>NW_012123154.1:5677422-5710792 GCF_000951035.1 Colobus angolensis palliatus | reverse complement strand
GCTTCTGAACTTAGAGTTCTTAAAAAAAAAAAAAAAAGTTTCCAAATCTCTTATCAGATTTCCGCCAGCACAACCAGCCAATATTCCTGGCTTTTGAACTTTTTTTTTCTGTTAAACCGAAGATATCTTCGGTGACTCACTAAAATCAATAAACCTTAACCAAGGTTATTACTGAAACTAAGGACGCCCTAGACAGCTCCAAAGAGTTGCAAAGCAGTTCTCACAAGATGCAGGACTACAACAAAGACGGCTCAAAGAAAGGAAAGTTTTGCTAGCCTCAAACAGGGAATAACCCACGTTTCTGTACAGCCATATTCTCTAGGGTCTCAGCTTCTCAGCTGACCATCTACCTACAAAGACCCAAAAGCTTCGTGTGCTCTCAGAGATGGAAGAAGACAGGCAATCAAAACCTGTTGTTGGAAGGGAAAAGGATCAGTAACAAAAGAGTACCCCCAAAAGTACCTTTTTAGAAGTATAACTTTACAATGGTGTACTTATCTTTGTAGTGACTCAGTCCAATAAGTCTCTTCATGAAAAACCCAGGAGGTATTTTTCCAGATTTAGAATAAGCTTTCACCATATAAGCAAGAGAAGTTTCTTGGAGAGAGCATAGAAAAGGCAATCTCAATGATTATCCAAGAAAGAGAGAGAGAGAGGGAATTCACTCCGAGGAACAGGCTGAGATAGTAAAATACTTGTTGCCACAGATGGCTATGAATAGTGCTTATTCTGCTGAAGTCTCAGGGAAGAAAAAAAAAAAACATAGCATTTGTGCATACAGTGCTGCCAATATCCCACAGATCTGGGGATACTGTTAACAGACCCGTTAATCCATGACACTGGGTAGCTTCTCCTGGGATTGCACATTGCCAGGACTAACCAGGCAACAACTGTGAGAAGACAAAAGCCTCTTATGGATGGAACTTTTTATTAAGACAAACTCTCCTGAGAGCTTGACACATTTAGAACAAAAAGTGTGCTGCTTAAAATTGTGTGTGTCTTGGGTTCCAGACTTTTCAGACAGGGCTACTGTGTGTCTTGGGTTCCAGACTTTTCAGACAGGGCTACTGGACATGACGTGAAAATCATACTCAGAATGACAGTGCTCCCACTTGGTCATAAGTCAAGCTCTTAAAACCATTAAAACAAGAGGAGAGGAGAATCTCATTCAGTTTTTATTCATGGTTCTCATACTCTCTACCAGTGGGACAGAATCTATCTGATGGAATAACCCAAACCTTCATTTCATAAGCTCTGAGTCCTTGGTGCCCCTAACTTTTTTGAGTTAATGTAGTTTTTCTTAATTATTACCACATAACATAGAACTCTTGGGTGAATTCCTTCGGGTGGAAATATGGTCTTTCTTACCCCTCTTCTATAGCTGAAACCCAATTTCTCCTTAGTAATTCAGATCATGAAAAGTCTCTTCATGCAAATCCCAGGAGGGGCTAGAATTTGGCTAGCACCATGACTCCCCTTTTCTGAAGGTCAATTCAATAGTAAGAGAAGCTGTAAATGGCTATGTGACAGTTTCAGTTTCTAATTTATTACAACCATAACTGTATTCTCTAATCAAATAATTCTCTTGGGCACTAAGACCTCTAAATTTTCTGAATCAAAGCTTTTTGGTACAGTAAACAAACTTAGTAAGTAGGTTATTAGATGTAATAGTAAGAGACACATAGTCACTTTTATCTATTGTTTCCTGACCCTTGTCTCATGCAATAGTGTTTCTGCACCAAATATTGGCCATGTGTTTAAGGTATATCAGTATCCTCTAAAGCAAATTATAAATCTTGCAGGATGCTTTCTCTCAGGTAGCACCATAACTGAGTCTTAGCTTGGTTCTTTGTCAATCTTTAGTTGATTCTAAGTCAATTAACTGTGTCTAGGTGGTAAGGAAGCTGGCAAACCCAGTGAATTCTGTTGGAATGAGCTCTTCGCTATGTCTACTATGCCATAAAACAAATTCTGCAGTCTGAGGCAATGGTGTGTGGGATACTACGGTGATGACAAGACACCTGTAAGTCTACCCACAATGGTGTTTCTGAAGCTACTTTGGTGAGGAAAGCCAATTTATATGTGAAATGTGTAACTTTTCTATGAGCATATTACTGCCTCTCCCTTATGTATGTGGGTTCAGTGTAATCAACAGGTCAGCTGCTGAATTATCTCCTCAGGGAATGGTGCCATATTGGGGCTCATTACATTGATGTCAAATTGGGAAAGAACCAGTTCAGACTTAGTGAAGGGAAGTCAGGATTTTGAGTCATGTATATATCCCACATTTCTGCCATCATGTAATTGCCACTTTGTAACGGAGCCCATTAAATTGACAATAGGGTGCCTGGCAATTAAAAGGATCACACACAGGATGGGTTGTCTTATCCTCTTGATTACTGAGAGACTCCTCTGCAGTGGAGACCTTTAGTAACCTTTTATCATCACCTTTCCATCAGAAATCCTTGTCTCCAAAGGGTATTCATATTTGAAGCCTGTGCCCATCTCAGGAGATACATCCACACATTTCCACCCATCTGCCTGATTGTCAGATATTTAATATTGTTGTTTCCAAATCTGTTATCCCAACAACCCATTAGCCACTGTACATAAAACAGAGTAGATATGTATTTCAGGCCTTTTCTCCTAGAACATGAAGCAGACAACCAGATGTACCTGAAGTTCTGCCCACTGGGAAAGTTTCCCTTTACCATCATCTTTCAGGGATAACCTGAATGAACGTGTCATGAAGTAGTTGTTTACATCCAGTTTGTGCCTTTATGGTGCTGGCCCATTCATAAGCTGGGCCATGCTTTTCCTCTTCTATTAACTAATTATAGGAATTCTTCATAACACCATAGCTAGGAGTTACGGGAGAGACGGCAAAGCAGTAGGGTCAGGTATTACGAAAATTTGGGCTGCATACTTATGAAATTTTTCTATGCTTCCTTACCTGCTAGAGCCCTGCTTTGTACATATTCTTTCCATTTTACAACAAAATACTGCTACAAACATTCAATTTTATGATTCATTAGATCAGGTAATAAACAACTGATGATGAACAATTCAGGTTAGATAAGTACTTGGTGTTCCACGGTCAGACCTCCAGTCTCTGCCAGAGCCCAATAGCAAGCCAGGAGCTCTATTTGAATGAAGAAGTGTTGTGAGCAGAACAGTGCATGCCCTTACTAAAAAATCCTAGGAGTATGCACTGTGATTCTCCTAATGAGGCCCCTCTGTCTGCCATAGTCATTTCCAACACCATTGGGTGGGTCATAAGAGTCAAATGGCAGGGCAGTTGGTGCTACAGCTTGAACCTACTGCAAAGCCTTTTCTTACTTCATGCCCCATGCAATACTGACAGCCTGACAGCTGGATGCCAAGTAGTCTGGAGCAGCAAGCTCCAGTGTGGTAACATGTTGCTTCTAACATCCAAGGGGCCAATCCGATGTGCCTGTTTCCTCACTGACATGGCAGCACCTGAACTAATTAATATGAGGCTCATTTCTGTCCTCTGGCATGTGCCATCTTACTAAAGCACCTCATTTGTTGGCTATATCCTGCTCACCACACCCAATTAACATATAATAATGTAACAGACCAGTGTGCTGAATAGTTTCCATTTCCACTCCAGGTACACTGACTATTCTTTCCCACAATCTTCTGTGTGCCACAAAGCTGGCCTTTATTGACTTCCTCAGTGGGCTCCCTTGACCTCTGGCTTCGAATTGTGACATAGAAGCAAAATCAGAGATAAAATAATGATGCAATATTTTTTTGGTTGTAAAATGTACGTAACATGATATTTATCATTTTAATCACTTGTAAGTACACAATTAAGTTCAGTTTAACATATTCATTCCCAAATTATTCACCACTATCTGTACATACGTTTTCATCACTCTCAATAAAAACTCTGTACCCCTTAACCAATAATTCCCCTCCTCCTACTCCCCCAGCTTCTGGTAACCTCTATTCTACTTTCTGTCTCTATAAATTTGCCTGTTATATGTATCCTATGTAATAGAAAGCTAAAGTTTTCTAATAGAAAACTGAAGTAATATTTTTTACCTTTGCTTGGAACATTACTGATCCTTGTTTCATTTCTCAGAATCAAAGAAACCAATTTTGAGTTTTTTATGGCCTTTAATAATTGAGTAAGGTATAATACACCTGTGAACAAAATTTGGAGCATATTTGTTTCTCTGTCTCTGCCTGGCTTCTCCAGAATTTGGAAACTAGTTGTGAGTATTCTTAACTTATGGCAATATAGTTGTTTGCATCAGTGCAATAAAAATCCATGGAATGGTTCCATATTTGTTTTTCTCTGCCTGACCTATTTTACTTAACATAATGTTTTCAAGGGCCATCCATGTTGTAGTATATATAAAATTACATCCCCTTTATGGCTGAATAATAGTTCATTTTATGTGTACAGCACATTTTCTTGATCCATTCATCTGTCCATGGATCCTTGGGTTGCTTCTTCTTTTGGCGATTGTGAATAGGGCTGTTATGAGCATTTGTACCCAAATATCTGTTTTAGTCTTTACGTTCAGTTTCTCTGGATATATACCCAGGAGTAGACTTTCTGGGTACTGCAGTAGTTCTCTGCTTAACTTTTTGAGGAACTGACTTGTTGTTTTCCATAGAGGCTTTAACTGGTACAATCTTTTAATCCTTGCCAACCAGCAGGTCATGGGTATAAATCAATGGTCATGGGGAAGAGGTGGGGGAGTTGATGAATCGGATGCAGTCCTCAACATTCCCAAAGTCAAAATATGGTAGTTTTATTTAATTGCAAAGCTGGCTTAGAGTTCATAACCAATGGGGCTTAGTCCTTTCACGGATTCTTTTAACAAATTCTGAATTTTGATGCCATTGGGGATGATAATTGTATGGAAAGACATGTGATAGAGACCGGAGACAGTCAAATGCCACCCAGGTCATTGTGCACAGGGGGCTTGCTCAAACATGCCCATGGTGAAAAATTCTGTCCCTCAACACATGTGCATTAAGGAAAATAAATAAATGTGGAGTAGCTCAGACCAGGAGTCTACCTGCACACTGGGAGAATGGGGTCGAGCCACCAGGAATTCACACCTTATGCAGGGGAGAGGAGCCTAGCCTCTTCAGCTCATGTGTGGAGGCCTGGTATTCAATTTGTGAGGTGGGAGCCTACTGGCAGGACCCCCTTTTTTCACTGGGAGCTTTATTTTAATAAATTCCAGTCTCCCCTGGGGACAGTGGCTCACGCCTGTAATCCCAACACTCTGGGAGGCCAAGGCGGGCAGATGACCTGAGGTCAGGAGTTCAAGACCACCCTGACCAACATGGAGAAACTCTGTCTCTACTAAAAATACAAAATTAGCTGGGCGTGATGGTGCATGCCTGTAATCCCAACAACTCGGGAGGCTGGGGGCAAGAGAATTGCTTGAACCTGGGAGGCGGAAGGTGCAGAGAGCTGAGATCGCGCCATTGCACTCCAGCTTGGGGTACAATGAACAAGAGCGAACAAGAGTGAAACTCCATCTCAAAAAATATAAATAAATAAATAGATACCACCGTCCTCACCTTTCAATGTATCCACATGCCTAAGTTTTCCTGGTCGTGACACAAGAACCCAGATTGTAGCTTAACTAAAAAGCAGAAAATCTTGCATTATTTTCATGACCTGTATGGGCACATGAGAAAAGGTGATTATATGCTATCAATCACAATGAAGTTCTTATGTTAAGTTATTGCAAACCATGGAGGTAACCAAATTTCTTTGTCAATCATGTTTCCAACTGTAACTACCCTGGACAGTTTGTTATTCACAGACAATTGTTGTTTTGTTTTGATTCTTTTCAAAAGTTGGTTTATAATCAGCTATAGGACTTTGACAGGTGCTCTCAAATGCAAGTTTCTGATAACTTTGGAGATCATAACATTGGAATAAAGGAAAAACGTACAGGACTCATGAAGAACTGAAATGTTCACGAATATCAAACAGAACAAGAGTTAACAGAATGGACTGAACTAATAGAAAACTGAAGTAAAGCTTTTTTACTTTTGCTTGGAACATTGCTGATCCTTGTTTTGTTATTCAGAGTCAAAGAAACTGATTTTGAGCTATTTATGGCCCTTAATAATTGAGTAAGGTATATTCCTGAGAACAAAATTTGGAGCATATTTGTTTCTCTCTGCCTGGCATCTCCGGAATTTGGAAACTAGCTGTAAGTATTCTTAACTTATGATAATATAGTTGTTTACATCAGCATAATAAAAATTCATTTTCTTTTGCAACAGGACACAACTGGAGAAACTGATTTTTTTACCAAAGCGTTGACTGGAAGGGTATGTTTCCTTTTAAGGAGTCAAGCTCGACTTGTAGAGCCAATAAAAGTCCGTTGGGAAAACTGGACTTCTCTACACAGTCCCTGTGTAGACAGGGTTCCTAACCTGCAAGTAAAGAATGAGTGAGGAAAGAATGTCACTTTCTGGCTGGGCACGGTGGCTCATGCCTGTAATCCCAACACTTTGGGAGGCCGAGGCGAGTGGATCACTTGAGACCAGGAGTTTGAGACTAGCCTGGCCAGCATGGAGAAACTCTGTCTCTTCTAAAACACACAAAAACTAGCTGGGCATGGTAGTGCACACTTGCAGTCCCAGCTACTCAGGAGGCTGAGGCACGAGAATTGCTTGAACCCAGGAGGCAGACATTGCAATGAGCCAGGATCATGCCACTACACTCCAGAGCAAGACTCTGTCTCAATGAAAAAAAAAAAAAGTCACTTTCTAACAGGCCCAGGAACTCCATGTTCTTGGGACCTCAAGAAGAGAGAAGTTTACCCAACTCACAGGTATTTGAGGGTAAAAAACTCGTGGCTGGGCTCGGCTTTAGAAAGTTCTATCTGAGATTGTTTGTGGAATAGAGTTCCATGAAAGCCAATTTTAAAAGCCTATGTAGAAATAATTATTCTTGCTGCACTTTATGCAAATGATCAGGCCAAGTATAAGACTAAAGTTTATTTTATGAACAACTCAGTCCCATTATGATTTGTTTTTAACAAAAATGAGGACTGGAGAGAAAGAAATTGTGTTTCAGGGTTTATCATACATTTGTCATTAAATTCTATACACATTAGTTGTTATTAAGTTTTTGCCTACATTTTAATCTAACCCTGCTTATTTCTGTGGACCAACCAGCAATCTCTGACTGCAGCTCAGAAGGAACAAAAGGGATAGGCAATGTAAAAATCTGGATCAATATTCTAGTTCTGAACAATTATTCTGCAAATCCTGCCAAGCGATGGGAATAAATAGGGTGCCTATAATACAGAGGTTTCCTTTTTGGGAAAGTGAGACCAAGGTAGCTAACCAAAGCCAAGCCCCATGCACCCAAATCTTAGCAAGCGTAATTCCAGCCACCAGTTATCTGGGTGTGTCACAAGACATCCTTTTCTCTCTCGTGTTGGAGGAGGACTCAATTCCACAGCTTTGCCTTAGCATTTGGCTTATGATAAAGAGTCCATGTAATCCCCTGAGACACATTTTTGTCCAAATTCAGTTCCAAGCTTAGAGTCAAAGCCTTAGGAAAGAAAACTGGATCAGAGGGATCCAGAGGCAGACAATAAAGGAAGTTAAAAGGCATAGCACAGGTGAGCTTGACTAATTCCTCCTGTTTCATGGATAAAAGTCATGCTAGTACTCATGGCATAAATGAGGTCTAGGGAAATTGAAGGCCACTGACAGCATGGGAGATAGGATATACGTGGGTAAGAGCTTTCTGTGTTGTAGGCACTGCAAGATCATCTGAAACTTTATTTTGGAACCACCAAGCTAAAACAGCTTGTTTCAAAACTTAAGTGACAGAAAATCATTCAATCTGTTTTCCTTATCTAAAAAGAGAGGAATTGGACTAGACACTTTCTTAGGTATAAGCGTTATAGTTCTGAAATATTTGAAAATATTCAATCTAAAATTTGCTTTTTCTCCTGTAATATCTTAAATGGCAGTATTAATATGATTAATGTTATATCTAGAAAGTATAAAAATCTTCTTTGTCATGAAAGAGCTTCTATATGGTATAAAAGTAAAACAAACCTAAATAGCCATCTCTACTTGGCATGTAGCATCTAGAATTCACACTATGAAAAGCCCTCCTCCCAAGTGATGTCCCACTCCCAGCAAGGATGACAGCAGCAGAGTCATAATTAAGGAAGGAATTTTATATGAGGGAAGCTATTTTCTCTGTTACACTTACAATTTAACGTCAGATTAAGAATATGAAAAATGCCAATTTGTCTGGTTTCAGAGAATGTTAACACATAATTACTCCGCTACATGAAAGTCGTTTGTATAGATCATCATAGCCTGGGAATAGGAATAAGTATCTGAAGGCAGAGTTAAAAAAAAAAAAAAAAAAAGAATGAGGCACCCAGGCATCTGTAGTCTGTTTATTCAGTGGTAACCTACTTTTTTTTAGGGTAGTGTACTAAAAGAGTTGGCAACCCAGTGTTGTAAATATCCAAAGGCCAATGCCAGCATGTGCTTACTTAGCCTTGCCCTTTGAGTTAGTTCTGGAAAACAGCTATACAAATTAACTTTCATCCTATTAGCCAAGTTCAAATAATACTTCAAAACAGTATTTGCTTTTTTATACTACACAAAAAATTGGTATTTTCCCATTTAAATATTTCCAAAATGTATTTTTATACAGCTTACATAAACTATAAACAAAGAAATAATTTTTTTGTAGAGATAGGGTTTTGCCATGTTGCCCAGGCTGGTCTCAAACTCCTGAGCTCAGGTGATCTACCCGCCTCAGCCTCTTAAAGTGCTGGGATTATATGCATGAACCACCATGCCTGGCCAGAAATACTATTTTTAATACATCAGATTAGAATTGGTTAAATGAAGATTAAAGATCAACATGATTGTTGAGAAGAACATTAGGAAACCAATACTTATACAGAACAATACACCACAGAGAGTGGGAGTATAGTTTGGCACACATTTCCAGATTGTTTGGCAATTCATATTCAAATGCTCTGGGGGAAAAGTACATGCAATTTAATCCAAAGATTTATTTTGAGGAAATTATTGGACAAGAATATAAAGGATGACATACAAACATGCTCATTGCAGGAGAGGTAAACTCAGAGATTTCTCGCTAAATATGTTAAAGTTAAGGCCTGAAGTCTCTGTTGTGAAATCCCCCTAACTGAATGACAAGCAGGAGAGGGGGCATCCTGTTGCTACAGCTCCAGGAGAACTGACCAAGCTGTGTCATTCACAAGAGGAGTAGGAGGATCATGACCTGAGCCCAGGAGGACCATGACTTGAGTCCAGGAGGTTGAAGCTGCAGTGAGCCAAGATCGCACCACTGTACTCCTGGGCAACAGAGTGAGACCCTGCCAAAAACAAAAAGAGGAAAGAAAACAAATCAACTCATTTCAGTTCTTTGGTTAAATATACCTAGATTTGGGCCGGGCAGTTGCTCACGGCTATAATCCTGGCACTTTGGGAGGCCGAGGCAGGTGAATCGCCTGAGGTCGGGAGTGCAAGACCAACCTGACCAACATGAAGAAATCCTTTCTCTACTAAAAATGCAAAATTAGCCGGGCATGGTGGCATATGCCTGTAATCCCAGCTACTCGGGAGACTGAGGCAGGAGAACTGCTTGAACCTGGGAGACAGAGGTTGTGGTGAGCTGAGATAATGCCACTGCACTCCAGCCTGAGCAATAAGAGTGAAACTCCATCTCAAAAAAAAAAATGTGTATATATATATATATATATATGTATGTACATATATATATGTACACACACACACACACCCCCCTAGGTTTTCTTTAGACAATTATATTCTTTTTAAAAAAAAATCTCCTAATCATCTACATTTGCATTATGGTCAACTTACTATGTGCCTCGTTAGGCAGTGTGGAAGAAACTACTGGTACCACCTGTATCTGTGTTTTCCTTGCTGGACAGGCAGCTAGACCACATTTCCCAGTGCACCCTCCTTTTGCAGTTGGGTGGGACACGTGCCTGAATTCTGGCCAGTGAAATTTAAGCAGATGTGATGTGTGATGTCAAGAGCCAATTAGGAAAGCAGACATAAAGCATTTCTAGTAACAGAAAGTTAATGCAGATTATTGCTTGCAAAGGCATTGGAAGGGCTGAGAAAGTAAAAAGAAGAATAAAGTGATGAAATGCCAAGATTAGTAATGTCAGAAAGCACCTACCATGTGCACAATTGGAAGAATAATGGGAAGAGTTGGTGTCACCAGAGACCAGTAATGTAGAGGAGATGCCACCTGGGCTGGTACGTGGGACCACAGAGGAAGAGCCCTTGAGTTGGTGCTGGATCCACTGAAAGATGGAGGGACCACCACAGAGCACTGCTGGGATCATGAGGAAGAGGCCCGTAGCAGGTGCTGGGACCACGAGCAGGATCTGAGTGCTGATGCTGGGACTGAGGAAGTCAGCACTGAGAATGGGCTGCGCCCGTTGAATAACGAGACAGTTAAAAGACACTTTTCCATAGCTGGCTGCTTCTGAAAGAATATTGACACAATGAAGGATGCATTTCTCTTCCTTTCCCCCCATCTTCTAATCTCCCACTATCTTCTCATTGGTAGAAAGAAGTTGACCAGAAACCAGCTAGCAAAGGAGTCTGAGAAATAAAGTTTGCAAGGTTCTCAGCCCAAAAATACATATCCAGGTACAGAAGGGAGAGGTGGGCATAGGGACTGAGAGCAAAGAGGCAAATGACAGGCAAAAGGCCGCCTGATGAGAGCCTGGAATGCCATGCCAAGAAGTTTGGATTGTTCCTAAGGCAACAAGAGGCTTTCCAAAGAAGAAATAAATTAGATTTTTTGGACGTCTAACTGTACTGAGTTTTAACAATATTTACATTGAAGAGGAATAGAATGTAATTATAACCAAACTTCATTTTATTATCATACAACACCGTTTTCTTCTGTTAAAAAATACATGCTTACAGTGGAAAATTTGAGAACAACATAAAATTATTTAAAAAAATAATAATCCTGTCATCTAGAGATTGTCACAACTACTATTTCTGTATATTTCCTTCTTTTTGTCTAAAATACATGTTTTTAAATATTAAAATGATAAGGTAAGGTAGGTGCAGTGGCTCACACCTGTAATGCCAGCACTTTGAGAGGCTGAGGCAGGAGGATTGTTTGAGCCCAGCAGTTCGAGACCAGCCTGGGCAACATTGTGAGATCCCATCTCTAAAAGACAATTAAAAACAAAAAAATTAGCTGGGCATGGTGGTGTATGCCTGTAGCCCTAGCTACTCAGGAGGCTAAGGTGAGAGGATTAGTTGAGCTCACAGTTCAAGTCTGCGGGGAACCATGATTACACCACTGCACTCGAACCTGGCTTATAGAGTAAGACCCTATGTCAAAAATAAAAATAAAATGATAAGGTAAAAATATTTTATAGATCTTTCTTTAACCAACATATTGTATTTCTTTATAGGGTAACTTTAATAATTGCATAATATTTTATCAAATAACATACACCATAAGTTACTTAACCATTCACAACATCGTTAAACTTGGAACAGGATGATAAAATGGATGTTTTCTAGACCCTAAGGTATTTAGATATCAGATACCAATGTGATTTGTAAGACAAACTACTCTGTAGAAATATCAGAATGATTGTCTGAAAACTTGCTCATAACTTTTGAATACCTTATCCTCATCTAGGATATAAAGGAGTCAAAAGTGGAGACGAAGGGGAGGTTTATAAAACGGAGCTCCCCAGAGAGACTGAAGCTGAGTCCCAGTGGGGAAGGGAAAAGGAAGGCTTTCTCTTTTTCTTTTCACATCAAGAAAGTTGGCCCTCAGTGGGGTCACTCTGAGGGCTAATATGATTCCCCTGTAATTAGGGGGATGTCGTAGACTAGCATCTAATTCTTGGTTGGAAAACATACCAGGCAGAGACCTGTTGGTGAGCTGCTTTATGGCAAGAGGAGAGGAGGGAAGCTGAGTGTCTCCACTCTCAGAGCTTGTTAAGGTAAAAAAAGTGCTGAGTGTTTCCCATGAATGAGATTCGGAGCACATTTGTAAAAAGAGCTAGCCTGGTGCTGCCTTAAATTCCGTCCAAGGGAAGCTGTCTGGAGGGATCAGGTTCCAAAAAAAGTCTGTATGAAGCAGACCATGTTGTGGACAGAGTATGTCTTCTACAGACCACGAATAGAAAACAGAAGTTGAGGGGGCAGAGTTCAGCTGTTGGAAAGTGCATCATCTATAACTGTGCTTTCTCAACTGGGGATTATTTTGCACCCTTGGGGACATTTGATAGTGTCCAAAGATATTTTTGGTTGTCACAACTGATACGAGCGTTACACTCATGGATAGAGGCCAGATATGGTGATTAACATCCTATACAAGACAACAATTATCTAGCCCAAATGGCAAGCGTGCTGAGATTGAGAAACCCTGATCTATACCATGGAGAAGGAGAGAGTCAGTACAGTATTAAATATCTGTCAAAAAATGGATTGTGGGATGGTTGCATAATTCTATGAACATACTAAAATTCTAAAAACCATTGAGACGTACACTTTAAATGGATGAATTATTACATATGTGAATCATATCTCACACATTTATAATTATTTATATTTTTCCACTATAAGTTTGTTTATATAATATGGCAATGCCCATTGTTTTATAAAAATATCATTTTATAAAAATAAATTTATAATTAAAAAACTGTTAATATGTAACCAATACATTGAATAACCAGGACCCATGGAAGTTAATCAGAAGGAAACTTTATTTTTGTATCCTAGTATGGCTTTACAATCTGTCTATTGGAAGAAATTCTTTCCCAACCACTGGAAAATTTTTTTAAAATCATTCCCATGATCCCTTATTTTCAGTGAAACAGTCTCGATTTAGAAATTACAATGTTCAGTCCTACGTAAGAATTATGTAAGAATCACAACTATGGATTAAATTGTCACCTGAAAGACTTTCAGGAATCATTTCTATAGTTCGTTACAAGAGAAGTTTCTCTGAATTATAGAGCACAAATAATAACATTAAAAAATAAGATAAAATTGCACTTGACTCCCAGCTTGGCCTTTCTGCAGTTAGAAAAAGGAGAATTAACTGAAAATTTCACTCATTTGACATCGTCCTATTTATGACTCTTTCAGGGTTTAAAAGGACAAGGAGAAGAGGGTTGAGGGATGAAAGATAAGAAAGAGCAAAAAAGATTCCCACCTAACTGCTATTGATGTAACTTCATGCTTACATCTTATGATAACTTTACCTGTAACCTTTTCAGGAACTGCCAGGATGTTTTCCAAGGTAGGTGAAATGTTTCATATTCTCACCAACAATGTATGAGGATTCTGACTTCTCAACATCCCCATCAACACTTGTTATTATCTGACTTTTTTATTATAGCCATACTAACAGGTGTGAAATGGTATCTAATTATGATTTTGATTTTCATTTCCCTGACGTCTAATGATGATGAATATATTTTCATGTACTTATTTGCCATTTGTATCTCTTCTTTGAAGAAATATTTGTTTATATCCTTTGCTCATTTTTAAATCGAATTATCTTTTTATTACTGAGTTGTAAGAGTTCTTTATATGTTCTAGATGTAAACTCCTTATCAGAGACATGACTTGTAAATATTTTCTCCCATTCTCTGGGTTGTCTTTTGACTTTCTTGCTTGTGTCATTTGAAATGCAAAGTTTTTAATTTTGATGAAATTCAATTTACTTTTTGTTTTGTCACTTGTACTGTAGGTGTCACATCTAAGAAGGTTTTGCCTGTACCAAAATCATGAAAATTTACTCTTACATTTTCTTCTATATGTTTTATAAGTTTAGCTTTTACATTTAGATTTAGATCTTTTATGTTTAGCTGTAACGTTTGACTTAATTTTGTGTATTAAGTGTGAGGGAGGGATCTAACTTCTTTCTTTTGCATGTGAATATTCAGTTGCCACAACATCATTTGTTGAAAATATTATTTTTCCCCATTGAACCGTCTTGGTACCCTTGTTGAAAATCAACCAACTGTCAATGAAAAGTATTTATTTCTAGGCTCTCAATTCTAGTCCATTGATCTATATATGTCTATCCTTATGCCAATGCCACACTGTATTAATTACTATAGCTTTGTAGTATGTTTTAAAATTCAGATTTTTTTTTCTTAGATATCTAGAATCACTCTATAGTCAAAGAGTATAAATGTATTTAAATATCTTGAAACATGTTGATAAACCTTCTTTCAGTAAAATCAAATTAGTTAATAAATCTACCAAAAGTAGACCGTATATTTCCAATGAATCACAATTTTTATATTTCAACAAAATAGGCAAGTTATGAATCTGAAATATATGCAGCAGTGTTATATTAATGGGTATAAGGAACTAATATGCAACTATATTAATTTCCCATTGCTATTGTAACAAACTACCACAAATTTAGTAACTTAAAATAACACAAATTTAACCAGGTGCAGTGGCATGTGCCTAGTCCCAGCTACTCAGGAAGATGAGGTAGGAGGATTGTTTGGGCCCAAGTGTTTGAGGATGTAATGTGCTATGATCAGGCCTGTAAATAGCCACTGCACTCCAGGCTGGGCAACACAGTGAGTTGTATTATCTTACAATTTTGGAGACTGGAAGTTCAAAATCAGTTTTACATGGTTATAGTTGAGGTGTTTACAAGGTGGGTTTGTTCTGGAGGATCTTAAAGGAGAATTCATTTTCTTACATTTTTCTGCTTCTAGCCTGTATTCTTTTTTTGAGACTGAATCTTGCTCTATCGCTCAGGCTGGAGTGCAGTGGCACAATCTTGGCTCACTGCAACCTTCACCTCTCAGGTTCAAATGATTCTTATGCCTCAGTCTCCTGAGTAACTGGGATTACAGGCACCCACCACCAGGCCCGGCTAATTTTTGTATTTTTAGTAGAGACGGGGTTTCACCATGTAAGCCAGGCTGATCTCGAACTCCTGACTTCAAGTGATCCACCCACCTCAGCCTCCCAAAGTGCTGGGATTACAGGCATGAGCCACTGCACCCAGCCTAGCCTGTATTCGTTAGCTTGTGGCTTCTTCTTCCATCTTCAAAGTATGTCATCACTACTCATCTACTTCTGTCATCACATCACCTTCTTCTCTAACTTTTGATTCCTCATGTATCTCTCTTATAATGAGTTCTGTAATTACATCAGGCACACCTAAATAATCAGGATAGTCTCTCCATCTCAAGATCCCTAATTTAATCATATCTGTAAAGTGTGTTTTGCCATATAAGGTAACATTTACAAGTTCCAGAGAATAAGACATAAATAGGAGAGGTCTTCGAAAAACTCACAGAAAATACATATTATGAAAAAACTATCCATGAACTTTAAGTTTTTTTTGCACCAAAATAAGCTCATACTAACTTATTACAACATGTCTAAACAGAATCTAGTTTAAGGCACTAAAAAGTATAAGACATCAGTTTGAGAAAAGCCCCTATCACAGCAACATGAATTCTGCTAAAATTAACACAAGAACAAACATCAAATTTGTGGTGAAGCTTAGGTGAAAGAAGATGAAATGATTAATGCTTTACAAAAAGCTTACAGGGACAGTGCCTCAAAGGAATTAGAGGTTACAATTGGATACCTGTTTTAAGAAGGGACAAGACAATGTTGAAGATGAAGCCCTGAATGGCAGACCATCCACATCAATTTGTCAGGAAAAAAATGTACCTTGTTTGTGCCCTAATCAAAGAGAACTGACAGTTAACAGCACAAACAATAGCCAACACTATAGATATCCCAACAGATTTCATTCACACAATTCTGACTGAAGAAACAAATTTGAACAAACTTTCCAGTCAATGGAAGCCAAACCCATTGCATGCAGATCAGCTGCAGACAAGAACAAGCTTCAGTGGAAATTTTAACCAAGTGGAATCAAGATCCTGAAGGATTTCTTCAAAGAATTGTAACAGGAGGTGAAACATGACTTTACCAGTATGACCCTGAAGACAAAGCACAATCAAAGCAATGGCTATCAAGAGGTGGAAGGGTCTAGTCAAGAGTAAAAGTCATGGTAACAGTGTATCAGGATGCTCAAAGCATTTTACCTGTTGATTTTCTGGAAGGCCGAAGAGCAATAACATCAGCTTATTGGAGCGTTTTTGAGAAATTTAGCCAAAGCTTTAGCAGAAAAACCCTGAAGAAAATTTTATCGGAGTGTTCTTCACCACGACAACAATGCTCCTGCTCATTCCTCTTATCAAACAAGGGAAACTTTGTGAGAGAGTTTTGATGGGAAATCATTAGGTATTTACTTTACAGTGCTGATTTCACTCCTTTCAATTTCCTTTTGTTTCCTAATCTTAAAAAAATCTTTAAAAGGAACTCATTTCTGTTAGTAAGATTAAAAAGACTACATTAACATGGCTAAATTCCCAGGATTCTCAATTCTTTAGGAATGGACTAAACAGCTGATATCATTGCTTGCAAAAAATATATCTTGACCCTGATGGAGGCTATGTTGAGAAATAAAGTTTATCATTTTATTTTTATCTTTTAATTCCATTTTTCCATAAACTTTTTGAAGTTCCCTCATATGTTTGGGAACCGTTATTCAGTCTGCCACAAAAACCTTTTTATAGATACTCCATAAATTTATTCACAAGTAATAAACTTTCACATTTTTTAGTTGCTAAATCAGTGTAATGGCATAAAATTACAACTGATTCCATTAAAATTAACCTGCATTTATTGATGATACAACCAGGAAAAAAGCTGTAATATATGATGTATATATTACAATGAGGTAATTTTGTGATATCTGTAGTCATGAGCCAGAGGACTCATGGGGAACAAACATACAGTAAAGGGGGAAACTTACTGAGCCTCATTGATAAAGGACCTCTGGGCCACAGTACCGAGGGAGAAGATTGTAAGTTACAGTTTTTGCAGACTGCTCTAAATGCCATAGGTAATGCCACATAAATGCATGTGATCAGAAGTGTGCCTAATTTTTTATTACTTTAGCTGCATATCTGAAAGTTGAGAACTACTGGTAATTGAAAAATTACTTACCCAAATTTCTAAAAGTACTATATTGTAAATTAATGGCTCACAAAGTACAGTCTAGGTACCGCCTGTTATTTCAAAGGACCTCACAGTTATAAGGGTCAAAATTATGTCTTTTAAATGTTTTTAATAGATCATTGCTTGTTTGTCATGTAGCATAAGTCAATTTATTTTCCAACAATACTTGATAGATGTCACCTTCCTGGTGTTTCATTAAATCAGCTCTAGACTTGCAACAAGTTGATTCTGCTTTTGTTTATCAACAGCAACACAATGAAGAGATTGAGTGGGGGAAATCGAAGACACCTTGAACACCAAACTAAGATCTAAAGTTTGAGAACTAGTGGATTTTTTTTAAAAGGCAATTAATTAATTTCACTTTAGCACCACCTAGTGGAAATTTTGAAGAAATAAATTGGATTTTTTCTATCTTTCAAACAAGGAAAAATGTAAAGTGAACTGAGTTCATTTTAAAGTCAGCTTCAAGTAAATTGCACTTCCTAAAGTGATCAAGGAAACGAATATGCTCCATTTAAAAATGAGAAGCCGTGTAGTCTCAACTATTTATGAGGCTGAGGAGGGGGGTTCACTTGAACCCAAAAGTTAGAGTCCAGCTTGGGCAACATTATAAAATCCCATCTTAAAAAAAAAGAAATTGGAAGCAACTTTATATTTGTAAAACTATTTTTTTCTAGTTATAAGTTGAACCTTACCCATCTTATGTATTTTACAAAATAAAAAAGTCTACTAGGTTAAAACTCATTCATTCATAATTCCCCCATTCAAGTGTGTATGTGATTTCAGACATTTTTTTCTAAGTCCATGGGTATATATTTACATTTCAAAATGGAGTTTATGTTGTAACACTTTTTTCATTTAACACTTCATTGGTTACATCAAGCTATTAAATATTTATGACAGTGTTTCGTGGATGGATTCAGTAAAAATACATGTAATTTGAACATATGTCTTGGCAAATAAGCAAAAGTAAAAACTTTGAAAAAGATAAGCTGGAAGTTGAGTCTGAAAAATTCTATGAACTAGATAAGCAACCTCAGGCTAAATCTGTCGGAGGTCAGTTTGTTCTCAATAAAACTTGATGTAAGTCAATTTCATAAGGTTAGTTGGAATAAATGGCATATTATGCAAATAAAAAACTAGTACACAGAGACAATTAATAAACAGTAACTATAGCTATAAGTTGGTTGATGCAAATTAAATAGATATAAAAATCATTTAGCCAGCCAGGTGCGGTGGCTTGCGCCTGTAATCCCAGTACTTTGGGAGGCTGAGGTGGACAGATTACTTGAGGCCAGGAGATTAGCCTGGCCAACATGATGAAACCACTAAAAAAAAAAAAAAGAAAAAATTAGCCGGGCATGGTGGTGGGGGCCTATAACCCCAACTACTCAGGAATCTCAGACAGGAGAATTGTTTGAACCCGGAGATGGAGGTTGCAGTGAGCCGAGATTGCACCACTGCACTCCAGCCTGGGCTACAAAGCAAGACTCTGTTTCTAAATAAATAAATAATTAGTTATGCTGGGAAGTAATTCCATGGTTATTAAAATTAACCTATTACAACTAAGCCTTAAAACTCCTTTATTTTGAAGAACATTCATAGAATTTGCTTAAAAATTAAATCGATTTAATAAAATGTTAAATTTTTATAGCATGCATGTTTTATTAATATAATAGCTGTCTGACATTAAATAAAAATGAGAACTGGATGCAGTGGCGTGGGTCTGTAATCCCAGCTACTCAGCAGGCTGAGGTGGGAGGATTGCTTCAGCCCAGAAGTTCCAGGCTACAGTGAGCTATGGCCGTGCCACTGCACTCCAGCGTGGGTGACAGAGTGAGACCTTGTCTCTAAAAAATAAATAAAATGAGTCAAATGCATACCATTTTATGAAGTTGTAAGAATAATGTGGTTTCAGCTTTTACTTCAATGTATTTAATTACTATACATCTAATGTCATGATCTGTCATGACATACTTCACACATCTTCACTCATGAACATATTTAGGGCATTTAAAAATGAGATTAAACAATTCAACAATATGAATATATTGTTACATGTGTTTTTAAACTTTAACTAATGTCTATGTGGTGAATATTCATAGTTTCCATTATTGTCTTATTTCTAAACTGTTATGATCCTTATCTGTATTTATACATCTTTGCATGCAGCCAATGCAGAAATGAAATTGTAGAAACAGTGGTTAATTTTTTTAATTTTTGAAAAAGAAATGAAATTGTGGTAATAATGGCAAGTTTAGAATAGCGACTGTAACTTTTTTTTTTCTTAAAGAAAGAGTATCATTCTGTCACTGAGGCTGGAGTGCAATGGTACAGTCATAGCTCACTATACCCTCAAACTTCTGGGGTCAAAAGATCCTTGCACCTCAGCCTCCTGAGTACCTGGCACCACAGGCATGTACCATTACCAGCCAGCTAGTTTTTTGGTTTTTTACGTAGTGATGGGCAAGTGGGGGATGCCTCACTATGTTGCCTAGGTTGGTCTCGAACTCCTGTCCTCAAGCGCTTCTCCCACTTCGGCCCCGCAAAGTGCTAGGATTACAGGCGTAAGCCACTATAACTTGCCGTTATTCCCACAATTTCCCAGTCTGTGCCAGACAGGCTGTTCTTTAAGGAATCACCCCACAAAAGCAGAGGTAACTCCTTAAAACAAATTAAAAGTAAGCAGTTTTATGGTGACCACTAGTAAGCTACCAAGAAAGCCACCTCTCTTATGATCCAGCTAGATCCAAGTGTTGAGCTTACAATACATAAAAGAATATTCAGACTACGTCTTAGTTCAGGCTCTATGGAAATAGGATCTGAGATAGCGATCTGCACGCAGGGAGTTTATTGGGGCATGCACTCAGAAGGAACACCTCTAGGGGAGCCAGGGAAGTAAATTGGGCAGAAGTTAAACTGTGATGCAGCAGCTGGAGAGACTTCAGTCAGTCCCAGAGAGAGCCCTGGACCTGGATCGCCCTTCAGAGATGAAGGAAAGAAGATCACCTGTGCCCTCACCCCAACCAATAACTGGATGGAAGCTGTCTCCAGGGAGGGGGCGTAACCTTGGATAAGTCAGCCTCCTTCTGCTAAGGGCGATTTCTGAAGAGGAACTGTGAGACATCAGTAGCCAACAGTGTGAGCAGCTGGAGAAATGAGTGTGTCCGTCCTGAAGAGCCAGGTCTGGGCAGGACACCACAGCAGCCAGCACAAAGTATAAATTCTCTGTCAGTCTTTCCAGAACGTGACTTCTCTCACTCAGCTATTGATAACATCTCAGCAATTGATATGTAATGCTTGACTGTTACTGAAACTGCAGATTTTCTCTGCTGTCACTTAAATAGACTCGTGTGTTATCAGACAAATCAGAGGTCTGACATCCTCTGTGAAAACTGAGAAGACTAACCAAAAATTGCATCTGAATGAAGGTTACTACTTCTCCAAGAAGATAGATGATCCAAAGAAGTATGTATGCTGAAGGTCAGATTCAGAATCTACTTATAATTTTTTAAAATTTCTTTCCAAAACATAGATAAACAAGGGCCTGAGGCCCTGAAAGTCCATTCTACATAGCACGACAGCTTGGCCTTAAAAATTTCAGCCTGCAAATGAGGAAACACTCTGAGGTTTCTAAGCTTCATTCAGTTAGAATAGGAGGTAGTCACTAGACATTCAAAGAATCAGCAGTATGTTGAGAAGGAAACTAGCTAACTGCATTAATCTTGTTGAAGATGAAGACTTGCCATAAAATGCACCACAGTCCTGAAGCTGGTAAAAGGAAGTTTCTTCATAATTGTGTTGCTCCTTAATTTTTTCTGTAGACTCCAAATAGAGTTGGAGGAATTCTATTTCCCCTGATGATTATGCTTTAACAGGATCTATTTTCATCTTTTGAATTCCTAGGGCATCCTCTTAGATATTCAAACAGCACTTCTCTGTTTCTTGGATACTGGAGTGCACATGACAAACTTTATGTTCTGTATTGATGTGCCTAAGATTCTGCAACTTTTGGCAGAAAAGTATTTGCAAAATACTTTTCTGTTTGTCTGGTGCTTTCTCAACTTCTCCAGATATATTGGGAAAGATTGCCTTCTCCACTTGGTGTAGTCACTATTAATTCCTCTAACTGTCAGCCCCTCTCAGAGCATTCCTGGCTCATCTGTCCTGTGGCATCACCCTGCTGCGCTCCCTCTCAGATTCTCATTTCCATCAGTCAGCAATTCTAAGTATATTCTAAGTGCATTCAAGTCTAATTATGTAAAAGAATCATTTCTCCAAAGAAGCAACGTAATTCTGCTAAAGCCTATTCTGATCGTCTTTATAAGTTATTATTTTTTTAATTTCACATTTCATAAATTATGAGGTTGAACATTTTTCACATGTTTATTGGTCATTTGAGTATTTTCTTTGATGAATTCCTGGCTATTGCTTTTGCCCATTTTTCATTGAAAATGTGTTTTTTTTTCTATTGATTTGTACATGACCTTTATCCATTAAGGATATCAATCCATTTTTCCTCAATCTGTTTTTTTTTATCAAAATGTAGAGAAAAATAATGACTTACCAAAATGACTTCAAATTTAACCTTTGCCACTGAGTTCAACATTCTCCCATCATGAACTGATATCTTTTTAAATATGTTCATAAATCTGTCTATGATATCACCATTCTTCTAATTGCTAAGTCTGGAATTTTCTTTTTCCTTTTAGTTTTTAAGAGACAGAGTCTCACTCTGCTGCCCAGGCTGGAGTGCCGTGGTATGATCATAGCTCCCTGTAGCCTCGAACTCCTGGGCTCAAGTAACCTTAGCATTTCACTCTCTGGAGTAGCTGATACAACAGAAGTGCACCACCATGCCTGGCTAATATTTTAATTTAAAATTTTTTGTACAGACGGGGTCTGGCTATGATGCCCGGGCTGGTCTCAAACTCCTGACCTCAAGCAATCCTCCTGACTAGGCCTCCCAAAGTTCTAGGACTAAGGATATAGCTAATTGTTATGTACTAAATGCTTATAAATTATGTGTATTATAAAATATAGACAAGTATATTACAGTATGATATAAAGAAGAAATAATTTAAAATCATTTAGTTTTACTAATGTTATAAAGATACTTTTTGCTCTTACTATTAATACTTTTGCTGAGTACTGAGTGAATATGCATAATCATTTTTAAAAATTTTGAGTGATCACTTTTCAATACAACAATCAAAAGCTGAATTATAAGTTCAGCTTATTTTGGTAATCAGCTATATTTTTAAAAGATACCTCACAAAAATATGTAGATCCAATACTTACTATTCAATTTCATATACTTATTCAAAAGGTTTCATTGAAAATCAATGAAAACCTAATACATTTCCACTTTTCCTAATGTCAATTAGCTGTTTCCTAATGTCAATTAACTGGAAGGTGCTGTATTTTCAAATCTTTAAAAGCATCGGAATCTCACTGAAGTGCTTCATTTTAAATTAAGAACTTCAGAATATGTTTAAAAAAATCTGTTTCTAAATTTCCTAAGCATGTGGAGATATGAGAATTTGTACAGGTGATATATTTGTTCCAAAAATAAAATTATATCATAATTTTAAAAATATTTGGTGTCAAAATACTTTTGTTTATTTTATGGAAAAAAACAACTTTTGTATTTTTAATTAAAATGTCATATGAACTGACAGATGAAGTGTGTGTTTTTAGGTATCCACTAGGTGGAGTAATACTAATCTGACAATACTCACCAACAAAGGTCAACAAAGTTAGAAACTCTTTTTACTTTTAAAGTTTTTATTGGAAATTAACATGTACACACTATGTACAAATAATTAAATTCAAATAAATAACAGCTCTAAATGTTAGAACTAAAACTATAAACTTCTATAAGAAAACATACAAGAAAATCTTTGTGACCTTGCTTAAGGCAAACGTTTATTAGATAGGATACAATAAGCATGAACCATAATAAATAAAATTGATAAATTGGACTTAATAAAAATTGAACACTTCCAGTCTTTAGAAGAACTACTATGAAAAAGGAAAAAAAAAAAGAAAAGCCCCAGACTGGGAGAAAATTTCTCCCTGAAATGTCCTGATGAAGGACATGTATATGGGATATGCAAAGAACCCTCACAAGTCAATAAGAAGACAATCAAGAGAAATCAAAATACCATAAAGAGGTAAAGGTGAATGTTTATTCATAATAGCCAAAATCTGGGAAAAAACACATATCCATTTATTGTTAAATAGATAAACAGATTGTGGATAAACGTGGAAAAACAATGGATAAACCTCTTTATAATGAAATACTATTCAGCAAGAAAAAGGAATGAGTGCTGGTACATGCAATAACCTGGATGAATCTCAATAGTATTACAAATAATGCTAGAATTAATAACCTATATAACACATATAATTTTGCAAGTGTGCAAATATATATGTGTAGATGTATATATGATAAATTATTTGAAGAGGGATTACTGGGTCAGAGGACATGTGGGTTTGTCATTTTGATAGATATTTCAAAATTGCCTTCCTTAGGAGCTGTATTAATTTGCATTCCTACTAGCAGTGTAGAGGGTGCTCAAAAGAGTGTGTGTGTGTAGAATCCTGAGCAACATAGTGAGACTCTGTCTGTACAAAAAATACAAAAATTAGGTGACCATGATGGCACATGCTTGTAGTCTCATGTACTTGAAAAGCTAAAGTGGGAGGATTGCTTGAGCCCAGGATTTCAATGTTATAGTGCGCTATGATCATACCATTGCACTCCAGCCTGGGCGACAGAGTGAGATGCTGTCTCAAAACAAAAACAAAAAAAAAGAGTATGTAGAATTTGTGGATTTTTGCTAATCTGACAGGGAAATAGCTTCTAAGCATATATTTAATTAATATTTCTGTTTAAATAGAAGCTCTAATATATTACCTGGTACTCTAATTGATCATCTCACAGATCTCCTCAAATACATTACTTACTACAGTACCCCAAAACTGCCACACCACTTTACACTTTTGGGCTTGGTGAACCCCTACTTATCCTTCAAAACTTTTACCACTTTTGTGAAGCTTTCCTTGGTTCTTTTAGACTGTGATAAGATTACTTTCCTATGAACTAATGTTATACTTTGTGTCTGCTGCCCTACATGTCATAGCAAATTTAAATTATTGGTCTTCCCCAATTCCCTGTGAACTGTTAAGCATATTGGAGGGTTTATCTAAGTTCCATAAGACAGGGCTGCAATTCATGCATCTCTCCGTGCTCAGGAGCTAGCATGGTATCTGGCACAAATTAAGGCTACAATAAATGGGTACTGAACTGAAAGGAATGGACTGTGCAGAAACAAACATGTTTCTGTAAATATGTGTGCATGAATGAATGCACATTTATAAAGGAAATTTTCTGATGAATAAATCTGTCTAACAATATAATTCTCTATCTAGTAGTGATCTGTCTCAACCCTCCCACTCTGATAACTCACATTTTAAAAACGAAAATTTATGTCATTTGGCAAGTAGTTCAGTATGGTCCAGAAGTAGCTAGTAGAATGAGAAAGCCAGGCTTCTTAATTTTATGTTGAGTCCCACCTGTTCATAATGCACATAAAAAACAAGATCATCTAAAATGCTGTTGTGGAAGGAATTTGTTACCTTTTCAGACTCCTAGAGGCAGGGGGAAAGTCCTGGTGGCACCATAAAACAAGATTGGAGGCAAGAGTCAATGTGCAGCAGATATTCCAAAGTGAATGCAGGTGTCCTGAAATGTGTCACTCAGAGAAGCATGTCTGCTCTCCTTCTATTCTAAGGACATTATAGAAAGCCCTTTTGGAGAAGAGCAAGCTGGTCAACATGTCATTTGGGTCATGCAGATAGTGTAACACTTTCTATAACGCCCTTAAAATGCTGTCTGTATTCTAAGGGCATTATAGAAGGCATTACACTAAAAATCCTTCACCTATACCAAGCACATGTCCATAAACTGCCCCAGATCTAAAGGACCAAGACAACTTTTCATTATCTGTTCATCAAAGAGTAGACATTTGGGCATGATGCCCAGAAGTAGCCTGGAAATAAACCTTATATACTAACACCTCACAAACTCAATAGGGAAGATGAATATCTTATCATCATTCATAGTCAGCGAAAAGACTTCTGCAGAATTTGTGAATAATAGCTTAGTAGAAACAAGAAGTATTTCTTTAAGGTCCATGACCACTCCTCAGTACCAAGGAAGGCAGAAGAGAACTACTATATGCTATTTAGCAAATATTTTTAAAAGAACTATGTGTTGGACATTACATTAGGTAATCTGGACAAAAAGTTGAATAAAGTATCATGTCTGCCCTAAAGGAACTTAGAATGTAATTCTGAGGATGAGGCAGTTGTAACATCATATATTTCTACAACGCTTTTCAGTTTACAAAGAACTTCACATTGTAAATTCACACATTGTGAATTCACTTCTCTGCCCCCCTTTCTATGCTACCAGAATTTAAAGGCCATCCGCAAAATAGAAAGTACTATGGAGGATCAAAAGAAAGAGATTCCTTGTAGTTGAGTAGTAGGCATGGGGTGAGAAGTGAAGACTTCATGGGGAAGGAAGTATTTTAGGTGAGCTTCGAAAGGTGAATATGTTTCTGTACACAATGATTGGTGGCAATGGTTCTATGTGCATAGACACAAAGTCAAGAGAAGATATATATGTGAATTGGGGATTGGTGTCTAGATTAAGAAAGGGAAGAATTTAGCAGAAGCATGAAGAACATTATTTGGCTGGAAAAGCAGAAGAAAATAAGTCTAGAAATTTAGATTCAGGAATGTATGCTTAATTCATCTAGATTCAGGGTAGGTGAACAAAATAAACAAATTGTGCTTTAATCTGAGATAGAAAGATCAGTTTAGCTACAACTGGGCACCATCACAACAGGTACCCTCAGCAAAGTTGTGCCATAGGCATTTTTACTATCCCTCAAAAGAGTTCCTTGTTTATTTCAAGCTACCCCTCCTAGATTAGCATCAAATTCACTTGATATTCTCTATCCTCCTCCAAAAATCTTATCAAGAGTAAACTTTTCTTAATCTAGTCACTAATCCTCAATTCATATGCCTATCTTCTTTTTCCCATGTAGTAGTTGTCTCTAAATCACCAAAATTTGACTGTTCTTTTATTCATTTGCTTGTTTGTAGTTTCTGATTTTCTGTAAGGAGCAGAAAGTTTTAATAATGCAAATCTATTTTTGCAATAAAATATGATTACCAATACCTTAGATTATATCCTTCAATATTCTATTATATAAACAATATGTGTCCTTTTTCTACAACCTAATGTCACACATACTTTTTTGCAATTTACCATTTATTGGACATGTAGGGTACCCCAAATTTTTGAAATGACACTGAAGAGCAGTTAAAAGTAGATGAAAATAAGTTAGTTTTAAAAAGTACAATCCCTTTGTACATTAAATCTAGTTTGTTTGTGTTTTTTTTTAAAGTACAATCTGCCACGGTGGGGGTAGGGTGGGGGGGGCGATAAAAAATAAGCAAAAAATGCTTAAAGATGCATAAAACATTACAAAACCATCCCCATGACCCAAATGACATGTTGTTGACCAGTTTGCTTTCCTCCAAATTATTTTCAGTAAAATAGTAACGTTTCACTATGAGTACTATACTAGCCAATGATGATATCAAAGATAAAATACCTTAAAATTTTTTTTATTTTAGGTTTGGGAATACATGTGAAGGTTTGTTACAGAGGTAAACACATGTCAGTAAAATAGTAACATTTCACTATGAGTACTATACTAGCCAATGATGATATCAAAGATAAAATACCTTAAATTTTTTTTTTTATTTTAGGTTTGGGAATACATGTGAAGGTTTGTTACAGAGGTAAACACATGTCACAGGGGTTTGTTGTACAGATTATTTCATCACCCAGATATTAAGCCCAGCACCCAATAGTTATCTTTTCTGCATCTCTCCCTCCTCCCAGTCTCCACCCTCAAGGAGGCCCCAATGTCTGTTGTTTCCTTCTTTGTGTTCATAAGTTCTTATCATTTAGCTCCCAAAGATGAAATACCTTATCTTTATCTTCAAGGAGCTTTAAGGGATACGGGCAACATAAAGGATTCCCAGAATGCTCCTGATATACAGAGAAAGGTATCCAATCTTGGATAAAGGATCAAGAAAGATATCTTTGAGGACAGTAATAGAAACGAGCCCTGAAGGATGAGTATGCATTAGGCAAACAAGTGGCTGGGGAGAATGGGAGTGTAAAAAGAATTTCCAGGTAGAGAGAACAATCTGTGCAAAGAGACAGAGAATAACAGTACACTGAGAATTTTAAGTACTTTATAGCAGCTAGAAAGTGTTATTAAAAGAAATGACAAAAGCCGCCATTACTTTTGCACCAACCTAATAGGAATATAGGCCCAGCACGGTGCATCATACCTGTGATTCCAGCACTTTGGGAGGCTAAGGCGGGCAGATCACATCAGCTCAGGAGTTCGAGACCAGCCTAGGCAACATGGTGAAACCTTGGCTCTACAATCAATCAATCAATCAATAAAAATTAGTCGGGTGTGGTAGTGCATGCTTATAGTCCCAGCTCCTCGGGAGGCCAAGGCGGGAGGATCCCTTGAGCCTGGGAGGCCGAGGTTACAGTGAGGCAACCAAGACCATGCCAGGCACTCCAGCCTGAGTGACAAAGTGAGATCCTGTCTTAAAAAGAAAAAGTAAAAAGAAAATTTTAATTTGAAGAAAAAAAAAGTAGAAATATATATGTATGTGAGCTGATAGTAGCTAGGAGGAAGAACATGAGAAGACAAGTTTACAGAGTGGGTGTGCTCAATACAGGTACTATAGAGCAAGGAAAAATTATAATTTTCTTTATTTTTAGTTCCTATTTTTAGACACTAAATGTCTTCTTATGATATAATCTATATTACACCTAATATTAGCACAATAATACAAATACGTAAATTACAAAAACTAAATTAGGCTACATTGAATCCTCAAAATTGTTTTTCTGGTTATGGATATGGGTTCAATGAAATTTGAAGACAGCTACTCTAAAAAGTAACTATTCTTACTTTAAGTAAAGAGGAACCATGAATGGTTTTAAGTAAGAAAGTATGTCAACAAGACCTGAAACCTCGGCAACAGGGTGGAGAAATGCTGATGGCTGAAAAGCAGTCTGGAGGTACGAGTCAAAGTTAGAAATAATGAAAAGTGGAACTCAAGAAATAGAAGTTGGAGTGGTGAGAAAGTGACATATTGGAGTGATACTTAGAAGTAAAATAGAGCAGGCTTAATAAATTAATACTTTGTGGAATGCAGAGAAAAAAGAACAGAAATAACAGAAAGAAAAGGACGGATCTCGAGGATAGGTCTCACATGAACAATGACAATCAAATGTCAAGAATAAATAAATTCAAGCAGAATAAATCATTTCAGCAACATTACAGGATGCATATCCTTGTATAGGCCACCATTTACATTAGTTTTGTGGAAAAAAGCATTTTAAGTTCCGAATTGCCAACCTACACAGATATAACGTAATAAATATATTGTTGACAGGCGCCTGTAGTCCCAGCTACTCAGGAGGCTGAGGCAGTAGAATCACTTGAACCCAGGAGGCAGAGATTGTAGTGAGCTGAGATCACACCAATCCACTACAGCCTGGGCGACGGGGCGAGACTCTGTCTAAAATATATATAGTTGGATACCATTAACCCAGAAGTAGAACAAATTATCACACTCTGAAAGAAACATTTGAAATGTAATGAGTTCCAATGGAAGTGGTTTAAAGTTCTAAATTAATTTCTACTTGTAAACACCATCCATTGTTGTAAAAGATAGTGACATAATTACAAGAGTATCCAGTCTTTCTAAAGTTCAGCGAATCCCTGTCTGGAAACCATGTAAAGCTACAGATAATGTCTAGAGATAGGCACAGGGTGTAGGAGTGAAAATATTTTTACTCTGAAACAGCAAGGCTCTTGTGTCAGTTCGAACCCGAGAGCACACCAGCAAACAACACAAGGCAGTGTGGAGAAACACGCTTTTTTGTTTGGTTGGTTGGTTGGTGTTTTGAGACGGAGTCTTGCTCTGTCACCAGGCTGGAGTGCAGTGGCGTGATATCGGCTCATTGCAACCTCCTCCTCCCAGGTTCAAGCGATTTTCCTGCCTTAGCCTCCTGAGCAGCTGCGACTACAGGCACGCGCCACCACGCCCACCTAATTTTTTTTGTTGTTGTTGTTGTTGTATTTTTAGTAGAGACGAGTTTTCACCATGTTGGCCAGGATGGTCTCCATCTCTTGACCTTTTGATCTGCCCGCCTCCGCTTCCAAAGTACTGGGAGTACAGTCGTGAGCCACCGCGCCTGGCCAACACGCTGTTTTAATGAGCGCCTGGGTGCAGGAGGGCTGAGGCCTAAAATGACGTCAGTATCCCACGAGGAGCGGGCAGGGGTTTTACAGTCTCCTGTAAACAGGAAGTGTCTCAGACTGATGAAACTGCTACCCGGTACCCCGAAGGCCTCTCTTCAGGAGGTATGTGTCTTCGACCAGCTCTCTTCCTGCTTCTGCTGTCTTGCTGAGGCACGCTGCTGGTGCCAAGTGGTCTTGCGCCTTGGGACTGGGCCTGAGAAGGGAGGACTTACTCATTCCCTTAAGTTTTCAGGCCCCAGGGAGAATCTTTCAGAAACTCTCATTGCAAGTTAATTTGGCACATTATGATAGAATGCTATTTTAAATAATTACTACACTTTTTCTCCCTGTTTTATACCTAAATATGGGATTTACCTTATTTTGCAGCCAACTTACCTAGCAAAGAAATAATATAATAAAAATCTAAAAACTTTTTTGAGCCCTAGCCACTAATATTCTTCCCTTTGCCCGCTATGCTCTACCCGTACTGATTCTATCCTCTCAATTCTGAGACATCTTCTTCCCTCCCTTCCCTCTACTACTCTTCTCCCCCTGCATTTTGCCTTGGGTAGTATTTTTCATGTTTCAGCTTAAACTTACTAATTTTCTCAAGAAGGCACTTACCATACCATTATAAGGTTTAAATACTTTTGCCACATGCTCCCATGTACTTCCTTTTGCTAACATTTATTTGATTTGTGATTATTTTTTACTACCTGCCTCCCACTGGCCTATAATCATAACTTGGGCAAGGACACTGCATGGTGCATGAGGGGCACGTAGTAAATATTAAATAAATTAAATTGAGCTTTATATGTTGAACATATAAAAACAGGCATATTAGGCCAGAATCTCCATCTACAAACTCAGACGTGCAAGAAATATAACTTGATTTCTACAATTCCACTTTATTTCTATTTCACGGCATCATTTTACAAGGCTAGCAGAAATTTCGTGTTGGTCAATTCTATGTCTTTCCCTCTTTTTCCTCTCATGATTGTATGGAGCCAAAGTCCTACTAAAATGAAGCTCTTTTATCCTCACTGTCATCTGTGCCTTCAGTCATTGAGATATCCGTTCCTCATGTGGCCATTTTGAGTTAGTCCAAGAAGATTTCTCTGGAGACATCCTTGTTCCTATTCCAGACTCCGCTGAGCCAGGGTGTCTCTCCTCTACTCTACATTATTGGATCCATGGGATCCATTCGGTTACCCCAGTCCTGCAACCTGGCTCAGGGGAACTCCCCTGAAGCTAAGACCACACCTGCATGGACACACCTCACAGCTGCTTCCTGTGAGTCTGGGTGCATTGCTGGAGTCCGCCTCGGAAGTAAGGAAGTGGTATGGACCTCTTGCCCCCACATGGGGTAGTGTTCTCTGGAGCTCAGCAGGGGTAACTTCTTTCTCTTGGGCCCTCCCACGCCCCTCCTCTCAGGCTCTCCAAACTCCTCTCAACCTTGGGGATTCTTGTTTGCAAAGGGTGTATAGGGATATGGAAGAGGAACAGCTGTATTCTTTCTGATATCTTCTAACTCTTCTGTCTATTCATCAGTTTCTTCTTTTTATCTGTCGGTCTCTGCTTTTAAAAATCAAAAGCCAGGAAGAGACTCCCTCAACCTTATTTTTTTTCTGTAGCCACATCCTTTCCCTGAGTATAAATCAGAGTGTCCAGCTGCTGCTTAAATATGGAAAAAGGATCAAGAAACAAAAGGAAAATGTGGAAAAAAGAGAAGAGGGGGTTTGGATAGAGACCGATAAATATTGCAAAATCAGTCTCCTGCTTCATAAGTATAATTGTAATTCCTGAAAGAAATATTCGTGATGGGTTTCTAAAGACAAATTTAAGATTATTTGCTAATTGTAGGTGTGAGAATGTGGTGAAGTGCATCACTGCCTCTTACAGAATTCTGGACTCATGGTTTGTCCAATATAGTATTTTGTTATTATTTCTGCTTATTTTGTTACTTTATTTATTTATTTATTTTATGTGAGACAGGGTCTCTGTCACCCAGGCTGGAGTGCAGTCTCATGATCTCGGCTCACTGCACCCTCCACCTCCTGGCTTCAAGCGATTCTCCAGCCTCAGCCTCCCAAGTAGCTGGGATTACAGGCATGTACCACCATGTCCGGCCAAAAAACCTTAATTTTAAAACATTCATATTAAAGCTGATTTTCTCATAGGCTAGGAGGTTATGTCCAACTTTCTATGACCCAACCACCACTTTTAATCAGCTACAAATGACATATCTGTTTAATCTATACATTGCTTTCTAATATATTTAACTTAGAGAACTACAATAATATTTAATAATTCAGTATCATAGTCTATATCAACAAGAAGGAACACTTAGGTATCACAATGTGTCAATCACTATGCTTGTTACTTTAAATACAGTCAGTCTTCATTATTTGCAGATTCTGTATTTGCAAATATGTCCACTCATTAAAATTTATTTGTAGGCCAGGCATGGTGCCTCACACCTGTAATCCCAGCACCTTGGGAAGCTAAGGCGGGCAGATCACTTGATGCCAGGAGTTCGAGACCAGCCTGGCCAACGTGGCGAACTCCCCCAACCCCCCATCTCTAAAAAAAAAATTTGTAACCCCCAAATCTACACTCCAGTGTTTTCATAGTCACAGATATATACATGCACAGAACAGAAAAAAAAATTACATTGCTGGAGGAGGCCCATTTCCCGGCTGAACTCAAACCAGATGATGCTCTGCCTTTTTCTTTCAGTTCTTACACAGTACACAAATTTCCTTTTTGTGATCTTCTTAGCGCCACATTTTTTACATTTTTGTACTTTTTCTTGGTGATTTTGTTGTCTGAAATGGCTCCCAAGTGTAGTTCTGAAGTGCTGTCCAGAGTTCCTAAGTGAAGAAGTTGTAATGTGTCTTATGAAGAAAATTAAGTATGTTAAACAAACCTCCTTCAGGCAGCAGTTATAGTGCTTTGGCCTTGAGTTCGGTGCTAATGAATCAACAGTTTATATTACATAGGTGTCTTTAAACAGAAACAGGAATAAAACAAGGTTACCTGGTTATCCCCTGATGAGAATGTTGTGACCAGGGGCTTGAGGGAACCTAACGCTATATTACACCTAGGAGCAATGACTCCATAATCTCTAATTCAATGTTTGAGATGACTTTATAGAACTACTGCGGATAAGAAAAAATCGACTGTACATTTGTTTGTAGATGCTAATTCTTCTCTTAAAATATTTTATTATGAAAAAATTCAAATAGATAAGTAAAGAGAATGGTAAAATGAAACCCTGGGGATGTACCACCCAGTCTCAAAAATTATCAACTCAGCCAAACTTGTTTTCTCTTTAACCTTCTAATTCCTTCTCTCCTCCTTGCATTTGACACAAATCCCAGACATTGTATCATTTCAACCTTATCTACTTTATACATTAAATTCTTGTTAACTTTTTAAAATTATAAGAATACAAAATCTCAACTCTGGAAGAGTTACAAGTAACGAGGAGAAAATAACTATATAAATTAATATTGAATTAACATTTTAGTTTTCTCAGTCTTTTTATGTATAGAGTAAATTAAAAGATTGAAATCATTCTGATTAGATTTCTTTTCATATAACATTGAATTTTTTTAAATAACGTTAAACATTCTTCAGAAATATAGTGAAATAGCCTCTGCATGGTGGTTCACAACGGTAATCTCAGCACCTTGGAAAGCCAAGTTGGGTAGATCACTTCAGTCCAGGAGTTCAACACCAGCCTGGGCAACATGGTGAAACCCCGTCTTTACCAAAAAATACAAAAATTAACTGGGCATGGTGGCACAAGCCTATAATCCCAG
>NW_012123154.1:5675421-5676012 GCF_000951035.1 Colobus angolensis palliatus | reverse complement strand
CAAACCTGCACGTTGTGCACATGTACCCTAGAACTTAAAGTAAAAAAAAAAAAAAAGAAATAAAAAAAAGTATTAAATATTAAAAATTTAATAACTATCTTCTTGAAACCATTGATTATCAAAATCTGAGTGTTAGGGTGTTCTTTGTCTCCTGGAGGGCCCATTCTTGGATAGTCCTGTCCCAAGAGGGAAAGAAAGAGACATTTCAAGAGGGAAAGAAAGAGACATTTCAATGAGGAATTTTGTTTTAGTATACATGCATGGGGTCTCTCTATATTGCTCAGGCTGGTCTCCCTCTCCTGGACTTAAGTAAGTCTCCACTTCAGCCTCCCAGATTAGAGGAATTACAGGCACAAGCCAGTATGCTGTCAGTGAAGAATTTTTAAAGAGCACCCAAAAGTTGATTTGGTATGGCATCACAGAATGACAAAAATGAGACCTCAGTCAATCACTGGTTTATAGAGCTGCTATGGCCTATTGAATCACCTCTAGTCCTTGGAATTCATGACTTTAGTTTTCTAGTAACACATAAGATTTATAAGCAAAACAAACAAACAAACAAAAAAGAATCTGTATGCCAGAATGAGAAAA
>NW_012123154.1:5636030-5674181 GCF_000951035.1 Colobus angolensis palliatus | reverse complement strand
TCACTCTGTCACCCAGGCTGGAGTACAGTGGTGTGATCTCGGTTCACCGCAACCTCTGCCTCCTGGGTTCAAGCAATTCTGCTGCCTCAGCCTCCCGAGTAGCTGAGATTACAGGCATGCACCACGACACCCAGCTAACTTTTGTAGTTTTAGTAGAGACAGGTTTCACCAGTTAGCCAGGCTCCTCTTGAATTCCTGGCCTCGAGCGATCTGCCTGCCTCAGCCTCCCAAAATGCTGGGATTATAGGCATGAGTCACTGCAACCAGCTTCTTTATTTTTCAGTAGAGACAGGGTCTTGCTGTGTTGGCCAGGGTGGTCTCGAACTCCTGGCCTTAAGCAACCCTCCTGCCTCGACAAAGTGCTGGGATTACAGGTGTGAACCACATGCCCCATCCAGATTAGAGTTTTTAAAACCTCTCAAGGCTAGGAAGCCAAGTCAAGGATTCACCATCAGACTGTGCCTGTAATACATGTACAAATTGGGTGAATTTCTCTCTTCGTGAAGTTTCAAAATATCTTGGTTTCCTAGGCCTGTCAGAAAGTAACATTCTTCACTAACTATAGGTCAAGAATCTTGTGAAAGAACAGCATAGATAATGTACCAGGCCAGTCTTACCAAGGGGCTTTTTTAAAAATTAAATCAGTTTTATTTAAGAATTTCCAACATTGACAACTCTTATAATAAACATCCAAGCACAGGACACAGAATTGCAGCAAAGAGCATTCTTATGGGTAGCTAACAGACATTAGAACTTCCACTCTTTTTTGAGACACCTAAGCTCACTGGCGATCTCTGCTTCCAAGTACTCTTGCAAAGCACACTGCAAGCTCAGTCCATGTTCTCAACCCATCAGCTTCAATTCACATTACCACACTTACAGATCAGTAACAGAAGAGAACACACACCATACAACATTCACAGCAGTTGACAAAGGGGTAGGGGGAATACAAGTATCATTTCACTTAACACATTCAACTAATGTGGGTTATCTAAGAACAAAAACTCACTTAAAGTCTTCCAACAGATGTGGATGTCCTTTGAATGCAAAAAAAATTCATACATGGCCGGGTGTTGTGTGGGATTATGCCTGTAATCCCAGCACTTTGGGAGGCCGACGCAGGCAGATCACAAGGTCAGGAGATCGAGACCATCCTGGAGAACATGGTGAAACCTCGTCTCTACTAAAAATAGAAAAATTAGTTGGGTGTGGTGGCGGGCACCTGTAATCTCAGCTACTCAGGAGGCTGAGGCAGGAGAATGGCGTGAACCCGGGAGGCAGAGCTTGCAGGGAGCTGAGATCACGCCACTGCCCTCCAGCCTGGGTGACAGAGCCAGACTCCGTCTAAAAAAACAAAAATTCATACATTGTTTGCTATCATTGCCTTCTGCACATTGTCTCATCAAAGCCACAGGACTGAGAGGCACATCTGGCCAAGTTAAAAAATATCCATTGGCCAGGCGCAGTGGCTCACACCTGTAATCCTGTAATCCCAACACTCTGAGAGGCTGAGGTGGGCAAATCACCTGAGGTTGGGAGTTCCAGACCACCCTAAACAACATAGAGTAACCCCCTCTCTACTAAAAATACAAAGTTAGCCAGGCGTGGTGGAGCATGCCTTTAATCCCAGTTATTTGGGAGGCTGAGACAGGAGAATTGCTTGAACCTGGGAGGTGGAGGTTGCGGTGAGCCGAGATTGCACCATTTCACTCCAGCCTAGACCACAAGAGCGAAACTCTATCTCAAAAAAATAAATAAATAAAAATAAAATAAAAACATACCCATTATGCACCACCAAGTTTCTGCACATGCTCTCTCCTTTTCTCACTCATACTAACCTTTCATGCCTCGGCACCACCATCAGTCCCACACAAGGTTTCAAAAGTTCTAACAGCCTTCTGGTACCATATCGCAGCCTTGCATTCACAGCATTGATACTACTCCATGAAATAAAGAATAGTAGATAAAAATGGGACAACCACCATCAAAGACACAACCTGTGATGTGTGATGATGAATTCTTGAATGAGAAAGCATGCAGACAGAAGAAGTATTCCTATGGCAGAATATTTACAGCACTACTTTCAATGAAGTGCTTCTTTCATAAACATTTGAAATGAGATGAACTGCAGAGATTAAATGAAGGCTATTGTACTTTTGTATATGAGAGAAGAAAAGTGTTTAAAAACAAAAGAACTAAACACTGTGACACCATGATCTCCCAAAAGGAGATTTTCTTAAGGAAAAATCCATATGGTGGGGTTCAAATTAAAACAAGGAGTGAAGAATGTAGTTCTAATCAATGGTTTCCATTTTGAACATGCAAAAAATTCACTTGACAAGTCCAGGGATAAAATATTACAGAAGGCTTTTGATATCAATTGTAGTGTGTTGGTTTAACAATCAGGCAAACAGCAGTTCACTTTCAACCATTCAATATTTCAACCTTTCATGTAACAAAGCATAAAATTCCTTTAGCTCTTCCTTTTTCTAAAGAAAAATACCAAAAATACTACTGAATGTATCACACTGAACAAAACAATTTTGAAAATTCTTAGTACATATGTATTTTACAATGAGTTTAGAAAAATTTGAATTCCCAGCATTCTATATCAAGCAACCACAATCCCACTGTTTACATTTTCCTCAGCCAGAAGACTTAGAATCCATGCTTGAGCCAAAGCCTCCATTAAAACCACTGCCCCACCCTGCATTTGATGCTGATCCCCAACCAATTGCTGCCCCAGAATTAGAACCACTATAAGAGTTATTTCCAGAATTGAAGGCCTGGTTTGGCTCCCTCTGCGTGTTGCCTTGGCTTTGGTTATTACCCAATGGGCCTGGCTGGTTCTGCTGGCTGGGTAACTTGCCCATGATACCCCAACTGCTGTGTAGCACTGCCTGGGCTGCAGCCATCACGGCTGGATTAATGCTGAACTCACCAAAGTTTATACCACCAACCATATTACTACTTTGGTTGTTTTGCAAACCAGCTGCACCCCCTCTACTATTACCAAATCCAGTCTGATTCCCAAAGCCACCTGGATTACCACCAAATCTTCCACTTCTTTCTGTCTATTGCTATTGTGCTTAGGTTTGGCATTGGGTATTTGAATGCTGATTCCTTTAATGATCAAGTCCTCTCCACAAAGAGATTGTGCAACCCACATATGTTTATTGCAGCACTATTCACAGTAGCAAAGACTTGGAACCAACCCAAATGTCCATCAATGACAGACTGGATTAAGAAAATGTGACACATATACACCATGGAATACACTGCAGCCATATAAAAGGATGAGTTCATGTCCTTTGGAGGGACATGGATGAAGCTGGAAACCACCATTCTCAGCAAACTATCACAAAGACAGAAAACCAAACACCGCATGTTCTCACTCATAGGTGAGAACTGAACAATGAGAACACTTGGTCACAGGGAGGGGAGCATCACACACCAGGGCCTGTCAAGGGGTGGGGGCCTGGGGGAGGGGTACCATTAGGAGAAATACCTAATGTCAATGACAACCTGATGGGTGCAGCAAAACAACATGGCACATGTATACCTCTGTAACAAACCTGCACGTTGTGCACATGTACCCTAGAACTCAAAGTATAATAAAAATCAAAAACAAATTTAAAAAAGAGAGCGATTGAGCAATCTGATCATCTGCAAATGTAACAAAGGCAAAGGCCCTGAACGGCTTGGAGATGAAGACATCACCACTTCCCCGTTCTGACAGAAAAACTGTGACAGCTCATCCACTCGTGTTCTCTGTACTGCCCCAAAAACACTTTTCTGCTTCTCAAAGTTTCATCTGGGCTTTGCTAAGAATTAGGAAGTTTACAGTCACACCATTGTCCATCTACCGTATGTCGCTGTGACATTACTTTCACCTGTGTTTCATATTCCATAAAATGAACAAAGCAAACCCCTCTGAATGACCAGTCTTAATATCTTTTTAGACCTGCACCATAAGAACTCCAAAGGTACTAAAATATTCTTTCAGATCCTGTTCAGTTGTTTTCCATGGGAGATCCAACACTTTTCACTTTCACTGCTGATGAAGCATCTGTCTCATCCATTTTGCTTCTGTTGTCTTTGGGATAGTTGAAAACATACACCGGATTTCCCCAGCCAGCATCAGGGCATGCAGAATTCCTTCTACCAGCCAGAAAACTCTCATACACTGAGACACTGGATTCCTGTAGCAAAGCCTGCAAGCCCCTTGGCCGTAACCGTGGACAGCAGCACCGTCCCATTGTCTCCTGGTGGTATTTAAATGGGCTCATTATTCTCATCTTCGGTTACCTGAATATATTCAGACATCTTTCACTTTTCTGCTAGGCTGCTGCTAGGAATCCCAACAGGGACACTGAGGGAGTGACAGATTCAAGCACAGCCCAACAACCACTTCGCTCCCACAAAATGCTAGGGGCTTTTTATCAACTCTATAAAGACAACATCAACTCCTCAAGCAGTTTATTCATATCTGAAAATATGGCATTCCAATCAAAGCCTTGGTAAAATAACCAGTGTCTCCAATGTCCTATTACAAAAGAAAACATATTCTTATTGAACTTATGCAAATAACTACAGTGTCATAAAATAATACTCATGAATAGTTTTTAAATTCTGGAGAAATCAGGTAGAAAGAAAGGTAAATGTTTCAATTTTGCTCACAAAAGTATATTTTACCCAATTAATGTAAGCTATAAATGACCAAAAGAAAAATATAAAATGATTTACTGACTCTGGAAAACAAAATGTAAAAAGAAGGCCTGGTGTGGTGGCACGCATCTGTAGTCCCAGTTACTCTGGAGGCTGAGGTGTGAGGATCTCTTGAGCTAGCAGTTTGAGTCCAGCCTGGACAACATAATTAGATACAATTTCTAAGGATAAAATTTTAAAGTTAAAAGGAAAAAGAAAAGGAAAATTAGAACAGTAGAGAAAATCAGAGGCAGTCTTTGTCTCTTAAAAAAATTTTTTTAAAGGAATCATAAGGGTTTCAGAAAAAAAAAGTCATAAACAATTATATCAGTCTTTTATCAGTTTAGCCCCATGTAATGAATTCTTGTTTTGTTTGATGTTGGCCTAGCAATCTTCACAAATACATCAGCTTTTAATTAGAGATCTGGAAGTTTTTAACCTCATCCAATGGTATGATCTTCAAAGTTATCAGAAATCTATATTCAACAGTATTTATCAGTGTCCTTTCCATAAATTTCTTTGAAAAGGCAAAGTTTAGACTTTAACCAATAGTAAATGGCTTTTTAAGAGAATCAAATTAAAACAATTTGGTGGAGCGCAGTAGCTGATGCCTGTAATTCCCAGCACTTTGAGAGGCCGAGGCAGGCATATTACCTGAGGTCAAGAGTTGGAGACCAGCCTGACCAATATGGTGAAACCCCATCTCTACTAAAAATACAAAATTAGCTGGGCGCGGTGGCACATGCCTGTAATCCCAGCTGCTCAGGAGGCTGAGGCAGGAGAATCACTTGAACCTGGGAGGCAGAGGTTGCAGAGAGTCAAGATCATGCCATTGCACTCCAGCCTGGGCAACAAGAGCGAAACTCCATTTCAGAAATAACAACAACAAAAACAATTCTCTTGTGGATAACAAGACTTAGAACAGCCATGATTAAAGATGCAACTGGGGCCGGGAGCGACGGCTCACGCCTGTAATCTCAGCACTTTGGGAGGCCAAGGCAGGCAGATCACCTGAGGTCAGAAGTTCGAGACCAGCCTGACCAACATGGAGAAACCCTGTCTCTACTAGAAATACAAAATTAGCACAGTGTGGTGGCATATGCCTGTAATCCCAGCTACTCAGGAGGCTAAGGCAGGAGAATCACTTGAACCAGGGAGGCGGAAGCTGTGGTGAGCCAAGATCACGCCACTACACTCCAGCCTGGGCAAAAGAGTGAGACTCAGTCTCCAAAAAAAAAAAAAGATGCAAAGACACAACTGACAAAGAAATTTGATTATTTCTGTGGTATAGAAGTTAACATAAAATCATATTATGACTGATAACATATACCAAGACATATCAGAATTTAGAAATATCATAGAATATTGGAACACATGTAACCAACACATGTATATGTATACAAATATAACTTAAACACCATTTCTTATTTGACAGTGCTTTCTGTATGATTTTAACATACCAACGAAGCCTAATATGTCTCTTTTGGATGTCCAGGGACTTCCAAGTTAGTCAGGTGAAAAAGACTTGATTTTAGAATTTGAAATTTGATTTTAGGAAGTATTTCAAATATCAAAGTTTAAGATACTTGTCGTTTCTCAGCCTTTTGGCTAAGATCAAGTATAAAATGATTGATGTCAAAATCAGATCACAAGTCACCGTAAAATAAGTCAGTCATTTAGCCAAAGTGACAATTAAGACATTTCAAAAAACAAGCACCTTTACTCTTTGAGACAGAGGAGACTCAGTTTCCCAATCAAAAGACCCAATACAGACAGCATAAAGCCAGCTGAATTTATCGTTCCCTCTCTTCCTTCTCTCTTTTTTTTTTTTTTGGCAATTTACACAAAAGGTGAACAAAATCTTTTAATATTCCTTATTAATACTACACCGAAATCTTGTTCATACAAGAAAACCAAATTAGATCTTTGCATTAGTATATTATTAATGTGAAAGCTAATTTTAGCAAAAACTTATAAATAAATCTATCCAATCTCAATCTGCTTTGACCACAAAAGTTTTTAATAAAATTTTATAACTTTTTACAAATTTTTAAAAAGTCTTCTTTTCCCAACTTTTTATATTCAGTTTCTCTACATAATTTTTAAAATGTACTTTACATAATTTTTAAAATGTACAAAAGTACTTTGCCTTTAACAAAAACCGCATCTTCTGGGAGCTAAATGATGAGAACACATGGACACATAGAGAGGAGCGCACACAACGGGGCCTTTGGAGGGTGGAGGGTGGAAGGAAGGAGAGAATCAGGAAAAATAACTAATGGATACTAGGCTTAATACATTTAATAACTAAAAATAACTAATGGGTACTAAGCTTAGTACCTTTCATATACCAAGACATATCAGAATTTAGAAATACCATACAATATTGGAGCACATGTAACCAACACATGTATATATTCATCACCTGGGTAATGACATGATCTGTACAACAAACCCCGTTACACAAATTTACCTATGTAACAAACCTGTATTTGCAGCCCTCAACTTAAAATAAAAGTATTAAAAAAAACTATATCCTCATTTATTTTTTATAATGCTCTTCATGCAAAACACATCCCGTTTTTTTGTTGTTTTTGTTTGTTTGTTTGTTTGTTTGTTTTTGAGACACAGTCTCAGTCTGTTGGCCAGGCTGGAGTGCAGTGGCATGATCTTAGCTCACTGCAACCTCTGCCTCCCGGGCTCAAGCAATTCTCCTGCCTCAGTCTCCTGAGTAGCTGGGATTACAGGTGTCTGCCACCACTCCCGGCTAACTTTTGGATTTTTAGTGGAGATGGGGTTTCACCATGTTGGCCAGGCTGGTCTTGAACTCCTGACCTCAGGTAATCCACCCACCTCAGCCTCCCAAATTGCTGGGATTACAGGCATGAGCCACCATACCCAGCCCACATCCTGTTTTTTTTTTTTTTTGATACTTTGCATAAAGAGTCTTCCTCTTGTATATAGCAGTTTTAATTACATATATTAATTACAATGTTAAATCTTAGTAAGCCTTATTTCCAGTGAGAAAACTAGGAAGTGATTTTGAACTGTTTTATGTCAGTATCAATAGATTAAAACCATTTCATAATTTTGAGAAAAATGTCTTCTCATTTTTTTATTAACAGGTCTAAATATATTGTTTTTTAATATTAAACATAAGATGCCAAAGCATATAAACTTTACCTTATGTGTAATAATTAGTGTTTTAATATTTTAATTTACCTAGCAACGACTCAGACTCTATGATTCCGTTACTTAACACAACTTTTTAATATTTTAAATTACTAATAAAAAGTTTCTGTGCTTCTTGTTTCCACAGTTTTACGTAGTTTCCTGCCAATGTCAACATTTTGCAAAGCTAGAGTTCTATATTACTGAAAGGTTCTTGTATCAGTTCGAACCCCAAGAGCGGCCAGCAGACACCACCAGGCGGTGCGGAGCAATATGCTGTTTTAATGAGCGCCTGGGTGCAGGCGAGCTGAGGCCTAAAATGGCATCAGTACCAAATGAGAACGGGGCAGGGGTTTCATAGTCTCCTGTAAACAGGAAGTGCCTCAGTCTGATGTAACTGCTATGCGGGGTATCCAGACCGGCCTCTCTCTGAGTCTTCAGGCGGGTATGTGTCTTCCCGCCAGCTCTCTTCCTGCTTCTGTTATCTTGCTGGCTGCTATCTTGCAGGCTGCTGGCACAAGTGGTCTTGCGCCTTGGGACTGGGCCTGAGAAGGGAGAAGTTACTCATTCCCTTAAGTTTCGGGCCCGGGGGCAGGGGGTGGGGGGGGGACTTTCAATTATGATCAGGATATTGACATCAATACACTAAGATACAAAATTTTCCCTCAAAACAAGGGTCATTTGCGTTGTTCTTTTATAGCTAACTCTACGTCTCTACTGCCCCCAATTCCTCCTTAAACACTGATAACCACTAATCTGTTCTCTATTTTATAATTTTGTCTTTTATTATTATTATTTTCGAGACAAAGTCTTGCTTTGTTGCCCAGGCTGGAGTGCAGTGAGGCACAATCTCGGCTCACTGCAACCCCCCACCTCCTGGGTTCAAGCGATTCCCCTGCCTCAGCCTCCCAAGTAGCTAGGATCACAGGTGTGTGCCACTACTCCTAGCTAACTTTTTTGTATTTTTAGTAGAGACGGGGTTTCACCATATTGGCCAGGCTGGTCTTGAACTCCTGACCTTGTGATCCACCCACCTCAGCCTCCCAAAGTGCTGGGATTACAGACATAAGCCACTGTGCCTAGCCGTATAATTTTTGTCATTTTGAGAATGTTAATATAAATAAATTCTAGGGGAAGTTTACCTGTCACCCTCTGCGGGTTCACTGAAAATAAACTGGAAAAACATAGATTAATAGGAGAAAAAACCACACATAATTTTTTTTTAATGACCATACTATAGGGGAAGAGCAGGAGAATGATTACCCAAATAACTCAAGAGATGCAGAAACCTGTTTATCCTTTTTCATAGAGGAGGAAGGAGACTGGGAATGTAGACAGTTCTTCTGAGGGATAGTAAATCATTAGAGAGAAGTGAATGAACCTGGGAGGTGTTAGGCAGCTATTATGGGAAAGTGAGGAATGGAGTTGCACAGGAATTAAGGTTGTCTTATTATGTGGATGAAGTCCCCCAGGTAATCTCTGGGAGCTGCCCTTGGAAGAATAGATGAAAAGTGTGTTGGGCATGGTGATTACTCCTAGCCTCATCTCTTTTCCAGTAGTTAATCTTTTCCAGTTATTTTCTGAGATCTCTAGGAAGGGGATTTAAGACAATGGAATTTCTTTTAGAAAGAAAGCTTTGTTGATCAGACAAGGAAACTCCAAAGAGAGTCTTTCTCTGCATTAGGGAGAGAAGGAAAGACAAGGTTAGAGAAACCTTGACTTTAAGGCAGCATGCAAGGCTTCCTAGCATGTCAAAGTGCCAGTCTTTGGGGTATCACTTGCTGAGCCCCAACAGATTCATATGGTATGAATCATTGAGACTGGTTTTTTTTCACTCAGCATAATTCCCTGGAGATTTATCAAAGTTGATGCACATGTCAAAAGTCCTTTCCTTTTTATTCCAAGTGTCAGTGTAGCACAGTTTATTCAGCCATTCAGTCACTATGATATCTGGGTTGATTCCAGTTTTGTGTTATTATAAATGTCAACTGAAGAATGATGTTCATAAATTTGGAAAGGAGAGCTTTATTTCTTATAAAGAGTTGCAGCCTGTAGGTTCTTCCTGGCCATTCTTACAGGCTGGGAAATGTAGCCTCTGGTCAGAAGCTGAAAACAGACACTTGAGGGTAGAAAGAATAAGACATGGATTTATGCTAAATGAAGTAGCAAAATATACATATTCAATAAGTAATAGGAGGAGTCATGAATATTCATGAAAGGAGAAACCTAGACATGCAGTTGAGCTTCATGCCTCTTCAGGGACCCATATTCAAAAACTAGTGGCCATAACAATCTGAGGGGAGAGTTTTTGGCCCTCCGACATCAAAAGGTGAAGCAGAGGACACAGCCTCACTGAGCTACACACAGCAACTCATGCCTGTAATCCCAGCACTTTGGGAGGCTAAGACAGGTGGATTGCTCGAGCCCAGGAGATCAAGACTGGCCTGTGCAACATGGCAAAACCCTATCTCTACAAAAAATACAAAAAATTAGCTGTGTATGGTGGGGCATTCTTGTGATGCCAGCTACTTGTGAGGCTGAGGTGGAAGGATTGCCTGAGCTGGGGAGGTAGAGGCTGCAGTGAACCATCATCATGCCACTGTACTCCAGCCTGGGTGACAGGGTGAAATCCTATCTTAATAAAAATAGTAAAAGCAAAATCCCTCACTGTGCATCCTCTGTAGACTGGCCAGAATGACTCCATGGTCAGTGGTCTCTATCAGTAAGGAACGCTGATTGGTTATCTTGTTGAAACTTCAAAAGGGAGGGGCAGCATCAGGCAGTTGGCTGATATCAGGGTGGAGTGAGTCTTTCCAAAGGGCTGGTTTCTGTTTAACTCTTAGGAAAGAAAGCCTAACGGTGGTTAGTAAGGGAGGGAGTATAAGGAGGGAGTATAAAGAGGGGTACAAGGAGGTGTATCCAACCCCAGGTTTCTCTGGGGTTCTCTTAGCCAAGAGGGAGTCTGTCCAGTTTGTTGAGGGTCTTAGGATTTCATTTTGATTTCTCACCAATAAAGTGACTACAAACATTTGTGTATAGGTTTTTGCATGAACATGAAAGTACGTTAGATTTATATTCCTGCTGTAACGAATCACCACAAATTTAGTGGCTTAAAACAATATAAACTTATTACCTTACACTTAGGGAGTTCAGAGGTCTGCCTTTCTTCTGGAGGCTCTAGGGGAAAAAATCCATTCTTTGTCTTTTCCTTCTAGAGGTTGCTGGCATTTCTTGCTTTTGGCTTCATTAATCCACCTAATTTCATCACCTCTGCAAAAAACCTCTGCCATGTAAAGTAATGTGTTCCCAAATTCTGTGGATTAGGACGTGTACATCATTATGGGGCTATTATTTAGCTGGGCACAATGAATTTTCACGTCTCTGGGATAAGTGTAACTGCCCAATGCATTCACCTTGCCTGCTGCCTAGACAGAGCTTATTTATCAAGACAGGGGAATTGCAATACAGAAAGAGTAATTCACACAGAGCCGGCTGTGCAGGAGACTGGAGCTTTATTATTACCCCAATCAGTCTCCCCAGGCATTCAGGAATCAGAGTTTTTAAGGATAATTTGGTGGGTTGGGGACAGCCAGTGAGTCAGGAGTGCTGACTGATTGGGTCGGAGATGAAATCATAAGGAGTCAAAACTGTCTTACATGGAATCAGTTCTTGGGTGGGGATCACAAGATCAGATAAGCCAGTTTATTAGTCTGGGTGGTGCTGTTACTGGAGGGGGTCCTGATCCAGACTCCAAGAGAGGGTTCTTGGATCTTGCCCGAAAAACGACTTGAGGCAAATCCATAAAGTGAAAGCAAGTTTATTAAGAAAGTAAAAGAATAAGGAATGGCTCTTCCATATGCAGAGCAGCTCTAAGGGCTGCTGTTTGGCTGTTTTAATGGTTATTTCTTGATTATATGCTAAACAAGGCATGGATTATTCAGGAGTTTTCTGGGAAGAGGATGAGCAATTCCCAAAACTGAGGGTTCCTGTTTTTCAACTATATAGGGTACCTTCCTGGCGTTGCCGTGCCATTTGTAAACTGTCCTGGCACTAGTGGGAGAGTGTTTCAGCTAGTGAATGCATCATAATTAGTGTATAATGAGCAGTGAGGATGACCAGAGGTCACTTTTGTCACCATCTTGGTTTTGATGGGTTTTGACCAGCTTCTTTATCTCGTTCTTTTATGAACAAGGTCTTTATGACCTGTACCTTGTGCTGACCTCCTGTCTTATCCTGTGACTTAGACTGCCTGACCTCTGGGAATGCAGTCCAGTGGGTCTCAGCCTTATTTTACCCAGAACCCATTTAAGATGGAGTCGTTCTGGTTCATGTACCTCAGACAGTGCCAGCTGATTCATGAAGTGCAGGGTCTGCAAAATATCTCAAGCACTGATTTTAGGTTTTATAATAATAATGTTATCCTCCAGGTGCATGACTCCAAAACCATAATTTCTCATCTTGTGGCTAATTTGTTAGTCCTACAAAGGCAGTTGTGTCCCCAGACAAGAAGGAGGTCTGTTTTGGGAAAGGGCTTTTATTATCTTTGTTTAAAACTACAAACTAAGTTCCTCCCAAAGTTAGTTCAACCTATGCCTAGGGATGAGCAAGCATTATTTGGAGGTTAGAAGCAAAATGGACTTGGTTAGCTAAGATCTCTTTCACTGTCTCAGTTATAATTTTACAATGGCAGCTTCACAGGTATCGAAAAGTTCAACAGTTTGTTCATATGACAGTTGTATGTATAGTTTTTTATGAAATTGTCAGTTTTCCATATTGACTGCCTCTGTTTATAATCCCCTCAGCGACATGGGAGTGACATAGTTTCTATACAACTTCACGAGCATTTGGTGCTGTCACTCTTTTTTATTTTAGCCATTCTAATAGGTGGTTAATGATATCTTACCATGGCTTTAATTTACATTTCTCTAATAGCTAAAGATGTTGGATATATTTACGGTTTTTACATGTCATCTGTATATTCTCTTTGGTAAAGTATCTGTCCATATCTCTTTGTCTGCATTATTTTTAATGTAAATAACCAGCAGTTCTTTAGAAATATTTTCACCAGGAGTAATAACAGAATTAAGCCATTCTTTGGATAAATTTTTGACCTCCATCTCTGGGGAAAATTTAGTGTAGTGCTTCTAAAACTTTAGTGTGCATCAGAATCATGAGTAGAGCTTATTAAACAAATTGTTGTGACCCAACCAAAATTTCAAAATTTCTGATTTAGTAACTATGGGGTGAGCCCTAGATAATCTGCATTTCCAATGAACTCCCTTGTGTTGCTGATCCTCTTATTCCAGGAAATAATTTCCTGCTGCCTTTTTTTTTTTTCTTTGAGACAGGGTCTCACTTTGTTGCCCAGGCTGCAGTGTAGTGGTGCAAACACAGCTCACTGCAGCCTCAACTTCCTAGGCTCAAGTGATCATCCCACCTTAGCCTCTCAAGTATCTGGGACTACAGGTGAATGCCACCACGCCCAGCTAATTTTTGTAGTTTTTGTAGAGATGGGGTTTCACCACGTTGCCAAGGCTGGTCCTGAGCTCAAGGGATCTGCCTGCCTCAGCCTCCCAAAGTGCTGGGATTATAGGTGTGAGCCACTGAACCACACCCACCATTTTGTCATTGTAAATTTTCCTGTAGTAAACTGACAGTGAATGAGAAAGTTGTGCTCAAAAGTGAAGAGCTACCAAAAAACAACAATGGTTGGAGACATGTCAAAAAGACACAAGAACCAACCTGATCTTCAAAAGGCTGAAACTAGAATAATTTGAACAATAAAATAAGTAATAACTGTACTGGATTATGACCTAAAGAATAAAACAAATATCTCTAAGTCCTGTGAAAGGAAAATTTAACTTTGGACCCCAAATTCACTAAGCCAAAGGGAAAAGTCAAGCTGTAGGGTAAAACTGCCTCCCACTGTATTCCTAAATAAAATAGCTACAGAGATAAAAAAGCTGTATACCTCCCTCACAACTTTCCCACAAGGAAATTTCTTGTAGACAAAGGACAGAAAGAACTCAGTCATCCCTCTGCTCCCATGAGACAAATGCATATGTGACTGCTTCCTTTGCCCTATTGTTTCACTAAGCTAGACAAAGGCATAAGTGACTACTCCTATAAGTTGTGTATTCAAAGGCTCATCAGAAACTCAAAACAATACAATCGTTTGTCTCTCACATACCTATCTAGATGGGATAATTCCCTTGACCCCCTTCATGGGCAGGAACTGGAATAGTTTATTTCGCTTAGCCCTCCGCTGGCCACTCCTCATGAGAGGGAGCGTGCAAGCAAGCAAGTATGGGAACCGGAGCAAATGAACCAAATGAACGCTGGAACCCACCTGTTGTTACCCTCTGATGGGAGCAGGCTCTGTGCAGCCCCGCAGCAGCATCCAAGCATATTACAACCAATGCTCTTTCATCTCTGCCATCTGGGGATGACCAAGTGCCAAACAGTTGAAAGAGTCAGGTTGGCAGCCCCTGCCCTCTCGGTACCTGGGTTCTTGTTCAGCGTCCAGAAAGAATCAGGTCACATGAATGGATTGAAGGGTAGTGTATGTGGAGGATTTTACTGGGCAGTGGAAGTGGCTGTCAGTGGAATGGGGAGTGAGAAAGGGGATAGATGGTATGGGAAAAAAAGTGATCTTTCCCTGAAGACTGGCCATCTCCAGCCAGACCCCTCTCTGAACCTGCACATCTGAAGTTAGCCATGTCTATCCATAGTCTCCAATGCTCAGTTGCTTCTCTGCTCACCACTCAACCACTTGTATCCCCAATGCTCAGCTGCTTGTATCCCCGACAGTCCCTTATGTTGCTCTGCCAGCTGAAGTCTTTTTATGGGCACATGATATGGGCATGGCAGATCAAACAGGCAACATTTGGGTGGAAAAAATGGGGTTGGCTGTTTTTACTCAGGGCCTCAGTTTCAGGCTTAAGGGTGGGGTTTAGTAGGAAGCCCAGCCCTTCTGTATCACTATGACCTGGATGCCCCATCCCCACTTCAAGTTGTCCCACCTTTCTGGACTGAACCAGTGTGCATCTTACATATATTGATTGATGTCTCATGTCTCCCTAAAATGTATAAAACCAAACTGTGCCCTGACCCCTTTGAGTACATGTCAACAGGACCTCCTGAGGCTGTGTCATGGATGTGTCCTTAACCTTGGCAAAATAAACTTTCAAAGTTGAGTAAGACTTGTCTCACATATTTTGGGTTCATAGTCCATTGTTATATAAATAAATGGGGGAGGCTGGGTGCCATGGCTCACGCCCGTAATCCCAGCACTTTGAGATGCCAAGGCGGGTGGACCACTTAAGGCCAGGAGTTCGAGATCAGCCTAGCCAACATGGTGAAATCCTGTCTATACTAAAAATACAAAAATTAGCCAGGCATGGTGGCAGGGACCTGTACTCCCAGCTACTCAGGAGGTTGAAGTGGGAGAATTGCTTGCAACTGGGAGGCGGAGGTTGCAATGAGCTGAGAGCACTTCACTGCACTCCAGCCTGGGTGACAGAGTGAGACCCTATCTCAAAAAAAAAAAAAAAAAAGAATAAATGGGGGAGAAGGGGCAAGCCTTACTTACATATGAATTCTATATAACATATCTAAGTACTCTCCCACCAAAGAGGTGAAGTTTTAATTCTCTTCCTCTTGAGTGTGGGCTGGATTCAATGACTCATCTTAAGGAGAAAATACTAACTTTGCCATGGAAAAATCTGGCATACATCATCTTAACGAAATGATCAAGAGGAATATCACCAATATATACATACTGAAGTCATGTATGATATATGATGTGATGAGAAAGGCACCTATCCTTGTGGTACTGTCCTCCCATGGCAGGGTGAACTCACAAACTGGAGCTGAGTCTGGAAGGACAAGAGGGTTCTTGGCTTCATGCAGGAAAGAGCTCAAAAGCAAGTGACAGAGTAAAGTGAAAGCAAGTTTATTACAAAAGTAAAGGAATATCAAAGTAATAAAAGCCATTTATGACAAACCCACAGCCAGTATCATGCTGAATGGGGAAAAGTTAAAAGCATTCCTGTTACCGGTAGAAGGTATCCAAGTTGCCAGTGGTGAATCCATGTGGGTCTGCAGCAACCTCAATTCTTGCCTCCTGAGAAGGAAGAATTCAACTGAGGGACACAAGGCAGAAAAGGAGACTGAGGCAAGCTTTCAGAGCAGGAGTGAAGGTTTATTTAAAAAGGCTTGGAATGGGGCTGGGTGTGGTGGCTCATGCCTGCAATCCCAGCACTCTGGGAGGCCAAGGTGGGTGGATCAGCTGAGATCACAAGTTCGAGACCATCCCGGCAAACATGGCAAAACCATGTATCTACTAAAAATGAAAAAAAAAAAAAAATTAGCGGGGCATGGTGGCAGTCACCTGTAGTCCCAGCTCCTCAGGAGGCTGAAGTAAGATAATCACTTGAGCCTGGGAGGTGGAGGTTGCAGTGAGCGGAAATCAAACACCACTGCACTCCAGCCTGGAAGACAGAGCTAGACTCCGTCTCAAAAAAAAAAAGTTTTAGAACAGGAAAGAAAGGAGGGTACACTTGGAAGAGTTCCAAGGGGGCACCGAGGTCAAGTGAGATGTTTAACCTTGACCCTAGGACTTTATAGGCTCACCCCTTTCCAGGATTCTTTCCTTAGGGTGGGCCACCGGCAGGCACAGTGCCCTACTTACCCTTGGGAAGTGAGCATGCGCACTGTGTTTAGGAAGTTGTATGCATGCCCATCTTTTTTTTTTTTTTTGGAGATGAGTCTCACTTGTCACCCAGGCTGAAGTGCAGTGGCATGATCTTGGCTCACTGCAACCTCTGCCTCCCGGGTTCAAGTGATTCTCCTACCTCAGGCTCCCGAGTAGTTGGGATTACAGGCATGAACCACCACACCTGGCTAATTTTTGTGGTTTTTTTTGTTGTTGTTTTTTGAGACAGAGTCTCACTCTGTCGTCCAGGCTGGGGTGCAGTGGCGTGATCTTGGCTCACTGCAACCTCCACCTCTCAGGTGCAAGCAATTCTCCTGCCTCAGCCTCCTGTGTAGCTGAGACTACAGGCGCCAGCCACCACGCACGACTACTTTTTGTATTTTTAGTAGAGATGCGGTTTCACCATGTTGGTCAGGCTGGTCTCGAACTCCCGACCTCAGGTGATCCACCCACCTCAGCCTCCCAAAGTGCTGGGATTACAGGTGTGAGCCACCGTGCCCAGCTTAATTTTTGTATTTTTAGTAGAGATGGGGTTTCGCCATGTTCATCAGGTTGGTCTTCAACTCCTGACTTCAAGTGATTCACCTGCCCCCGCCTCTCAACGTGCTGGGATTACAGGCGTAAGCCATAGCACCCAGACCGTATGCATGCCAATCTGAGGCTTTTTTCCCTTTTCCGATGGAGTGACCCGAGACATCATTTTGTCTCTTAATGCATATACATGGGAAGTTGCTTCTCCCTGGTGTCTGCTTTCAATTAACATTTTAGTGCAATAGGTGTAGACCATCAGGAAATAGCCTCTTCCTGGCACCAGCTGCCAATTTATCACTTTTAGAAAGGCAATGTGATAATTGGCGAACCATTACCCGACATTCCTAGTGGGTAGGGGAAGAGCCCTCTCCTGCCCTACTCACGCCAGTCTAACTACACTTAACAAGGAAAGACCTAACAAGGAAACTGACAAATTGCAGGGGATTAAAGAGATATGACATTGAAATGTTATATGGTATTCTAGAATAGGAAAAAAAAATATTCGTGGAAGAACTGAGGAACTCTAAGTAGTCTATAGTTAATAATATTGTACCAATGTTAAAAGTATTGTACCCATGTCAATTACAATTTTTTAAAGCCCATATCTTGGCATAATTACAATGTTGTGTAAGATGTGAAAATTAAGGAAAGGTGAGTGAAGAATACATGGGAACTGTCTTTGCAATACTTCCATAAATTTACAATTATTTCAAAATAAAGGTGCTTTTTTTTTTTTGATACGTAGTTTCGCTCTTGTTGCCCAGGCCTGAATGAAATGGCATGATTTTGGCTCACTGCAACCTCCCGCATTCAAGCAATTCTCCTGCCTCAGCCTCCCAAGTAGCTGAGATTACAGGCATGCACCACCACACCTGGCTAATTTTGTATTTTTAGTAGAGACGGGGTTTCTCCATGTTGGTCAGGCTGATCTCAAACTTCTGACCCCAGGCGATCCATCTGCCTCAGCCTCCCAAAAGTGCTGGGATTATAGGCTTGGGTCACCACGACTGTTTTTTTTTTTTTTTTTTTTTGATACACGGACTTTTGGTCCCAACCCTAGAGCTTCTGATTCTGTAAATACGGGCTGGGCCTGAGAATCTGCATTTGAATAAGTTCCTAGGAGATGTTGGCCGGGCGCGGTGGCTCAAGCCTGTAATCCCAGCACTTTGGGAGGCTGGGAGGCCGTGACGGGCGGATCACGAGGTCAGGAGATCGAGACCATCCTGGCTAACACAGTGAAACCCCGTCTCTACTAAAAAATACAAAAAACTAGCCGGGCGTGGTGGCGGGCGCCTGTAGTCCCAGCTACTCCGGAGGCTGAGGCAGGAGAATGGCATGAACCCGGGAGGCGGAGCTTGCAGTGAGCTGAGATCCGGCCACTGCACTCCAGCCCGGGCAGCAGAGCGACACTTCGTCTCAAAAAAAAAAAAAAAGTTCCTGGGACATGTTGCTGCTCGTCCCAAGGAAACAGTTTGAAGAAATTGCTTTAATCAAATCTTAAGGTTATTTGATGTTTTCTGCTGCCTTGTTCTTGTCACTGTAAATTTCCCTGCAGTAAACATAAGAAGAAATGGAAAAGTTTTGGCTTTTCTGTTTCAAAGAAGATTGACTGATTTTTTACTTTATTCAGTGTCTTTCTAAGCTGTTAGTGATTTTTACCTCAAGCATATTTAAGAATACCTCTTTTTAAAAGTGCATCAACCAATCCTCAAGTTGAATTTTCTACACTTTGTTCATGTACTATGTATGTTGCTTAAATAACAGAAAGCCTTAGAAATTTTGGCTTAAACACTGGTAAAATTCAAAGATAAGTTTAAGTGCTGCTAGCTAACAAAGCAAATCCAGGAAATTACTAGGGACAGACTTTACTACTAAGTATCTCTCCAACCGTTCTCTCCTTCTTCCTTAGTAGTAAACGCCCTCATTTTAACTGAACACATGGCCACTCAGAATATATTTTCCAGCTTTCACTTAACTTTAAATACTTGTAGGAAACTATGTTTTAGTTAGTAGGAAGTAGCCAGAAATGGTAATATAGTTTGGATGTTTGTCCCCTCCAAATTTCACAATTAAATGTAATCCCTAATGTTGATGGGGGAGAGGCATTTGGATCACTGGGGCAGATCCTTTATGAATGGTTTAGCACCATCCCCTTGGTGATGAGTGAGTTCTTTCTGTGAGTTCACAGGAGAACTGGTTGTTTAAAAGTGTATGTCACCTCCCCCATCTCACTCTTGCATCCATTCTCACCATGTGTAAGCCAGCTCCCCCTTTGTCTTCTGCCATGATTGTAAACTTCCTGAGGCCTCACCAGAAGCCAAGCAGATGCTGGCACCATGCTTCCTGAATAGCCTGCAGAATAGTAAGTCAACTAAACCTCTCTTCTTTATAGATTTCTCGGTCTTGTGTATTCCTTTATAGTGATGGAAAAACAGACTAATACAAATGGAAAAAATGCAATTTCTACAAAATGTCCTTAAAGGAGAACAATGTGCTTTCTTAACTTTGTTTTTCTGCTGGTGGGAATGTGATTATGATGGCTGGAAGTTGAGCAGCCATCATGGGTCACAGGTAGAGGTATCATAATGAGGATTGTTAGATATGTGTTCTAAATTTCTTTTCAAAGAATCAGTATGTCAGTATGTTCAATTCTTTGCCTTCTACTTTTAAACTTAACTTCGTCATAAAGCAACCTTTTTAGATTACCTGCTCCACCATGACTCATTCCAATTACCTACTCCACCCTGACTCATTCCGATTACCTGCTCTGTCATAACCATTTTTCCAGCCAAACCACTCACCCTGTCAGTCTCTTTAAATTAGCCAGTCAGAATTAGTTTAGCCTGTGTGGTCTAACCCTAGCTAATAGGGGAATGACACAGCAGCAGGGGCCACATGCGTCAGGGATAGAACCCCTTCCCTTCCCTTGTCCAAGTGTGCGCTCACCATTGTTCCATCTGTAAGGGTGCACCCTTCTATAGAAGTAACCTGCCTTGCTGAGAATTAAAAAGAAAATTCTATATTTGAGGGCTGTTTCTTTCGTGGCAACGAAACTTCATTTGTAACAGGATGGCAGAGCAACAGACTAGATGAAGCCTGGATATCTGATATAATGGCAACCCAAGTCCTGGACTGTATCCAGATTGCTGTTATATGAGAAAAACAGATTTCTATCTTCACCTCTTGTTATTTTGAACTTGATACTACTTGTAGCTGAACCTAATTTGAACTGATAGAAACAGTCATACAGAAATTACAGTTGTGCAGAATGGAACTTCACTGTCTGTCATTTCAGCACTTTGGGAGACCAAGGCGGGAGGATCCCTTGAGCCCAGGAGTTGGAGACCAGCTTGGGGAACACAGCAAGACCATGTCGCTATAATTAAACAACAAAACAACAAACAACAACAACAACACATGCACACACAAACACCAAGGTTGGCTGAGGGAAAAATGAAGCCTCAAATCCAGCCTGCCCTCTCCTTTCCAAGCTTTACACTGTGATGTGTGCTCCAGGAGGCTGACATACCCTAATGGCTCTGCAGAAGAGTGCATTTTTATCTAGAATCTAGGCTCTGTGGCAACATTTTTCAAAATATCCTCTCCATTCTCCTTGCCCAAGACCATGGGAACCCATCTCTTGCATCAGCATGACCTGGATGTGAGACCTGGAGTCAAAGGGGATCACTTTGGAGCTTTAAAATTTGACTGTCCTTTGCATGGGCCCTGTAACCCCTTTGTTTTGGCCGATTTCTCCCATTTGGAATGGTTGTATTTACCCATTATCTGTACCCCCATTGTATCTAGGAAGTAGCTGGCTTGCTTTTGATTTTACAGGCTCATAGGCAAAACGGACTTGCCTTGTCTCAGATGACACTTGGACTGTAGACTTTTGGGTTAATGCTGAAATGAGTTAAGACTTTGGGGTACTATTGGGAAGGCATGATTGGTTTTGAAATGTGAGGAAATGAGATTTGGAGGGGCCAGGGCAGAATGATATAGTTTGGCCATGTCCTCACCCAAATCTCAACTTGAATTTATCTCCCAGAATTCCCACATGTTGTGGGAAGGACCCAGGGGGAGGTAATTGAAGCATGGGGACCGGTATTTCCTGTGCTAGTATCATTACAGTGAATTAGTCTCATGAGATCTGACAGGTTTATCGGAGTTTCCTGCTTTTGCTTTTTCCTCATTTTCTCCTGCTGTCCGCCATGTAAGAAGTGCCTTTTGCCTCCTGCCATGATTCTGAGGCCTCCCCAGCCATGTGGAACTTTAAGTCCAATTAAACCTCTTTTTCTCCTCAGTCTTGGGTATGTCTTTATCAGCAGCATGAAAATGGACTAATACACTCCTGGAGGCATTGGAGATGGTTTTTAGGTGGTCCCATGATGTACTTCAAAAGTCTGTTAATATTAAATTAAGTAGGTTTGTATTTGAGGTTAGTTAGCACTACATTCAGCAAGTTCAGACCTCATTGCTAGGAAGAAAAGTCATAAAGGAAGAAGTTTGTTGAGCAGAAATGAAAGAGAATAGAAGCTCATAATATTATGTCATTAGCCAGTATTATATGGTAGTTATTAGAGTGGGAACTTGGGAGTCAAACTGCCTGAGTTCAAAACCTGGCTCTCATAGTGACTGGATGTTATTTGTGGCATGTTTCCTAACCTCACTGTATCAGTTTTTGTAATGGCACTTCTGCAAGGATGCTGTGGGAATTAACATGACAAATAATGTGTTCTCAATAAATGTAAGCGATTACTATTTCTGGGAATCTTTTAGCAAAAGAACAATTCACTACCTGTATATAGCCACAGTTCGTTGAAAGCTTACTTTTGTGTCAGGAACTGTACACACAAAGGACCTAATCTTACTTACGAGTAAGCCAAGGCTTAGAAAGTTTCAGGCCGGCGGCCGGCGCGGTGGCTCAAGCCTGTAATCCCAGCACTTTGGGAGGCCGGGACGGGCGGATCACGAGGTCAGGAGATCAAGACCATCCTGGCTAACATGGTGAAACCCCGTCTCTACTAAAAATACAAAAACCTAGCAGGGCGAGGTGGCAGGCGCCTGTAGTCCCAGCTACTCGGGAGGCTGAGGCAGGAGAATGGCATAAACCCGGGAGGCGGAGCTTGCAGTGAGCTGAGATCCGGCCACTGCACTCCAGCCCCGGCAACAGAGCCCGGCGCAGTGGCTCACGCCTGTAATTCCAGCACTTTGGGAGGCCAAGGCGGGCGGATCACGAGGTCAGGAGATTGAGACCATCCTGGCTAACATAGTTAAACTCCATTTCTACTAAAAATACAAAAAAATTAGCTGGGATGGTGGCCTGCGCCTGTAGTCCCGGCTGCTGGGGAGGCTGAGGCAGGAGAATAGCCTGAACCTGGGAGGCAGAGCTTGCAGTGAGCCGAGATCACGCCACTGTACTCCAGCCTGGGTGACATAGCAAGACTCTGTCTCAAAAAAAAAAAAGTTTCAGTGCCTCTACCAAGGTTATAACACTAATTCTTGCTCCACTAGAATTCAAACTCGAATTGATTGGGTTCCAAAGCCATGATACTAAGGATCAAAGACAAGGCTTGCAAGATTTCATAAGCCTCCTCTTGCATATTCTCTCTCAAGTTCCTGGCTCATAGCATGTACCAGTAAACTCATTAAAACTAAAATGGTGTTTGGGAGTGAAGGATGGGAGACATTGAGAGCAACAGCAGAAAGGGTTGGGGGAGTCTTGGGAAGTGCAAGGGTGCTCAGGTTGGGACCTGTGGCAATGAATAGGAGGGCCAGGGAAACTGACCAGAACTCAAAAATGCCTCTTGGTGATTCACAAGAAAAGTCGCCTCTCAAGTTTTTCTATTATTCAGTGCTTCTAAGATACTGTTGCACTGTAAACTACAAAGTTAATCTTATGATTCTACAATTATACTTTCTAAATGATCACTTATTTGATGGTTTTGAAGTACAGAAAGTATTTGGTCATTTAAATTATTTCCTTCCATGGAGTCTGTATCACTGAAAGACAAGGAATGTTTGCCTTTATTGTAGATATTTCAATGAAAATGTCAACATGTTGCAAATTGGCATCCTTTGGGTTTGCCAATATGTGGAAAAGAACTTTTTCAATGGAAATTTCCCTCTTTTTAGGGTCGAAAAGACGCTCTGCAACTATACTTAAGTATCCCAGGCAACTTTATTCATTCAAAAAAATCAGAGCGGAGTCAAAAGCACAAATCCATGAATTGGGCGGCGAAGTCTGACTCCAGAGATAACGGCTGAACTGGGTTTGGAGAGACTGAACCCGCGCCGGTGCTCCTCCCGTTTGCTTGGACATGTTTGAGTACCACAGCTCTAACCCGCCACTTCAGTTGCACTGGCGGGTTTGTGGGGACGCAGCAACTCCGTCCCGAGGGCGGCTGAGTCAGCACCCATGCCCGCGGCTTTCGGCGGCCGGAGGCTCCTGTTAGGCCCGGCCCGCTCACCAGGATCTTCCCTGCCTCCGTCCAGTCAGCCTCCAGGAGGGCGCCGCCGGCCGCCGTGACTTAAGCAAGGCACTACTATCTCCACTGGCCGCCGCCTCGGCTGTCTTCCTGCCCAGAGTGCGACAAAATCCGGCTCTGGCCAGCCTTCCAGCTGACGCCGCTTGGCCAGCGCCCTGCAGCATCAGGGCGGGATAGAAGGAATCCGCAGACAACACGCTGAAAGTTGGCGCTAGCGGACGCCCCGACGCCCTCCCTCCACGACGCATGCGCCCAGGGGCAGTCAGCGCAGGTCCCGTCTCCGATGACGTGGCGGTGCGGAGGCGGAGCCAAGACCGGCGGCGGGAGGGTGGGGGAGGAAGAGCGAGGTGAGCGCGGACGTCAGAGTGGAGAGCGGAAGGTCAGGGAGGCTCGGAGCGGAAGTGAGACTAGGGAGTCTGTCCGCCATTGTGGACCCGAGAAGCGGAGAGCGAGAGGGGGAAGAGGAGCGTGCAAGCGGAAAAGACGGGCCTCTTCCTCCGACTCCCGAGCGCGAGGCCCTCATTTTGGGTTCTCAGCGAGCGGCGGCAGCGGCGGCGGTTGGAACAATCACTCGGCCAAGGGCGACAGCCAACTGCTGTGAGTGCACGGGGAGAGGCCCAGGCAGCGGCGGCGGCGGCGGCTCTCGGGTTGCGGTGAAGAATGTCAGCCACTAGCGTGGATCAGGTGAGGGAGCAGAGGGCCCAGGCTCGGCGAAGGCCCGAGTCCCGGAGCTCCACCCTCGCGCGGGGCTTCGGCTCCTCCCCGTCGCCGCCGCTGCCGGCCCCATAACGGTGCCCCGGGCGCAAGTTGCTGCGGTGTAGCTGCCTGGGCCGGGGCGTACGTCTTGGCCCCGTAGCCTGCGGCCGGGCGCGGTGCTGCGGTGGGTGGGGGCAAGGACCGGTCTTAGGGGCCTTAGGACACATCCTGAGGGCGGCAGACATGGGGCTGAGACCGGGCGAGCTCTGGGAGAAGGATTCCGAGTGGCGGGTGGGAGGTTTAAAGGCCGGGGGTGGTTGGGAAATTGGTGGCTGTGGAGGATATGGTGGGTTTTTACTCCTACGCGGATAGTCTAAAATAACTTGTCTTTGATAATGCCTTTGATTAACACACTTTCTCTCTTCTTCCTTTTTCTCCTCTTTACCGCATCTTTCGTCTTGCTACACAGAGACCTAAAGGGCAAGGAAATAAAGGTGAGTTTGGATTTTTTTTTCTTACTGCTCAGTGTTGCCTTGATGTTACTTTTAAACTCTGTGAGGGTTTTTTGTTTGTTTTTGCTCCCTCTTGGGAAAAAATGTAGGATTAGAGAAAATATTCATCATGGCTAAGGTAGCCAAGTTCTATCCAGAACTTCGTTAGTTCGTTGCTTTGAAGCCACTTTATAGAAACCAAAGTAGTACGAGAAACAGTTTCCTTGTCAGTTAAGCAGGAATTGGTGTGAACTTAGTGGTATTTCTTTGGTTTTCCAGTTTATCTGTGTTATGTAACTTCTGCCACAAAAAATTTCTACATGTGTATGTAGACAAGTATATTCTTAAAGTGGACATTTTGTTTGACTTGTCTGGATTACACTGGAAAATGGAACTCTACATACTATTCCATCAGATTAATGAAAATTGTACTGTTAATCACAGATTCTGTTGAAGTCAGTTGCAAGGAGGCAACAACACGAGAGAGATTAGAATTAAGTAGGCATGCAGTCTTGCACTGTTGTCCTGATTGCAAGGTGTGAATCAATCTGGTATTCTATAAAGGGCTGAGAATAAAATAATTTGTGACTTTCTTTCAGGATTTTATAATTTACTCTTTAGCAAAAGTACCGTTGAAAGAAAAGTGGTTTTTTTTTTAAAGTGTGTTTTGTATTAATATGGAACAGTGCAGTCAGCTGACTACATTAGTCATGTGACATTTAGTTAAGTATAGAACAATAGCTGCTTTCTTGGGATAGTGCCAATTAAATAACATCCAAGCAAATTATATATAACATTTTGTAGTGCTTGAAATTACGCTAAAATTTGCTTTCTGTTCATTTCAGTAACAATGTTAGAAATTAAGATCTATAGTAGCCTTTTAGATATAGATTGTCTTTGGTGCCTTTTAAATTCTTGTTAGGGTATTTATTTGCTATTGCAAATTTGGTGAATTTAAAATAATAGGTTTTGGGTATGTAGATTAGTTAATTTCCTTTGAAATGTGGAATTTGTACATACCAATTACATAGCACCATATTAGGTAACATTTATTGGTTTGTTTTCATTAAAGATGTTTTCTTGCAGTATATAAATATTTAGACATTTTAATTTTTAAAATTTCATCTCTAGAATTTTTTTTGTTGTAAGCGTAAACCTGAAATAAAGTTGGATATTGATTTATTTTAAATGAGTTTTTAAAAATTTGTGAATTTTAAAAAGAATGATCCATTAATTTCTTTTTTTGCTAGTCTACCCATTAGGAATTATATAGACTTGGAGATTGTGAAATTGTGGTCATTATTGCCTAGCATAAATTATTTTATCCTAGATCTGTGGGGAGGTGGCACTTTGCAAGGCTATTTGAAATGCTAAGTGTTTTGTGTTACCTGCTTTAAGGTAAGTACACAAGTTCTATGAGGTACTTGTTTGTTAAAAGAGTCTCTACAGCATTGTAAGTCAATAAAATAAATTTGATTTATGGGTGGTCATTTCACTTAGGTAGGCACTGGTGGCATCTTTGATATTAGACATGAGTTATCTATAAACTGCATAATATATCCACTGTTTGCAAATAAGTATATTTTGGTTATTTCAAAAATTTTTATCCGTCAGTATCACTTCTGTTAGGTGTATTGAGACACATACACAGAGTGTTTATTTTGATAGTTCTTTATTCTCAAGAAATTTTCTTTCTTTCCCCCTTGTTGTTCAGTTTATTAATTTCATCTAAGGTTAGAATAATGGATGGGGATTCCTTGGAGTCCTGAGTTCTAATACTGCCTTTGGCCACTGACTTGCCAAGTGAGCTTGAAAACATTCTACCTGTTTGTCAGAATCTCCCCTCTATAAAATAAAAATAATAACTCTAGTCATAATTCTTGTGGTATGTTGTGAGGATTCTTATAATTACAATAGTTCGTTGCTCTAGTAGCAATTACATTTGCTGAATTTCTTTTCACTTTCCTCACTTAATCTGTTTTTAAGATGCAGGAAGACTCCTTTGCATGGAGCCTTGGCAGGAGGGGAAAAATGTTACTGGCCTGAAAGTATTGCTAATTATTTAAGTTCCTTAAAAATGGCAGATGCTACAAATGCACAAATACACATATACGTTATTTGTATTTTTATGACTCTGCAGGGAGAATTACAAGGCAAAGGCAGCACCACCAGTGAACCTCATATTAGTAGCTATGTGTGTATTTGAGAAAAGCTGTTCTGCCTTAGCTTGTTTCCAGCTAGTAAAATTATTTTACAGTTCTGTTTACTTTTATTAAGTTATTTTCCTTAAACTACAAGCTCAGTATTCTAAATATGTGTAATCTTGAATTCAGAACTTAGCAAGCTTATGAAAAATATGTCCTTGAGAAGTTGTTTTGAACACATAATCCTTTTCAGTCAACTTACTCTAATTTCAGAGATTCTGTTTCTTTTCTGAATTGTCTTCAGTTCACAGCATTAGCCTAACACCTAGTTTTAGTGTCTTTGATTTTCCATATATCCTTAATTACTTAATTCATTACAGAAGCCAAAAGGAATTCTAAATAAGTGTCTTTGATATGACAAAAATGTTTTTGTAGAGTAAGTAATAATTCAAGGTTTACTTGTTTTCTAAATTTGAATTCTTTTTTAATTAATAGTCTGTCCCTGTGTTAAATATTGGAACTCTTTATTATCCTTGGCAAGAGTAGTACCAAAGGATAGTAGAAATGTAAGGATAATTATTGCCTATTGGTTCATAATTTAACACTGACTTTGTATTTTTTTTATTATTAAGTAGAATTTTTGCTTATTGGAATAAAGGTGTGCAGTGCTTTTATTTGGGAGTACTATGGATGGAAGTGTCAGATGCCATACTTACAGTCTTAGGACTTACTGCCTCCTTTCTCCTCTTCCTAAGTTTATAAATAGCAAATTCATGGAACAGGATTTATCTTTTTCCTCCTCTCCACTCTCTTCCAACAGAGAGACATATGCATTGTTTTATACAACTATAATTTAAAATAATTAGGTTAAATTTGGCTAAGTTTTAATTTTCAGGAAAGTAGTGGAAAATGTCTTGCATTTTGGCAATATTCAGTTGTATTCTCTCCTCATCCTCCCAAGAAATGATTTCAAAGCACTTTACTGTCATTATTTTAGGCTTCATTTTATCAATCCTCACAACATCCTTGTAAGGAGATAGAGGGTATATGGTATTGTCGCTGTTTTTGTAGGTGGGGAAACATGATGCACAGATCTGTTGACTTTCCTAACTTGATGTAGTCAGGACCAGAGCAAAGAATCACCTGGCTCCTAAGGCCCATGTTCTATCTTGATTTGACTCTGTTTCATAGAGCAGAGGAAACAGGCGAAGAATCATGTAAGTCATCTGTTCTTTTTTCCCCTGAAGAACTTTTACAGACTATGGAACTAGCTTGGATTTCAATTCTATTTAATGGTTTTCAGACTCCAAGACATTAGTTTGTCGTTAAGTAATATTCAAAAACGAAAGTCTTTATGATCGTTTTCTTAAAGATACACTTCCAAAACTTAAGGGCTAGTTTAATGCAAATAGCTTCTCAGTATATGTGAAGTACTTTTAATTAAACTTTTTTTTTTAAGTAGATTGACTTCTTGTACTATAAGACTTTGTAGACATTTATGCATCATTTAAAAATGATTGTAGACTGTATTTTTAATAGTATATGGGTTGTTCTCAGGCCTAGCCTTAGAAGACAAAGAATGGAACAGAAGAAATAAGTAAGAATAGCAGTATAATATACAGATAAATTTTAAGTAAGCACTTTTTTTTTTTTTTTTTAAATAGAGACAGGGTCTCGCTCTGTAGCCCAGGCTGGAGTGCAGTGACATAATCATAGCTCAGTGTAACCTGGAATGCCTGGGCTCAAGTGATCTTCCTTAGACTCCTGAATAACTGGGACTGTAGGCACATGCCACCACACCTGTCTAATTTCTAAACATTTTTCGTAAAGATGGGATCTTGCTAGGTTGCCCAGGCTGGTCTTGAGCTCCTGGCCTGGCAGTTTTTGTATTTGTGTGAACTAGATTTTTGAGAACCTAGTGGATATGAGAGATAGTCATAATTTTTAAGTTGTTAGCTGTTGCAAATATTGACTAACATGTATGAGTGTAATAGTGAAGAATTTTTTTTCAAGAAGTAATAGACCGTGCATAAACTACCTTTGATTTAGGAACAGTAAAGCCATTGTCAGAGGAGAACAGGTATATCAGAATCTCTTGGACTGAAATGGGTAACCCAGCCTTATAATGGCACTAGAAGTAACCTAAGGCACCCTCTTTATTTTGGTTTCTAGTGGCTATTACATATTTAAATTCCATGGAGCATATTTAGCTCAACTCTAGTTCTGATGCAGTCCTTATCAGACATAGTTAAATTAACGTTAGTGGAGCCAGGATCAAGTTGACCTTCAGGTTGCTCTTGTGGCCTCTTGAGGGGCAATGTGGTGTAGTAAGAAGTCTACTTTGAGTGCTTAACACAGTAGCATCATATCTTTGAGTGATCTTTGCTACTCATCGGATGGCAAAGATTTAAGGGATTTTGTGTATCTTTGCTCCCAAGCCACTGTTAACTCATAATATTACATTTTAGGTGCTCTACACTCATGGGAAAATTTAGGGATAATAAAAATGTTACAGTATTACAGAGGAACACATAACTTAAACCCATCACCCTCCTAACTTCATAAAATTTGATGATGTTGTACCTTTGAGCAGTAAATCTTTAGATACGGAGTTGTTTTTGTTTCTAATTTGTAGACATCCATCGGAAACTTTCAACTTTTTTCATCTTCACTAGTATAGAATAGTATATTTACATAGTGCCACCCCAGCAAGTATTAGCCTAGTAACACTTCTGTTTAAATGGTTCTAAAGTCATATTACTCCTATTTGGATCTTGTAATATTTAATGTGATAATATCTAAGATTATTGAACACTGTCATTTAATAATTAGATGAGATGAGGTAGGTACTATTCATAACCTTCTGAAACAGAAACAGTCAAAGGTTAGAGAGGTTAAATCCCTAACTGGAGATCATCTCCTCTGTGGTGGACTTGAGATTCAAATTCAGGACCTTACTTCTGGAGTCTGCTCAAAAGCACTCTGAAACAGCATCTAGAGAATAACAACTTCAGAGTGTTTATGGAGATGACCTTTGAACAAAATTATTTTCTGACTTGTTTTCTCATCTGTTGCAAGGATGATTATGGCTATCATTTTTGTCTTAATTTTGTTTGTCGTTTCATGTGAAAGTCTTCGTTTTGGAGAACTTAGAATTAAAGCCCTCTTTATTTAGACATTTCATAATTATAAGTCTATTCATTGTGATATTGTTTCAAGTTAATTTTAGCTAAACTTTACTGGAGACATTTAAGACATTTACTGTAACATGAGATAAAAAATAGTTATTTTTTTATTAGAGTAAATAATTTAGAGATTTAAACAAAGAGAACATTCAGAAATCTTTTTTATTGCCTGCAACACTACTTGAAATAGTTATTTTAGATTCAAATATAGCATTAGGGAACTCTTTCCAACATTGTTATATAACAGTTTACTCACTACAGTGTTGAGATTGGGATATTTACTTAAAGTTTTTGGTAAGGGGAAGTATATACATGGCTTGTGTTTATATAGTCTTGGGCTTATGTATCAAAAGACTTTTAAGTATTTATGGCACATAAATATTTGTATCTAAAATAGTTTATCCTTAAGAGGGTTCTTAAAAGGAAAAATAACTCAGTATTATTTTTTCTGATTACTTTTTTGGCTTGAAAAATATTAAAAACATTAGGTTGTGCTGTGAGTTTCGTAAAGATAACTACAACACTTCTAATACAAACATATTTTTTAGTTTCAGTACAAAACGGTTCGATTCATCAAAAAGATGCTGTAAATGATGATGATTTTGAGCCATACTTAAGTAGCCAGACAAATCAGGTAAGTCTTTGACAGTTTCAGATTTTAGGAAATTAACCTTTTGTTAATATTAATTGATTTTCCAAATAAATTATTTAATGAGATTAACCATAACATGGATTCATTCATCTCGTGTACCTATATAGTAAGTGAGTAGTGAGTAGCAGTTGCAGGTTTATGGCACAGGAGAGTTCTTCTTCAGAAAGTATAGGCACCAGAAACTAGGTTATGAAATACAGAATAAAGATTTGAAGGTGACCATTACTTGTATATATTATGGTTAGGTTTTGTGTGTGTGTGTGTGTGTGTGTGTGTATATTGAAGGAACTTAATCTTTTAATGTCACTGCTATATCTTCATAGCTTAAGCTAATTAAAAGGCGTAATTAGCTAGAAATTTGTGTATTTGAAGGAGGGATTAGTTGCCTGAAATTGCCTGCAATTTTGAGTTAAATGTAGTGTTTTCTCTTTTTTAAAACATTTCAATTTGAATTCATTGATAAGTATTGAAAATTTTAACATCCCTTGATAATGTTAGGAATAGAGTTAAGGAGTTTATAAACATACTTGCTTTATAAACACAGTTGCTTGCGTATTGTAGACATGGACAGTTTTATCAAAGCAAGGAATTGATAACTGGTGGCCTTGAGTATTTGTGTACAAGCATAATTCCAATTTAAACATTGAAGAACAATGGTATTAGGTATCTGTATGCCATTTCTGCATCCATTTCTGTCTGTTATTAAAAATATGCCACTGATAGAAATAAATGAAGAAAATACATTTTCAGTATTCACCAGTTTTTTTTAGAGAGAACATTCTGGAATGAAACTTTTTGTTTTGCATTAAAAAAGCAAAAAATGCTCAAGAGCTTCGGGTCTTAAAATTAGTTCTGTAGTTCTTTGGAATAATTTTATGATTAATTTCATTGGAAATTCAGTTTTTTTGTTTGTTTTTAATTTTTGAGACAGTCTTGTTCTGTTGCCCAGGCTGGAGTGCAGTGGCCCAATCTTGGCTCACTCTAACGTCTGCCTCCCAGGCTCAAGTGATTCTTACTGCCTCAGCCTCCTGAGTAGCTGGGATTATGGGCACATGCCACTACGCCTGGCTAGTTTTTGTATTTTTTAGTAGAGATAGAGTTTCACCATGTTGACCAGGCTGGTCTTGAACTCCTGACCTGAAGTAATCTGCCCGCCTCAGCCTCCCAAAGTGCTGGGATTACAGGCGTGAGCCACCGTGCCCAGCCGAAAATTCAGATTTTAATTGGCACTGTTAAACATGCCAGTTAGTTTATGTGCATAAATTTGAAGAGTAAATTGGAAAACTGAAGTTTGACTTGTCTGCTTGCATATATGGAGAAAATGAAAAATGTACTCTAAAATTTTAACCTAGATTTTTGAAACTGTGAAAGAACAAGGAACCAAAACTTACTACAGAATTGAACAATTTGTACAGTAGAGTTATAGGGAAAATTTGAACAAAAAATAATTCCCAATTTGTGGGATGCAGGATTATTTTTAGGACCAAGGAGAGTGGTGGTTGTGTTCAACCTCATCTACCTCTTGGTTACTTCCCCTTAACCACCCCTTCCTATCTACTGAGCAACATTCCTAGCATACATTGGAGGAGAAGAAATAAATGGGAAAGAAAAAACTTGACGATCTCAGCAAAATTACTTTTCCACCTAAAGGTTATGAAAGTAGATCATTTGTTGTGAAGTGTAGTGCAAGTTTTAAAAGAAGTGTGATTTTATTACATTCTGGCTCATAGAGTGATCCCAGTTAACACTTACGGCAATATGGCAGTATTTTCCAACTTTGCTGAGAAATTTTGATATTAGAAGGTGTAGTAAATATTCCTTTAAAAAGATCTCCATGTTTAGATAGGTTTGAGAAATTTTGGGGGCTAAACAGTTGAACTGTTTTTTTTTTTTTTTTGCTACTTGATTTCATAATTTATAAATTATAATTGAAAATGAAGTTCTTAAGATGAATATATGGTATAAAAAATCCTGACTTGTTCAAACCGTTTATTTTTTTCTTGAAATGGAGTCTCGCTCTACGGCCCAGGCTGGAGTTCAGTGCCATGATCTTGGCTCACTGCAACCTCTGTCACCCAGGTTCAAGAAATTTTCCTGCCTCAGCCTCCCACGTAGCTGGGATTACAGACACATGCTACCACGCCTGGCTAATTTTTATATTTTTAGGAGAGGCGAGATTTCAACGTGTTAGCCAGGCTGGTCTTGAACTCCTGACCTCAAGTGATCCACTTGCCTCGGCCCCCCAAAGTGCTGGGATGGATTACAGGCGTGGGACACCGCAGTCAGCCTTTCAAACTCTTTTTTAAGGAATTTCAGTGGACTGTAAAAGACAGTTTTGAAATTGCTACCTGAAGTGATCTTCTTGCATGTTTTACTTGGTAACAGATATTTTACAATTCTTTATTATTTGTCACAAGGGCATAGAAGGGTTTCTGTTGGAGGAAAGATTTTTGTCAAGAGAGTTTCTGGTATTTCATAGAGGCACTTTAGTCTCTTCCTAGGGGAAAAACCAGCGGAGGGTGCCTGAATCCCATCAGTGTAGCAACCAATGCTGTGGTTTGCATTTTATCTGTTCTATATATTGGAATTGTGCGTAAGACTTTACTTGTTAAAAAAAAAAAAAAAGTTTTAAAAAGTGTTTGGGAAACCATTACTTTTTAAAGGATGTAAAGGCATTTACCTTAGTGAACCCAAATGAATTTTTTCAGCTACATCATTGTGGCTTATGTTTGGACAAAACATTTGTAAAATATTTGTTTTAATGTTTTAAAAGATTTGTTTTAACTCATGACCTTTGGAATCAACATTTGTATAATGTTTGAAGAGAAGTTGTAAAGTTTGATTCCAGTAAGGTCTGTTGTCTGTTTTACCTATCCTTTGCAGTACTAGATAGATTTTCAGCAGTCATCTTTCTTTAATATTAAAAATAATTATCTCTAGCAAGATACGTATTTACATTTTAAAGAGGAGTAATACTGTAGAATATTGAAAACTGGGTTTATTGAAAATTATCTGGAATCTTCAAGGTAAATTGTATGAGAATTTAGGTTACTCTCAATTACCTAGCTAGAAAATTAAATGTTTGGACCTTTTAAATAGTACTATCATAATACATGAGTGAAAACTGGATTTATTGGTGAAAGATCTCAAGAAGATAGTGGCAAATTTAAAGTTATACAACTGTTTAATAAGGTCCTTATACACTGTACACAGTGTATTTTTAAAATTAAATTCATTTATCTGATTTTAAAATTATAAACAAAAATAAATATTTTGATGGGAAAGGTGTTTAACGTCTTTTGCTAATAATTTAAATTGTTTTGTATACTTAGATCTAGTTCATATCAAACCTAAGGGTATTTTAAAACAAGTTGTTGACCTTTCTACTTCTGTGGCAGTATATTTCTTCTATTTTATAGTGTTCAATTTCTGAAGGAATAATGTTTATAGTAATTTTGAAAGTAAATCACAGTCCTTCATTTCTTAAAATTAGTTCTTTATAGTTCTTCAGAATAATTTTATGACTGAATTGATTGGAAAATTTAGATTTTAATTGGCACTGTTAAATATGCCATGTAATTTGTGCATATAAATTTGAAGAATAATTTGGAAAACTCAAGTTGAGTTTGTCTGCTTGTGTGTTCGGGAAAGTAAGTTCTTAGCTATTTTTATCAGAGAAGTAATATAGAGAATTAAATTGTCGTTTTCTGCGTTTGTCATCACTGTCCTTAGTTAAGGTATTCATTAGTTCTGCCTATTGATGTGATTTTCTAACTAATAATTCTGTACTGCCACTCAGCAGTCTTAAAATCCAAGTCTGATTGTGTCACTGTAATGTTAAATAATTACTGTAGTTTCTCAACAGTGAATACATTTATTATATGAATGCCCTTAAAGTGGTGGTTCCACTTCCCTTTCTAGCTCATCTTCTGCCAACTTTCTCCATCTGATTGGCAAAATAGAACTTACCATTATTTTATGCAAGTATAAATATTTTCTTAATGTTTCTTTCACGATCTCAATTTTTGTATGTATGTCTTATACAAACGTGTACACACACCTATGGCATTTCCCTCAGGAAGTCTTTTCTGATTTTCCAGTTATTTACTCCCTCTTCTTTGTACTTGTGTTTTGTTTTACTTTCTTTGTACTTCAGTTAGAGTGATTATCACATTATAAGGTAAATAAGTCTTCCTCACCATACCTGTGAAGTGCTCCGGATTGGAGACCATGTTTTTATTTTTTGTCTCCAGTAACCAGCATGGTATCTGGCACATACAGCATTCATTATTTATTAAGTGAATGGATGGATTAGGTTATCTAATAGAATCAGAGAATGAAGAATTATGGATGGTGAAATATTCAGGTTGAATATTATGACATTTTTCTTAACGACATTTTTATGATTAGATACGCATACATTATACTTTTAGAAAATTATAATAGGAGAAAGTACATAACATAATACAAGCATTAAAATTAGAATGAACATCACTTAACTTTTTGCTTTTTGTTATTAAATCAGAAGTCACTTCAGGAGTTTGAAGCACTTCAATTTTTGTGTGTGTGTGTGTGGGGGTTTTTTTTGGTTTTTTTTTTTTTTTTTTTTTAGAGGGTCTTATTCTGTAGCCCACACTGGAGTACAGTAGTGTGATCGTAGTTCACTGCAGCCTCGAACTCCTGGGCCCAAGCGATCCTCCCACCTCACCTCCCAAGTAGCTGAGTCTACAGGCATGCACCACCATGCCTGGCTAATTTTTTTTTTTTTATTTTAATGAGATAATCTCTTGTGCAGGCTGGTCTTGAACTCCTGGACTCAATTGATCCTCCTTTTCCAGGCTCCGGAGTAACTGGGATTGCAAGCGCAAGCCACCGTGCCTGGCTTTAAGCTAAAAGCTTTTATAAGAGTTGCTAAAAGAAAAAAACCCAAGGCCGGGCATGGTGGCTCAAGCCTGTAATCCCAGCACTTTGGGAGGCCGAGACGGGTGGATCACGAGGTCAGGAGATCGAGACCATCCTGGCTAACACCGTGAAACCCCGTCTCCACTAAAAAATACAAAAAACTAGCCGGGCGAGGTGGCGGGCGCCCGTAGTCCCAGGGACTCGGGAGGCTGAGGCAAGAGAATGGCGTAAACCTGGGAGGCGGAGCTTGCAGTAAGCTGAGATCCGGCCACTGCACTCCAGCCTGGGCGATAGAGCTAGACTCCGTCTCAAAAAAAAAAAAAAAAAAGAAAAAAACCCAAATAGGTGACAGAGACTGAACATGGCTTGATTTACTTGTTGGCCTCCTGGTTTGCTGACCCCTGAATTACACTATGGGTATAGACAAATTAAAAACTTTACATGTAACTGTTGTGTAGAATTCAGCACTTGTGATAGTGAAATAAGAATATTCAATATAAATTTTTGAGTTTAATTTTCTGAATGCTTTCTTAAAAAGAACATAAAAACTTCCTACTTTGTGTGCTTTTCCACTCCCACATCCAGATGAAGACTACTGAATCTGGATTGCATTGCCAACAATCAAAATTAAAACTTGGAAACCAGTTACCTTCATATTCAGCCCACCTTTCCTATGCATCTCCATGTGGAATTTATCCACTTTCCTGTATTATTTGTCTTTTCCATTTAACTGTAGATATTCTTTTAGAATGAGAATCTTATATCAATGTTTTTTGCAATGTATGCATTTGATTAGTGGTTGAAATAAATAGTTAAAATTATAAATAAAGGATACATTTAACGGTTTAAAAGAAGGATGAAGACAGTATACAGTTTTATCTTTTTTTGGGGGGGGGGGTGCTGGAGTCTTGCTCCGTCGCCCAGGCTAGAGTGCAGCGGCCGGATCTCGGCTCACTGCAAGCTCCGCCTCCCGGGTTTATGCCATTCTCCTGCCTCAGCCTCCCGAGTAGCTGGGACTACAGGCACCTGCCACCTTGCCCGGCTAGTTTTTTTGTATTTTTTAGTAGAGATGGAGTTTCACCGTGTTAGCCAGGATGGTCTTGATCTCCTGACCTCGTGATCCACCTGTCTTGGCCTCCCAAAGTGCTGGGATTACAGGCTTGAGCCACCACGCCTGGCCTTCTTTTCTTTTCTGAGACAGTCTCGTTTATCGCCCAGGCTGGAGTGCAGTGGTGTGATCTCGGCTCACTACAACCTCTGCCTCTTGAGTTCAAGCGATTCTCCTGCCTCACTCAGCCTCCCAAGTAGCTGGGATTACAGATGTGTGCCCCCATACCCAGCTAATTTTTGTAATTTTGGTAGAGATGGGGTTTCACCATTTTGGCTGGGCTGGTCTCGAACTCCAGACCTCAGGTGATTTGCCTGCCTTGGCCTCCCAAAGTGCTGGGATTACAGGCGTGAACCACCGCTTCCAGCCCAGTTTTATCTTTTAATCAGTTAACGTATATTCATTTATACTAGATGAACTCATTTTTATTAAACTTTTGAGAGTTTTATATCACAATGACTTTTTGTCAGTATGAAGCACTGAGTACTTTTCATTTTTAGTAGATACTTTAGTGATAAAATTGTACACATTTGTGTGTGTCATCTTCATAGCTTCCAAAGTTTAGTCATTAATTTTGTCAAGATTTTTTTCTTCAAGAACTATTGTTGGTGTATTTGAACTTCCCTCAGGCTTTTCTGTATATATATATTTAAATATAGCAGTCAATACTTCCAATATTGATTTCTGTAAGATGCTACTATTGCAGTTTTAAACATGCTGTTGATTCCTTTCATGTGAATATTGTGAGCATTCTTTGACTATATTTACAGTTAGAGTTACTGATTATCCATTTATAGCTGAAGAATGTGTTCAGTTAGTAAATAGTAACACATGAATTTTCCAGTTTTAAATATAGTCAGCCCTCCGTATCTGCAGTGTCTACATTCACGGATTCAGTCAGTTGTGGATCAAAAATACAGTTGTCTCTAGGTATCTGTGGGAGATTGGTTCCGGAACACCTAAAAGATACCAGAATCTGCATATGCTCAAGAACCTTATATAAAATGGTATAATAGTTATGTGTAACCTATGCACATCCTTCTGTATACTTTAGATAATCTCTGGGTTATTTATAATACCTAATACAGTGTAAATGGTTATACTGTATTGTTTAGGTAATAATGACAGGAAAAAGTCTGTATGTGTTCAATACAGATACAACTATTCATTTCTTTTTCACAGCTGTTTTCAATCTGTGAATGGTTGAATCCACAGATGTAGAACCCACTGATACGAAGGACTGATTGTGTTGGAAAAAGAAATAACAATACAACTGGCAATAGCCAGTAAATCGTCAGAATTATTAATTTAAATGTAACCTCTATTACATTATATTTGTTTTTTTTTTTTTTTTTTTTTT
>NW_012123154.1:5606690-5635791 GCF_000951035.1 Colobus angolensis palliatus | reverse complement strand
CCAGGATGGTCTCGATCTCCTGACCTCGTGATCCACCCGTCTCGGCCTCCCAAAGTGCTGGGATTACAGGCTTGAGCCACCGTGCCCGGCCTATATTTGGTTCTTAAGTTATTTTAGTCATATCAGAATCATTTCAAAAAACAATATGTTAAGTTAGCTTTCCATAGACAGTAGACAGTTACAAGAGTATACCAAATACTTTGTGTACCAAAGGTAATTTAATAGTAAAACAAGTAACTTAGTAATAAAACATCTCCGTTTTCAATGATAAGCCTTTTCAAAAATAATTAGGATCTGTGATGTTATTGTCACACATTCATGAGTGGAAAAGCAGCCACGAAATAGTGACAAGAGTGTAACAGTAGAAGAAATGGATTAAGAACTTTACTCCAAAGAACTTTGACTGTCTGTATAAATTAAATAACCTTCAAAATGCTATTGACCCTTGAAAAGTAATACCAGTTGTACTGACAATATTAGTGGATTTTTTTCACTTTGCGTAAATCTACAAATTGTGAAGCTCTGTGCAGTGCTTTAAAATCACACGTAAATCACACTTTGGGTGGCTGAGACGGGCAGATTGCTTGAGCCCAGGAGTTCAAGACCAACCTGGGCAACATGGTGAAATCCTCATCTCTACAAAAAATACAAAAAATTAGCTGGGCATGGTGGTGGACATCTGTGGTCTCAACTATTCTGGAAGCTGAAATGGGAGGATTGCTTGAGCCTCGGGAAGTGGATGTTGCAGTGAGCCAAAAGATAGCGCCGCTGCACTTCTGCCTGAGTGACACAGTGAGACTCTGTTTCAAAAATAAAATAGAAAAGCACACCTAAATCAAAGATCTAGTTTCAGACCTTTTTTTTTTTTTTTTGCCTAAGAAGCTTGCTTCAAAAGAAATAAGTATTTAAAATACTTTATTTTATTTTTTATATTGTCTAGTAACAAATTTGAGCTTTTTTTTTTTCCCTTTAGTGAAATTTGGTGCCTTGATTTTTGGCAGTTCACTAAATGATGAGTATAATGAAGGTTGATTGAATTTCAGTAATTCTGGAAAAAAATTTATATGAACTCACTATTTCTAAATTAAAAAAATCAAAACTGTTCTGTAATAGGTTTATTGTGTAAAATTTGGGGAAACGGAGAGTATAAAGAAAACATGTCTGTTATTCCACCAGTAAGAAACTATGATAAGGAATTTGTTTTATTTCTTTTTGAAATGAACAAGGCAAAGCAAAACGAAAAGAAATTTGGATCCTGCTATAGACATAATCTTGAATCTTCTCAGACTATGAGCATTTCTCCATTTTTTCCTTAACGAAAGTACAAAATGTAATGACTGAACTGGATTCCATCATATAGATGAGCTGTAATTCTTCTAGTATTTGGCAGAGTTGTCTAGTTTATTTAATCCTTACATGTAAGTGATTGCATACATCAATTGGTTAAAGTACAGCTGGCTGTAAATCGTAATTTTGTGTCCACAAAGTTTATATATTAGCCTTCTGTAGAAATTAAGATATTTTTAAATTGTGACAGAGGGCCTGGCTCTTCAAACAAAAATAATACTCATTATACCCCCACTCTCATCCCTGAAAAAAGCCTTATAGGTTATTTTGTAATAAATATTTTAAGATGGGAATACTCATCAGCAAATTTTTCTGTTGATGAAACTGGATTTGAAATTTTAATTTTGTTTATCTAGAATAGGTATATCTTTTCATTTACTTAAAACTTCTTGATTTTAATCTTTCAGATTTCTTTTTTTGCCCTTTTAAGAGGACATTTCGCTACTGATTGTGATGTTTTGTTTTGCAGAGTAATAGCTATCCACCAATGTCAGATCCGTACATGCCTAGTTACTATGCTCCATCCATTGGATTTCCATATTCTCTTGGGGAAGCAGCGTGGTCCACGGCTGGAGACCAGCCTATGCCATATCTGACAACCTATGGACAAATGAGTAATGGAGAACATCACTATATACCAGATGGTGTATTTAGTCAACCTGGGGCATTAGGAAATACCCCTCCATTTCTTGGTCAACATGGATTTAACTTTTTTCCTGGTAATGCTGATTTCTCTACATGGGGGACAAGTGGATCTCAGGGACAATCAACACAAAGTTCTGCTTATAGTAGCAGTTATGGCTATCCACCTAGTTCTCTTGGGAGAGCTATTACTGATGGACAGGCTGGATTTGGCAATGATACTTTGAGTAAGGTGCCTGGCATTAGCAGTATTGAGCAAGGCATGACTGGACTGAAAATTGGTGGTGACCTGACAGCTGCAGTGACAAAAACTGTAGGTACAGCTTTGAGCAGCAGTGGTATGACTAGCATTGCAACCAATAGTGTGCCCCCAGTTAGCAGTGCAGCACCTAAACCAACCTCCTGGGCTGCCATTGCCAGAAAACCTGCCAAACCTCAACCGAAACTTAAACCCAAGGGCAATGTGGGAATTGGGGGTTCTGCTGTACCACCACCTCCTATAAAACACAACATGAATATTGGAACTTGGGATGAAAAGGGGTCAGTGGTAAAGGCTCCACCAACCCAACCAGTTCTGCCTCCTCAAACTATAATCCAGCAGCCTCAGCCATTAATTCAACCACCACCATTGGTGCAAAGCCAACTGCCTCAACAGCAGCCTCAACCACCACAACCACAGCAGCAACAAGGACCTCAGCCACAGGCCCAGCCTCACCAAGTGCAGCCTCAACAGCAGCAGCTGCAGAATCGCTGGGTAGCTCCTCGGAACAGGGGAGCAGGCTTCAACCAGAACAATGGAGCGGGCAGTGAAAACTTTGGTTTAGGTGTTGTACCTGTCAGTGCTTCACCTTCTAGTGTAGAAGTGCATCCCGTGCTGGAAAAGCTAAAGGCCATAAACAACTATAATCCCAAAGACTTTGATTGGAATCTGAAGAATGGACGTGTGTTTATCATTAAAAGCTACTCTGAGGATGACATACATCGTTCGATTAAATACTCTATCTGGTGTAGTACTGAGCATGGTAACAAGCGTTTGGATGCAGCTTACCGTTCCCTGAATGGGAAAGGCCCACTCTATTTACTCTTCAGTGTGAATGGCAGTGGACATTTTTGTGGAGTGGCTGAAATGAAGTCTGTTGTGGACTATAATGCATATGCTGGTGTCTGGTCTCAGGATAAGTGGAAGGGCAAATTTGAAGTTAAATGGATCTTTGTCAAAGATGTTCCCAATAACCAGTTACGGCATATTCGCTTAGAAAATAATGACAACAAACCGGTTACCAATTCAAGGGACACTCAAGAGGTACCCCTAGAAAAAGCTAAGCAAGTGCTTAAAATAATTGCTACTTTCAAGCATACCACCTCGATCTTTGATGACTTTGCACATTATGAAAAGCGTCAAGAAGAGGAGGAAGCCATGCGTAGGGTAAGAATAGAGTAATTTTTTGTTTGGGGTCTTTGTATTGCTGGTGGGGTGCATGGATGGGTATTCTTGAATGCCTGTTAGTATTCTGAGTTTAAGAACTTTCTGTAAAGGAAACCAACTACTTAAGAAACAACTCTACAAACACCCTTGAAGGTATTGTGTGTGTCCTATATGAGCTGTTTCTTTCCTAGGGTAACTCACACTGAGTTAGCCTCTTGCTCATTCTTCATACTCCCTAGATGATAAAGGCCATTGGGCCTCAGTGTTTATCATCAAAGCTGAATGAATTTTGACATTTGTAACTAAACAGACTTTGTAAACTAACCAGGGGCTCTAATTACTAATATTATTAATCATACTAAGATAGGAGAAAATGTATTTAGAGTTTGAAACAAAGAATTTTTTTTTGAGATGACATCTTGCCGTGTTGCCCAGGCTGGAGTGCAGTGGCTATTCACAGGTGCAGTCATGGAATATAGCCTCAAATTCCCGGCCCCGAGCAATCCTCCTGCCTTAGACTCCCAAGTAGCTGGGACTGCGGACCTGTGCCACTGAACCCGGCACTTAAAACATGTTTTATTTATTTACATTTTATATATTATTTAATTTTTTTCAGATAGGGTCTCTCTTGTCCCGGCAGGAGTGTACTGGCGTGAACATGGCTCACTGTAGCCTTGATCTCCTGGGCTCCAGCGATCCTCCTACCTCAGCTTCCCGAGTAGCTGGGACTGCAGTCACATGCCACCATGCCCAGCTAATTTTTGTGTTTTTTTGTAGGTAGAGGGTTTCACCATGTTGCCCAGGCTGGTGTCCTGAGCTCAAGGGATCTGTCCCCACCCCTCTGCCTCCCAAAATGTCGGGATTACAGTCCTGAGCCACTGCACCCGGCTGAAACAACTATTAAATAAATGTTTTACTAATTTTGTGTTTATAAGACATTACATATATATATATATATTTTTTGTTTTGTTTTTTTGAGATGGAATCTCTCCCTGTCACCCAGGCTGGAGTGCAGTGGCATGGTCTCAGCTCACTGCAACCTCCACCTCCTGGGTTCAAGCGATTCTCTTGCCTCAGCCTCCCGAGTAGCTGGGATTACAGGCGCCCGCCAGCACACCTGGCTAATTTTTGTATTTTTGGTAAGACAGGTTTCACGATGTTGGCCAGGCTGGTCTTGAACTGCTGACCTCGTGATCCGGGCACCTCGGCCTTCCAAAGTGCTGGGGTTACAGGTGTGAGCCACCGTGCCTGGCAAAATATGTTTTTAAAACGTAAAACTTTTGAAGTATTTTTGTAATTTTTATACTTAAAGCACTTGTACAAAATACAGGCTTTGCAGAATTTGATTCCTAATTCTGTTATGTACCCTCTGTAAGACTGAGGGAGACATTCCTGAAATAAAACATGCTTTTTATCCTTGTATTATATTGGCCAGAATTTTTTTATTTTTATTTTTTAAAAATGTCTTACCAAGTGGCCCATATGGGGATTAGCCCCCCAAATATTGGCCAGACTTTGATCACAGGGCCACAAGAGTAAGTTCAACTAGGGAATGTTATCTCTTCCAAACTGTAACGTAAAATTGGGGTTCTGTTTTTAGGTGGAAAGAGAAAATGGATGGGCTTTTCTATAGGGGATACATTTAAATTTCTTTTGAAACTTAGTAGGGGTTAAGTTAGAAGCTCCTCTAGTAAATAATGCTTGTTACTATGGAAAGCATGTTCTTACAGAATGCCTGTTCCTATGTAGAAATTAAGATAAAGAGGTAACTTAATTTAACTCTGAAAAATGTCGGTGATTTGTTTCTGTGTGTGAAGCTGAATATCTTGTCTTCATGGTTGTGTGCAGCAGAGGGAAGTGTTTCAACATTTCTCGGAGGGAAGATGTTGGAATAATGACCCCAGAGCAATAGTTTCCAAACCTTAGTTCACATAAGTATTAATTGGGGTGTTTATCGAAATAGTAGATTCTTGGTATATTTGTTAAAGGAACTTGTAGTGTACTTTTTAAGTATAAACTACTCCAGGTGATTCTGGTGCTAGTTATTGATTGCTGTGTTGGATTGTTAGACACTTTGGAGTAATTAATGCAAATGACTTTAAGGCTCTGCTGAACCTTTTAGATGGGTTGCTGAATATAATTGTGTTTTCTCCCACTTAAATGTGGGAAATGAGAGAAATGGGATTAAAAGTAGTTACTGAGTTTCAGTTTAGCAGTTGAGTAAAGTGGTCATACTGTAACTGCCATTACAAATAGCACATCAGGAGAAATGATTTGAGGTGTGAAAGGTGGGATGCAAGTTGAGACTTCATTTTTAGATTGTGCTGATTTTAAAGTACCTTTGAGAAATATAGGCAGCAAAATCTCTGATTAGGCAGTTAGATGTCGGAGTCACAGATATGGGGACCTTTTGTTCTTAAACAGTTGATAGTATGGAAGTGGGATGAGATTACTTAGGACAAAGGATACATGGCAAGGAAATAACTTTTCTTTCGCCCACCACTGAGGAGATAATCACCCTTCTGTCTTTTTTTTTTCCTACCCAACTTGAAAGTTTAATCCTAGTTTTGTTATAATGTATTTGGTATGTTAATATTATGTAGTTGTTTCAGGAAATTTTTAATGACAGGTATAGATTGTAGCTCTATTATGATGTATATTGTAGCCGTATACACAACAGTGATTTAAACTTTAACTCTACCCTTATATTGTTTCATTATTTTATTAAATTTATCCTAAAGCTGCCTCCTTACATATTTTAAGTCTAGCCTAAAGGTTTTTCTGTACATGGAGAACTATAACAAGTGGAGGTATAAACAGACCGTAGCCTACTCTTGTGCCAATCGCCAAATTTTGGCTGAATCAAATGTAGCTAACTGTTCAAATAAGGCAGATGCCAACCTGTAACCAATCGAGCTGTTGATCTCACTTCCGTTTTCTGTACATCACTTTTCCTTTTTCTGTCTATAAATCTTCCACCACAGGGCTGCACTTGAGTGTGAGAGCCTACTCTGGCTGGCTTTGTGATTCGTGAATCATATTCATCGCTCAATTAATCTCCTTTCAATTTAATTCGGCAGAAGTTTTTCTTCTGTCACATTGCTGCCACCCTTTTTAATGCCTAACACACCTTTGACGGCTCTGTTTTGAATCTTATTTATCTTATTATTTATTAGTAAGCCTTTAGATCCATAAAATGTCTTTGGTCAGAATATGTAAACAACCATTTAGCTAGTTATAGAATTCTTTCTAGTCAACAGCCTTTTCACTTAAGGTACTATGTATAGGCTTTGCTTTTTCGTTAAATGGTTTTATATTATGGAAAATTCTGAGGCTAGCCTACATTTTTTGTTTGTAAATAGCTGTTTTTTTGGTGTGTGCACAAAAGATTTTTATTTTTACATTGTGAATGTAAATGTGAAAACGTGTACAACATGAATGTTTTCTGTCATCTTTTGTCTGCAGGCCACTTTTTTCTGTTAATGTCAACAAATTTGTTGAATCTTTGTCCTTGAGTTCTGTTGGTTCTTTATTCTGTTTCTCTTCTTTTAGAGGATTTGATTTTTCCTGTTCACTTATTTTTCATGTGTATTTGATTTGTGCTGTTTCTGTGATTTGTGAGGTTTTGCATTCTTCACTGATAGAATTTGTTTGCGTCTATTGTCACATCCAGCTCCCACTCTTAACTCTGTTTTCTTAATGGAATCCCTTGATCCTAGAATTCATCTTGATTTTATTGAGCACAAAGGACTGTTTAAAACTTATGTCTGCTTTCTGTCCTTACTGTTTTTTAGAAATTTTATATCTTTTTCTTCTAAAAAAAATTAAATATAATAAAATTGTAAATTTCCTTGACCTGCTAGTTTATAGTCAAGCCCTCTCTCTCCCTTTCATTACTGAACCACTGATTGGTTGTTTGTCCCTATAAGACATTTTCCATATTGTCATAATTGAAATTATGTACTATATGATCTTTTAAGACATTTATCTTTCACTCAGCATGGTATCTTTGCAGTTCATCTATGTCGTTGTATAACTCAGTTCTTTATTCCTTTTTATTACTAAGTAGTTTTCTATTACATGGATAGACCATTGTGTCTATTCCATTCATTCTTTGAAGGATATTTGGGGTGTTTTCCTTTTGGGGGTAGTGTAAATAAGGCTCCTATAAGAATTTGTGTATACTTAAAATATGTGTATTTTATTCATAAAATTCATTCGTACAATGAAATTCACTTTTGGGGGGTGTACAGCTCTGTGAATTGTAACATGTAGATTTGTGTAACCACATTATCAGTTAGGATACAGAACAGTTTCGTCATCCCCCAAATCCTCCCTTATATACTAGCCTTTTGTTTTTCCATCCTTTCCCAAGGCCTAAGCCCTGGCAGCCACTCATCTGGACTCATAATTTTGTTATCTCCTTTGTGGTTGGGGGGAGACTTCAGGACTATCCTTTGGGCTTTTTGTGTTTAGTCATTGAACCAGTAAGAGGATCATTGAATTCAGTTACTTGCCTCAAAATGGGTACTTTTACCTTCCCCACCCCATTTCTTTCATTGCTGGGTGCTAGTTGCATATACCTTTCCCTTTGCAAATGTGGAGATGGGGGAATCATGCTGTAAATTGATTTTACCAGTTAAGTGATTCACCAGTCTGTGGAGATTTAAAAGGCAAAGCCAGTATAATGGGTTGTGCTAGGTATCTGACTGTCCATTAAGTTTGAAATCACTGTGTTAGGAACCAGTTTTCCTTGCTTGTTAGCTGGTTAGCATATAGGGTACCATGTGTTTTTGTCCAGTTTTCTTCCTGGTACTTTTAGCCTTGTGTAGGCAGAATTTGTATTTTCATTTGTAGATTTTCTCTTTGATATGCTTGTGCTTCAGCATAACTGCTTTCAAATACTTTTATCATTTTAGTGCTGAAGGAAGGATGTACTGCTGTCTATTCTAGGTCCTTCTTCACTTCATTGAAAAGAACAAATCAGTGGTATTTTGCTAGGATTTTCTTTACTACGTATGCCTTTTTTTTTTTTCCCTTAATAAAAGTAGTTGTAAGTCATTATTAGTGTCTAGTTTTAATATGGTCTTATCTCTTATGTATTTAGCTGGAGTTTCTCAAAGCTTCTGGTATGTAGATGTACTGTATCCCCAAGTAGGTATCTTGGAAGCCTTGGGTAAAGGTTGGGTTTCATAAACAAGACACAGGCAGCACTAATTGCAAAAGACTGCTAAATTTGATTAGATTAAAATCTGTCCATCAAAAGATGCTTTAAAGTTTAAGAGGCCTGGCTGCTCATCGTGGCTCATGTCTGTAATCCCAACACTTTGGGAGGCCCAGGCGTGCAGATTGCTTGAAGTCAGGAGTTTGATACCAGCCTGGCCAACATGGTGAAACTCTGTCTCGACTAAAAATACAAGAATTAGCCAGGCACAGGCATGGTGGTGCGTGCCTGTAGTCCCAGCTACTTGGGAGGCTGAGGCAGGAGAATTGGTTGAACCGTGGAGGCAGAGATTGCAGTGAGCCAAGATTGTACCAGTGCACTCCAGCCTGGGTGATAAACTAGACTCCGTCCAAAAAAAAGAAAAAGAAGAAGAAGCCATGTTTTTTAAAAGACTAAAAGAAATTTGAACATAACTGACTAAAGATTTGTGTCAAGAGTATATAAGCTAGTGTGGTGGTGCATGCCTATATTCACAGCTACTCAGGAGGCCGAGGCAGGAGGATTGCTTCGGCCCAGGAGTTTGAGACCAGCCTAAGTAGCGCAATGAGAACCCATCTCTAAAATAAATGAATATATATTTTAAAGAATTTATATAGAAATTCTATGTATTAGTTTAAGAAAAGATAACCCAATAGAAAAAGTCAAAGATGTGAATAGGCATTTAATGAGAGAAAAAACATGTAGCTAATAAGAATATAAAGGCTTACTAAAAATGAGGGAATACGAGTCAGGACTACAGTGAGAATATTTTATATCCATTCATTTGGCAAAATTAAGTTTGACAATATCAAATATTGGAAAGACTAGCTAACAAGACCTCTTACACAGTTGCAAATGGGAATCTAAATTGATAAAGTCACTTCAAGAAGCAGTTTTGTATTTTCCTGTAAAGTTGAACATACATCTACCTTATAATTCAGCAGTTATTTTCTGGGTTGCATACCTAATAGAAACTTTCATGTATAAGAATGTTAGGAGCAATCAATAGTTCTTTTTTTTTTTTTAAAGGCAGCAGTTCAAATGTCCATCATTAGAAAAATGGCCAAATATATTGGTGCCAAGATAATAGAATAGTTAAACTGTAGTTACATGCAAAAGTATTGGTAATTATACTTTTGCTTCATCTTTTTGGTTGTAAATAAACTTTTTTGGGGGAGGCCAGGCGTGGTGGCTCATACCTGTAATCCCAGCATTTTGGGAGGCCGATGCGGGTGGATCACCTGAGGTCAGATGTTCGATAGCAGCCTGGCTAACATGGTGAAACCCCTTTTCTACTAAAAATACAAAAAGTTAGCCGGACATGGTGGCGCATGCCTGTAATCCCATCTGCTCGGGAGGCTGAGGCAGGAGAATCGCTTGAACCCAGTAGGCGGAGGTTGCAGTGAGGCGAGTTCGTGCCGTTGCACTACAGCTTGGTCAACAAGAGCAAAACTCCATCTCAAAAAACAATAAAAATAAAAAAAAATAGATTTTGGGGGGAATAAGAATATGTGAAACATTCATACCTTTTATCCAGATTCACTTATTATTAACATGCTTCCTCATCTGCTTTATGGTTCTTTTTGAACCACTTGAGATAACTTTCCCCCAAAAACTATAGTGTTTTTTTGTATAGGAAAGAATAAGGGTATTATCTTGCATAACCATAATATTCTGTCAGATGATCCATGAAATTGCTTATTGCTTTCTTCTAGTAGAGAATCCAGTCTAGGATCAGGTAAAGGATCTAACTTGGTTACAACAATTTTGAATAATAAGTTTAGAAGGGTTATACTAACCTGCCTTCCCCAAGTTTGGGGAGATTTTAACTAAAATTTACATTGAGGTCTATAGTTACTGTATCTTTCTATCATTTCCTACCTGTGTTCATGTTTTTCTTTAAATTCTTGAGCCTGATTATGACAACAAATAAGGACTTTAAAAATCTAATTTCATCTCTTGTCATTGCTAGATATTTTTTATTGACTGATTATTTTGGCAGCAGGAGTTCCTTGGCTTGCCTTGGCAGCCAACAAGGCTCTTCCTGTGGAGGAGCCAACCTGTCATATCCTGTCTGCTTATATAAAACTTGGAATGTCAGGTCCTCTATTTCAGAGTGAAGGGTATTGGTGAAGCATCAAATTACAGGAGAAATCCATGCTAGTTAATATTTGTATTACATTTGAAAATATAATTTTAATATATTTGAGTAAAATCAAGCTTGATGAATGAGTTACCAGTACCCCATTAAAAGTAGTAGTAATTCCGGCAGTGGAAGATTATTAAAAATACAAAACAAAATTGTAATTTGTATTGTTAGGAAGGATTCCTGTGTAAAAAGAGCAGAAAACCAGAAAGTGTTATTGGAAATCAGAAACATAATTATCAGAATTAAAAAAATCTGAGTAACCACATTAATAAAATGTCATGTTTTAGATCCAGTTGATGATCTGAAACTTCAGAATAGAGAAAAATTTCAAATGCGCAGCAATAGAGATGAAAATACAGAATGGGAAAGATGCGGTGGAAAGAGAGGTGCTCTTGTATTTCTCTAAAAGAGTGTTAAAAGAATACAAGAAACAGTAATCGAAAGGAGGAATGATTAAAGAAAACAGATAAATGTTTTCAAATGGAATGGGCTGTAATCCCAGCACTTTGGGGAGGCCAAAGCAGGAGGAACACATGAGCCCATGAGTTCAAGACTACCCTGGGCAACATAGTGAGACTCTCTGTTTACAAGAGTGGGTGTGTGTCTGTCAGGGTCTCACTCCCATCGCCCAGGCTGGAGTGCAGTGGTGTGATCATAAGTTCACTACAGCCTTGACTTCCCAGGCTCAGGTGATTCTTTTACCTCAGTCTCCCAAGTACCTGTGACTACAGGCATTCGCCACCACGCCCATCTAATTTTTCCTTTGTTTAGTAGAGACAGGGTTTTGCCATGTTGCCCAGGTTGGTTTAGAACTAACAGACTCAAGCGCTTTGCGCGGCTTGGCCTCTCAGAGTTCTGGGATTACAGGCATGAATCACCACACCTGGCCTTTACAAAAAATTAGCCAAGTGTGGTGTTAAGTGCCAGTATTCCCAGCCACTTGGGAGGCTGAGTTTGGAGTATTGCTTGAGCCTGGGAAGTTGAAGCTGCAGTTAGCCATGATTGTGCCACTGAACTCCAGCTTGGGCGACGGAAGTCTGTCTCTTAAAAAGAAAAAAAAAATTAAAGGCTGGGCATGGTGGCTCAGTGCCTGTAGTCACAGCACTTTGGGAGGCCAAGGCGGGAGGATCACTTGAGGTCAGGAGTTTGAGACCAGCCTGGCCAACATGGTGAAACCCTGTCTCTACTAAAATTATAAAAATTAGTGAGGTGTGCTGGCAGGCACCTGTAATCCCAGCTCCTTGGGAGGCTGAGGCAGGAGAAGGAACCCAGGAGGCGGAAGTTGCAGTGAGTCGAGATTGCGCCACTGCACTCCATCCTGGGCTACAGAGCAAGACTCCATCTAAAAAAAAAAAAAAAAAAGAATTAAAAAGGACAAAGGCGAAATTTTAAAAGCTTCCTGAGTAAAAGACAAATTACCTACAAAGAAAGGAGAATCAGACTGTCATCAGAATTCTATAGCCCTGGATACTCAAATTTAAAATCTTTATTTTTGGGTTGAGAGGGTTGGAGAGGAGTGGTTTGTGGAATTTTACCTGTAACGATGAGTGTTTAATTATATCAGTGAGGTGGGTTGGAGAGGGTTGGGGGAGTAAAAGAAATATAGACTTAAAAAAAGAAATGTAGACTTAAAAGAGCTTAGCCACATGCTGTTCATGAAAACTATACTTAAAGTGTTTCAGCAGAATGAAAAAGAATTCAAGAAAGAACAACAGCCCGTAGCACCTGGTTATACTAGAACAAATATCTCTTAGCAGGGACCCTATGTGTGTTTTATGTTACACAGGTTGACATTGTTTATAGAGGATCAGAACTTTTGGCCATCTCATCCTGCCTGCTTAATTGGCATTATGGTCCTTCACGCCTGACAATGTGGGCCCTTGGTTGGGAACCACTGACCTTGAAGAATTGAAGGAAGCTAAAAAGAAATAAAATTTCTATTTCTTTGTCATATTGGAAGCTAACCTCTGAAAGAGCAGGGTTGACTTTGCTCTCTGCTGAATCCCTAGCACCTAGCAAAATGCTTAGCACACAGTAGGTTTGAAGTAGACATTTGTTAAATGTGTAAATGCTTTGAAGAATCTCTTCCCATTTGCAAAGTATGAATGTCTGTAGGATTTTTTCTTTTTTATAGGTGTAATCGCTGTGTTACTTGATCAATGAAGTTATATAAAATGCTGTCTGTTGGTGTTTTTCATTTGTAGAAATAGACAGTAGAATATGAAAGATTTAATTATATTTAGAACAGAATGTTATGAGATGGAATGGGATGAGTTTAAGGAAGAGTAAATCACTTATTTTCTAATCTTTCTGACAGTAGCATAATTCTTTAAAGATATATCAAGGAATAGTACCTTAAGCATATTGTTTCAAATCATAAGCATAGCCACTGGAATAATTAAAAATAGTGTGGCTTGTAGTACAGGAGAGAAGTGGGATATACCATATTCACTGTGATATGGTTAATTACTCATGTGCAATGGGAATCGATAGTGTCTGAATTGATGAGCAATTTTTGTATTAGTATGCTATTTAAATTTATAATGGCAACCCCTCAGAGGAACTGAATAATAGAAGGGAAAAGAAAAATAACTAATAAAAATCCTGAATATATTTGTCCAGTATAAATTCAAATAATCTGCATAGCAGTAGAATCTAATTTTGACTATTGAGGTGATTCTTTGTTTTGATATTTTTCCATTGTTGTAGTGAATGTGAGTCATTTAAATCCCCCTATATTCCTTCATTCTTGTAAATCTTCATTAGTCAGGAAACATAATCTGAGACTATTTTTGGTTCAGTTGCTCTTTTAATTCCACATAGGAATAATTAGAGTTTTCAATTGCCTGTAACATTGAGATAAACTTTCAAATCATGGCATTATTTATTCCCCCAGAAAGAGATGGAGCCCTGCAGTTTATGCAGAAATAAGCAAGGCATAATTATAGTAAAATCTCTAGAATTTTCTGTGTATTTTAGTTTTTTGTGCTGTTACATAGTTGGGCGTTTCTTTTTCTTTTTCTTTTTTTTTTTTTTTTTGGATACAGAGTCTTGCTCTGTCACCCAGGCTGGAGTACAGTGGCACAGTCTGGGCTCACTGCAGCCTCCACCTTTGGGATTCAAGTGATTCTCATGCCTCAGCCTCCCGAGTAGCCAGGACTACAGGTGTGCGCCACCATGCCCGGCTAATTTTTGTATTTTTAGTAGAGATGGGGTTTCACCATGTTGGCCAGGCTGGTCTCGAACTCCTGACCCTCAGGTCATCCGCCCACCTCGGCCTTCCAAGGTGCTGGGATTACAGACTTGAGCCACCATGCCTGGCCAAGTTGGGCATTTCTGAAGATTTAAGTTTTAGTGCCTGATGCAATTTTTTTCATATTTGGAATAACTTTGAAATGATGTTAGGTCTATCTCAGAGTACTCAACTTTGTGTTAACATAGAAGAAATTACTTCAAAAATAGTTATACCTGTGACAACAGCAAACATTTCCCTGGCAGTTTTTAATGATGTGGGTTGAAATCTATCCTATTACCCTTTGGTAAATTTTTCTATGGTTATAGTTCTCTGTTGCTGAAAAAGTTGATTATAATTAACAGAAACAAAATTAATATGTAAAATCTACTTTTCCTTTGCTCATTGTAAAATTTGAAGAATGTTTTCCTAGAAAGTGAAGTTGGGCCCAGGATGTAACACTTTTGATACAATAAACTTTTATGTAACATATTTAATTAAATAATATTACATATTTAATTAAATAATTCCTTGGTAAAAACATTGAGTGGTATTTTGAATAGTCAAGATGATTGAGTTTTTACTTCAGTGTTACTCTATTCTGAACTTGGTAAATATTTTTTATGAGTTAGAATTGGAAAGGGGGTGCTTCAGTTAACATTAGATTGATTTGTTTTTATTTTTTTCTCAGATTATTAGTAGTGGTTATGTTCCAATGCTGATAACTGTATCAAGTTAATCATAGATCTTTGGGAGATACTTCTTCCATACTATAATTGTGAGGTCATTAAATTGGACAGAATTTCATTTATAGTCATTTCTTGGTATATACAGGGGAGTACTCCAGGACCCCCATGAATACCAAAATCTGCACATTCTCAAGTTCTGCAAGGCATGTTTTACATCCTTGAATACTGCATTTTTTATCTCTTTGGTTGAAATCATTATAAGTGGACTCCTGCAGTTCAAAGCAGTGTTTGTTAAAGGGTCAGCTGTGTTTCATTTATCTTTTTCTTCAGCAAATACATAAGCTGAGTAGCACATATATTTAACCTTAGGTGGATATGAAATATCTTATGTTTCCACAAATAAATTATTAAATTATTCCAGTTTAATAGTTTTTTTTAAATGTGACATGCAGTTTCTTAAAGTATGTGTGTCCAAGAAAAGAAAATATTTTTTCATAAATAGAAAGCTGTATTTACTGAAGATAAGAGTTGCTCTTCCATAAGGGTCGTTTGAGGTGCTTAACTGACTTTACCTGTTTCTTGGAATGGCTTAAACATTTTTTTTAATTTATAAAAATCTGTTGGGTATTTTACGCTACTCGTACGTGAATACTGTTGAAGTTAGGGAAAGATATCAAAGCTCCATTCTCTGTACTTTGGCCTTTGTTGTATTAAATGAGTAGGGATAGTGTTTGGTCTGTTGTGAATTGCTGTCTCAGTTACTTGTGACTGCCTAATAAATTTCTCCAAAACTCATTGGCTTAAAACATACAATTTACAGTTTTTGCATGTCAGAAATCTGGGCACAGCTTGTCTGGGTCCTCAGCCTTAGGGCCTCTCACAAGGCTGCAGTCAAGGCTGGGCTTGAGGTCTCATTGTGAATACTCTGCTGATGAAAGATATGCGTCCAAACTCATGTGGTTGTTGGCAGAATTCGGTTTCTCAAGGGTTGTTGGACTAAGATCCTCAGTTCCTGTTGGCTGTATGCCAGAGCCTGCCTATACTGTTCCTTGCCACATGGGACTTTCCCATAGGAGGCTTGCTTCATCAAAGCGAGCAAGTTGAGAGGGCAATAGAGTAAGCTGAGGAGGCAGTAGCTACCAGGACAGAAGTCACAGTCTTTTGTAACTTAATTACAGAAGTGACATCCTGTCGCCTCTGCTGACTTTTTTTCAAATTTTTCAAATTTTTAAATTTCTTTTAAAACTTTGTTACATTTCTTTCATTTTTCTTTTCTTTATTTTTTCCTTATTCTTTAATTTGAGATACTGGGGATTGAACCCCTGCTGACATCTGTTGATTAGAAGCAATTCACTCATTGGGTCCAGGCCACACTTGGGGGAGGGGACTTATAAGGGTGCAAATACCTGAATGCAGAAACCATTGTGGTACTGCCTGCCACAACTCTTTTGAATCTTTTAATGGGTGGACCGTATGGTTATATCAAATCGTGCTACCTGATTTGAATTTGTGGTGGTCTGGCAGTATTTGTTATGATTATCAAGTCTTCAAATTTTTATTTGTAAACCAAAAAATTAGATTAAAGCCTTATTCAATTTAAAACATGTTATCTTTATTCCTAGCAAATACAATTTTGATTGGGAGTTTCAGGGTGTCAAGGTGAATTTTTAGTATGGGCCTTGAATGATAATATGTAGGATTTCATAATAAAGTCAAGACAGGCATTCAGAGCCTAGGGTATTGTGATATGTTGAAGTAATCTAAAATAGCTAAAACTTAGGGAAGGGAGGCAGTACAGAAAAAGGGATAAAAGATAAATCACAAGTTGAAGACATTTTATTCAGCAGGCATTTTTGAACATGCTAGACACTTAAGGGATAGAGCTCATTAAGAAAATTTCTGTCTTCAAGGAGCTAAAGTCTGATAGTATTGAGGAATCATTTTTAAAATTTTTAAGCAAGGAAGTTACATACAAATTAGGTATGTTGAAGTGTCACTGTAGAAATATCTAAGCCTTCAATCAAACAAGGATTGCAAAAAATGAGAGAAATATCTAAGCCATTGCATGTATTTATGTAGAGATTTACAGCCAGGTGTGGTGACTCATGCCTGTGATCCCAGGATATTGGGAAAGTGAGGCAGGAGGTTTGCTTGAGACCAGGAGTTCGAGACCACACTGGCCATCACAGACCCTGTCTCTATATTTAGAATAAAAAATAAATAAAGATTTACATTATGTTTTTAATTACATAGGAAATTATGTGAATGCCAGTAAAACCTTTATTTTACTACTATTTCTTCGTTTCATTAACAGTTAGCATAAGTAACATTATATGCATAAAATTGTACTTATAGTTGGTCTCTAGTTAATAAATATAATTTACCAGATGTTGAATTAATCATTTTCATTATAGAGAATCCTCACCAAACTTTACATTGCACTCTAATTTCTGAGTGAAATTGACTTCACTGTTTTTGGCTGAAAATTCTGAATTTATTGAAAGATGATTCAACTCTGGTATTGTCTGCATTTGACACGCTTGATATACTTTCTGCTGAATTAGAAATAACGTGAGGGAATTAAAAAAACATAGTGAAAATCTACAATTAGAGAACTAGGCTATAAAAACTAGTGAACAATTCTGCATGTGAAAGACGGTCTAGAATATAATAATTATTTTTATTTTATCAAAAAGAGCCCAGAGTTTGGCATCCCAAATAGAATTGCATATGCATTCCTTTGCTTGGCTTTAAGAGCCTCTGTTACCAGATCTTTTTTCCTGAGATTTCTTGCAGCACACATCTTGTATTCTAATCAACCTGTGTCATCATATATTTAGATACTGCAAGTTCTTTTCTTAACTGTGTTCCCTCATTCAACAGATAAATAATAAAGGGTACTGTAAACCACCAAAAATAAATAACCCTTTGTAGAACTCAGTCTACGTAGGAAGCCAAATGTTTATTTCCTCTCTGGAGAATTTTGCAATGCTAGAGCCTCATTAAAATGTAAATGTAAGTTGAAGAAATCTGAAGAGTTGATTTCCAAAGCAGAACGTCTCCATCCCCAAAACATAATCATTGTCCTTTCCCCGATAATTGTATAGTTTTGAAATTAGTTTTACAGTGCAGAATTCATTTGTTTCCTTTACAATTTTGTCTTTTGCTTTTTTAATGCCAGAGGATCCATCCTGTTGTTGGGACAGTGCATGCTAGAAGCTTATCTAAGTATTATAGCACTTTAAAGGTGGACATATGTGCAGGCTTTGAGCAGGTGGGGTTTTATCCATCTGCTACTGCCCTTGTTCTACTCTTTTTTTTTTTTTTTTTTTGAGAGGGAGTCTCACTCTTGTTTCCCAGGCTGGAGTGCAATAGCATAATCTTGGCTCACTGCAACCTCCACCTCCTGGGTTCAAGTGATTCTCCTGCCCCAGCTTCCCGAGTAGCTGGGTTTACGGGTGCCCGCCAGCACACCCAGCTGATATTTTGTATTTTTATAGAGACAGGGTTATGACATGTTTGTCAGGCTGGACTCAAACCCCTGACCTCAGGTGATCCACCCGCCTCAGGTTCCCAAAGTGCTGAGATTACAGGCATGAGCCACCGCACCTGGCCCTTGTTCTGCTCTTTAGCATGAATTTTTTTAGACCTATCAGCCACCTATGCAGATTTCATTCCTGGTAAGTCATTAATTTTCCTAAATAATTGAATCTATTAGATGTTTTAATTTCATTGTTCGTTTATGAACGTCTTCTTTTCTTGAAACATGCACACTGTGATTTTTATTCTTAATGTTAAAATGCTGTCTGCTGGGCACAGTGGCTCACGCCTGTAATCCTATCGCTTTGGAAGGCCAGGGCACGTGGATCACCTGAGATCAGGAGTTCTAGACCAGCCTGGCCAACATGGTGAAAACCTGTCTCTACTAAAAATACAAAAATTAGCTGGGCGTGGTGGCAGAAGCCTGTGATCCCAGCTACTCAAGAGGCTTGAGACACAAGAATTGCTTGAACCTGGGAGGCGGAAGTTGTAGTGAGCCCAGATTGTGCCACCGCACTCCAGCCTGGGTGACAAGTGAAACTCCGTCTCAAAAAAAAAAAAAAATGCAGTCTGATATATTCCCTGGCTTTAACTTTTGGGTGAAATTTCAGTAACACTTTTATCCTCATAAACAATAAGGATAAGCAGGACAACCGTTAAAATAGTAATACCTTATAGAGTATATATACACACACATACATATTTCTGCAATAGGGTATTTGTTATTTGGTAGTTGTATGCAAGTTGTAGTTTGCTAAATTTAGTGATTTTTTAAAACTTTATTTCAAAATAATTTTAGATTTACAGAAATGTTTCAAAGATTACAGGGAATTTCTGTATATTCTTTATTCATTTTCCCTAATATTAACACAATCATAGTACATTTATTTAAACTAAGAAATGAACATTGGTACAATATTAACTAAATTACAGAGATTTTCCACATTTTCCCGGTTTTCTCACTAATGTCATTTTCTTTTTCAAGATCTAGTCTGGACACTAACATTGATTGCATTTAGTTATCATGTTTCCTTATTCTCCTCTAAGCTGTTACAGTTTCTCCGTCTTGCTTTGTTTACCATTACATTTTTAAGGAGTACTTGTCAGGTATTTTGTTAAGATATCCCTCAATTTCTGTTTGGCTGATATTTTCTCATGATTAGACTGGGGCTTATGGATTTTTGAGAAGGATACCACAGAAGTGATGTATCCTCTTCATCTCATCATGTATCTTATTACTAGCGATCTTAACTTCGACTGCTTAAAGTGATGTCTGCTAGGTTTCTCCACCATAAAATGTTCTGTATTCATTCCCCTTTGTGTACTCTGTTCCTAGAGGCAAGTCATGCACTGTGCAGCCCACACTTCAGGAAATCAAACCCCACCCGCCGCAAAGAGGAATATCAAAGACTTTGTGACATTTTTTGTTGTTTATCACCCTTCTGTTTGTTCTTTTTTCTACTTCTGGAATATTCATTATTGTCTTGGATCTGTCTTTTTTTCTTTTTTTTTTTTGTGCTTTCCATTTCTTTATTCTTGCTCTGTGATGTGAGATATTTCTTGGATTTAATATTCTACTCCACAAATGAAGCAGTGACCATTTCTCCCTTAATTAATCTACTGAATTTTTCAATTTGAAAATCAAGATTCTAAGCTACAAAATTGTTTTTATGTTTGTTGCTTTTTTTTTGAGATGGAGTTTTGCTCTTATTGCCCAGGCTGGAGTGCAATGGCGTGATATTGGCTCACCGCAACCTCCACCTCCTGGGTTCAAGCGATTCTCCTGCCTCAGCCTCCCCAGTAACTGGGATTACAGGCATGTGCCACCACGCCCAGCTAATTTTGTATTATTTGGTAGAGATGGAGTTTCTCCATGTTGGTCAGGATGGTCTCGAACTCCTGACCTCAGGCAATCTGCCCACCTCGGCCTCCCAAAGTCTTGGGATTACAGGCGTGAGCCACTGCTCCTGACTTGTTCGTTGCATTTCATATCAAGTAATATGATTGCTTTTTCTCTTTTTCAGATATTCACTGCCCTTCTTCAGCAGTTCTATTTTATTGTTATTTATGTTCTCAGTGTTTATTCTTCTTTTCCTTTTGAATGCTATGGCCTTTTAGATACACAGTTACTTTTTCCCTTGTGGCTCATTTAGACTCAGTTCTGGTTACTGAAATATTGCTAATGGTGATAAACCTACAGAAGATTACAAGGAGAATAAGTCATTTATCTGTCTTGTTAAGGGCATGCGGTAGGGTCCTCATAGGACATTGAAGAAAGTCTTGGTTTTCAGGCTGTTTCCTGGTTTGAAGTCTAGGAAAGTCTTAGCTCCTTTGTTAACCTCTCTGAAAAAGACAGAGGTTCGCAGTAAACTTCCTTCCGGGCTCATTTCCATATGACAAATTCCAGTCTTTGCTCTAGGATCCTATGCTGGTCTCCAGTGTATTTGCTTAGTTCACGGTGGGGAAGAAGCCCTGTACCACTTAGTTTTTCCTCAGGAGATTCAGCCCTTAAATTTCAGAATCTGTCCAAAGTGTCTTCTAAACTATAACTAGGGGCTTAGTCCTTCTCCGGGTATATGGGATCGTGGCTATTTTTGTGTAATTCAGGTTTCCTTTATCCCCAAGTTACTTTCCAACAACATACCAGTACATGTAATTATGATGTTAACTGTGTAATACCTCATTTTATAATAACATCACAAGTTAATGGTATCACTGATAGCTCATAATTTTCTTTGTTTCCTTTTTTTTTTTTTTTTTTGAGACGGAGTCTGGCTCTGTTTCCCAGACTGGAGTGCAGTGGTGCAATCTTGGCTTACTGCAACCTTCACCTTGTGGGTTCAAGCAGTTCTCCTGCTTCAGCCTCCTGAGTACCTGGGATTACAGGTGTATGCCACCACGCCTGGCTGATTGTTGTATTTTTAGTAAAGACAGGGTTTCCCCATGTTGGCCAGGCGGGTCTTAAACTCTTGACCTCAGGTGATCCACCTGCCTCGGCCTCTCAAAGTGTGGTATTACAGGCGTGAGCTACTGCACCTGGCCGCTCATCATTTCTTAGTCTCACGCTTCTAGTGATCTATAGCTGATAGTATGCCCATAGATATTGTGTTAAAATATTTTAATAGTAACACTGTCAGACACAGTCCATCTTGCTAATATAAATGTGGGGTTTTTTTGGTCTTAAAGCAGAGGTTCTTAAAAAATGGATCATAAACTTTTGGAGGACTTGAGTTCAGTTGATGGATTTTTACCATGCACTGTGGACTTTCAAATTTGTATTCCACCTGGACCTTTTCCTCCTGTCTGCTACTCATGTATCCAGTTGCCTATTTGACATCTTTATTTAGTTGTCTCATAAGCAGCCTAAATTTACTGTAACTCCTGTTTTTTGTTGTTGTTGTTGTTGTTGTTGTTTTTTTTTTGAGACGGAGTTTCACTCTTTTTGGCCAGGCTGGGGTGCAGTGGCGTGATCTTGACTCACCGCAACCTCCGCCTCCCGGATTCAAGTGATTCTCCTGCCTCAGCCTCCTGAGTAGCTGGGATTACAGACATGTGCCACCACGGCCAGCTAATTTTGTGTTTTCAGTAGAGATGGGATTGGTCAGGCTGGTCTCAAACTCCTGACTTCAGGTGATCCGCCTGCCACAGCCTCCCAAAGTGCTGGGATTACAGGTGTGAGCCCCCGTGGCCGGCCATAACTCCTGTTCTTTTGCCTGCTCCAAACTTTATTCATCTTAGTAGAGGAGATGGGATGATACCACTCTCCTTTCAGTTGCTTAGGCCAAAAGTTCTGGGCTCATCTTTGATACTTCTTTCTAACCCCGATCTAATCCATCAGTAAGTCTTGTTGACGTTATTTTCAAATATATACTGAATCCAAGCACTCTTAGTAACTCCACCTTTTTAAAGTTGTTACTCTTTTGTCTTTAACATTCCGATTTATTGGCATATTAGCATGATTAACATTTTCATTTACTAATAATACTAAGTGTTCATATCTAGACTTCATTTTTTAAAAATCAGTAATTTCAGAGACTTTCCTATTTTTTTTTTTCCCCCTCGAAAACGTCAGCTTTTAATTTTGTTTCTCTTTTCTAATTTCCATTATGATGTTTTGGAGACTGTTAGAACTGTGTTTTAGAAATACCAAACATGAATTTTTTCCTTGTTATCTGTTTTGTTTCCAAAATTGATGTCAGAAAATGTGGTCTGTATGGTACTAATTCTTTGACATTATATTAAGATTCACTGGATAGTTGTTCATTGTATACTTTGGTAAAATATGTACCTTGTAATTATTTGTCTCAGTTTTCTGTATTCTGTGTACTCAATCTGTATTTTTACTAATGTGTAAATGTGTTAAGTTCTCCTGCTCTCTTAGAAATTTGTCAGCTTCTCTTTGTACTTGACAACTTACTAATATATTTAAAATTGTAGTTTTAGTTTAGTATTGGTACAGCTTTTCAAAAACTGTTATGTAGCATGTGGTGACCATTGTGTCTCCAACAGTGGTTTTGACTTTAAGTCCACTGTCTGTTATTAGCGTAGTTGTGTGAGTCTTCATTTGCTTTGTGTTGTTGCATGTCTCTGTTAGTCTTAACTTCTGTTTCCTTGTGTGTTAGGTTTATTTCTTATAAATTATGTATAATGGGATTTTAAAGTTTTCTTAGCTGGTATCTGGTGGTTTCATTGATGGGCCTACATTTATTGTGACTCCTAGTTTAAATGATATAAATGTTTATTTCCACCCTCTTGTGCTTTCTAATCTAGATTTTTTTCAAACTCTTTCTTACTTTTCTGTCCTTTTGGGGTATTTTCTTTATTCTCCCCTTGTCCGTTGAGTTGGGAGTTATGCATTTTATATATAGATAGACATATATGTAATCTGTATATTTTAGTGATTCATGTAAAGTACATAGTTGATTATAATTCAAACTGAAACAGCACAACACGTGATCCTCATTGTTATAACTGATCATCTCACTGGCATTAAACTACTCTTTGTCTAACTTATCCTTAAGAAAAGTTGTGTTTTTTTCCTGTAGTTTCTAGGACTCTTCATGGAGTTGAGAAATTTCTCTTAAGTTTTGATCAGTTATTTTATGGGGAGAATAAGCAGATTGCCGTTACATCTTTTTACTTAATCTCTCTATGTATTTTGTATCTAACTTATTAGAGTATGCTTCCAAATTTCTCATCTAAAGCTATTTGTTTCCTTTAGCAGTGAATTAAACTTTCTTTATGTTTCAACTGGTTTGTGAAAAGTTGTAGGACCTTTGTAAAATTAGACTATAGCTTCATGGTACCAAATCCTTGTTTTATCTTTTCTTCCTTTGCTGATATTGTGGGATTTTTGTTTTTGCTTACTCTTTTGAAATGTACTTAATCTAGCTAGCTGTGTCTATTTTTGTTATTTTAGTCTTCCATTTCAGTGTATCTCACCGATACTCATTAGTCTATGAAATAGTTTCATTTTATAGTTATGTAGTAGGACATTTCTTTTATTAGCTTTATGTATGAAATAATGCTCTGCAAGTTCCAGGAATGTATTAAAATAAAAAAGAAAGGACTTTTAGTAACAAACAGCTGAGGTTCTCTTTGAAATTTACAATACAGTTTTCAGGGGATGGAAAACTAAATTGACCACTTGCAAAATACGATTTGTATTTGTTACAGAACATGTTTTACTCATGCAAAAATAAAATGAGAGTAGCAAAAGCACAGTGAGAGTCTCATAATGTGTTAAACACCAGTGGTTTTCAAAGTGCAGTTTCTGGACCAGCAGTCCAGAATCACCTGTGAACTTGTTAGAAATTCAGATTCTCAGGTTCCACATCAGACCTCTGGGGCCCAGACGTGCCATCCAGGTAGGTGACTCTAATACTTGTTTTAGAACCACTAAGTTACACATTAAAACAAGGTTGTACAAACTACTTGATGTGTTCAGTTGATAGGCATGTACAATGCTAGTCATTTTTTCATCAGAAATATTAAAAATATTTGATTACTAATAAACATTATTTGACTCAGTTTAACTTTTGTTCAAGTAGTTTTTGCTTTTTAAAATAGGAATTATAATTTTTCTCCCAATTATGTTATAAGCCAGCATTCAATTTGTCTAACACTCATCTTTTTTTTTTTTTTTTTTGAGATGGAGTTTTGCTCTTGTAGCCTAGCCTGGAGTGCAATGGTGCGATCTCGGCTCATGGCCACCTCCGCCTCCTGGGTTCAAACGATTTTCCTGCCTCCGCCTCCCCAGTAGCTGGGATTACAGGCACCTGCCACCACGCCCAGCTAATTTTTATATTTTTAGTAGAGACGGGGTTTCATCATGTTGGTCAGGCTGATCTTGAACTCCTGACCTCAGGTGATCCACCTGTCTTGGCCTACCAAAGTGCTGGGATTATAGGCGTGAGCCACTGTGCCCGGCCTCGTCTTACTTTTTAATGCAAAAAGTTATGGTGTGCTGAAAGAGAGAGTGTAAGATATGGAGGAAATTTGTGATTTAAAGTTTTTTTGTTAATCTGAAATCTTCATTGAATGCAATTGTACTGCAGTTTAATGCAACTTTTAACCTTTTTCTCCTACCCCTGCCTCAGCCAATAGCTTTTAGTCTGTTTGACACCTCAAGATCAAAAACTCATTGAAAGGTTGTAAAGATGTTATTATATTCTCATCATAAAAAAACAATAGGGATGTGGAGAGGGTCTATACTCTCCTGAAATAGGTCTTTGTGTTTGGGAGTTCTTTATGTAAAATGTTTTGTGGTAATAATCTCACTATGGTATATAGAGGTAATTATCAATTGTTTTTAATTACTTGAATTAGTACTTGAACTTTATGTGGAGATGATTTACATTATATGTGCATATAGTTTAAATCTTTAAATAATGAGAGTTTTTCATTGTAATTCTTTTTGTTTTTTTTTTTTCAGGAGAGAAATAGAAACAAACAATAACCATATGAAGATGTCCTGTTAAATTTACAACACTAACGATGTAGACTCTGGAAATGCCTAAAAGAAGACGTTATTAAAGCTTTTTTTCTGCTTAAGGTGACATCTTTGAACACTTTAACACAAAGTTGACTCTTCTCGTAATGGTTTTCATCAGCGCATCTGCCCTTATACTCTCACCAAACACACTTGAGAACTGTAACTTCGTCAAGCACTTTCTGTCCTGAAGCTTTTACCAGTATCTGCTGTCTTTTGTAATTATGCATCCTAGCTAAGGCACAGAAGACTGAATGAATGCAAGGATTCATTAACTCTTTGAATTTGTTAAATACTAACAGTTAACCATTAGAAATGGTTCAAGGATATGAGCCACACTACTTCAACTTTTTCTTTGTTGTAGTTTTTAAATTGTCGATTTTTAGCTATTTGACAGATTAAAAGCAAAGTAATCATGCCATATTTAGTCCTGGAGTTCAAGTCTAAATGTTTATGTGAAAAATTATTGTAGTAAACTTTTAATATGGCAAAGCAACCTTAAGCTCTATTTTAGCCAAATGAAACATAATCTGAAATTATATTAGAACATTTCCCTTGTCTTCAAACTGTTTGGTGTAACAGAATATTGATATGCAGCTTGGTGGATTTCACCAGTTAATGCACATTCTTCTTCCCTCCTCCCCCCATTAATATGTATACTGAAAAATGTGCATTTGTCTGAGGAATTATTTTGTTTGCTACCACTTAATGAATCTCAAAATTTTGAGTAAATGTACCTCAGTCTAATCAGACTTTTTATGACCTTTATAACTACATTTAAAACCCTTAATTCCTATTTCTGGGTGTTTGCGAGCCTGATTGCTATCATGAAGTAAAAATTTATTACTCTAGATATTCACTAGCTAAATAAACATAGTTCTTGTTTAGCAAGCATATATTGTTCCTCAGCTCTTTTCTCCAGCTTTTGCAGTGTCCTGGCATCCTTAAAATACTTTGAAAATATGGCCTTGATCCATGGATTAAATCAGTATCTAAGTGAATGTGTTGATGTTTTATTGATCAGATCTATATCAGTGGGAATACAGCATATATCTGGATATTCTTATAGTTATCTTTTTAACATCTTATTTTTTTCATTAATTACATATCAACATTAATTTTGTATCTTGAAGCAAATTGATTTTGTATAATTAAATGTGTCAAGCATCTGTATTAATTGATTTGATGGCATAAGGTTATGAAAATAATGTACTGCCCCATGTATTACCGTTCCAAAAGGAGAAAGCTATGTAGAAAGATACATTAAGGGTGAAAATAGCAATACAGTAGATTTGAATACCTTGATGTTTTTACATTACTTCATTTATGTTTACATCATGTTTAGAAATGTTTTCATTTACTGTGGTCTTTGGTCACTTCAGCTCAAAAACCTAGTGATGGATATTTCTTTGAGGCTTTCATTTATATAATTTTGTTTCGTACAATGTTTTTTTAAAATGTGCAAATACTGTATTTAAGTGAAAACAGTATTTGTAGATAACCATAGCTACTACACAGTTCTTTGGTAGTCCCAGTGTAGTTATATCAGTGTTTACTGAAGGGAACATCAAAATATTAATGGTATATTATAAAATAAAGACTTTCTTAAAGGAAAATTGCACCTATTTTACCTTTTTAAGAGTAAGCCATGAAATCTTGTAACATGTCTCTTAACTATTTATAATGAAAAGTGGCATTTGGGTATAGTCACCACAGCAATGTTCTACATCCCTAAGATTACATAGGTAGGACATGTCAAAGATGACTGTTGTCATTCTGGAAGTCCTATTAGAGAATATTATAAAAGGGTGACCTTGTAGGAAGGATCTGAGTCCTCCCCCTGAGGTTCTCTTTTTCTTGGTGCTTTATTAGCAACTCTGGATATTTTTATAAAACTAGTTACATTATAAACAGTTTCAAACATGTTTAATTTACATTAGGTTTTTATGTAAGAGTGTCATGGAAGCACTCAGCAAGCAGGCTGATTGCAATAGACTCAGACATATGAATAAGTGTAATTGAGAGTCTATTCATGGTGAGGAGTACATCCCAGTGCCTTTAACCTGGATTTCTAATCTTAAGTGAAATGGGTGCAGCATTCCTTTGGAAAAAAAAATCTTTTTATTTTCAAGTGATAATTTTGTGTTTTTCTCATATAAGTTTTCTCCAGAGCACCCACCTTCTCTTCCTTCTTGGTCTGTCATTATATTGCAAAATATTTTTCCTCTAAATGAAGTTATTACAGGTTGTCTCAAGTACAACCAACTGAATGTCTCTTAACTGTGGGGACCAAAAGGGAGAGAGCCTGGGGTCTACAAAAGGAGACACATCATCAAATGTTTGAATGATCACAAATTAAGACATTATCAGCCCAGTAAATTTCTTGCTTAATGTTTTTCCAAGTTCTGGCTTGAATATTTCTTATTAAAGTTATCTTATGTGGGTATTTTATTTTGAAAGGTATTACAGTTTGTATATTTAACAGTGAGGAGGAAACTGTAACCAAAATTAGTATTTCTCTATACATATTGGTACTTGAAGATTCCTTTCAAAAGAAATCCAGCCTTTTCCTAATTTTAGTTCTTAATTTCTCTTTTTAATTTAAGTGATCTTTCTAATTCGAAAGCTGTGTTCTTTTTGAATACCATGCATGGGGGTTAAGCTGATGTTAAAACAGTTTGCAATAAAAAAAGAATCAGCTTAAGTTATTTAATCATTTCAAGTGCATTCTGCATCCTTTAAAAATAAGTTTAAGAAATTTAAGAGAATTGTGTTTTCATTAAGTTTTGCATATCTTTTGTTATGCCATGTAAATTCCCTTTTTCGTATGATTAAAGGAAGGGTATGATAAAATGATTAGTTCATTTACATTCACTTGTAGCAATTACATGAGAATTTGAATTTTGTCGTGTTTGGGTTTGTTCATTCCTGTGAATGATGGTACAGTTAGGTGAGATTTTCTGTTATGGTACCCAAACTCACCATTTGGTCCTCTTTAATCTTTGAGGGTTTCAATAAAAATTGTTCACTCATATCTGTGTTCTTTCCATTTTATCTTCATGAATATGTATTGCTTGCCAGAAAACGTAACATTTTTGCCTGCTCTTACGGATTTCCTGATTGACATATTTTTCACGTACAAGTAGATTATATCACTCCTTCTAGTTGACTATTTGAATGAAGTAGAGGAATTAAACAGATTAATACTAACCTTAGAGCAAAACAGGAAGAGAAGGCCTGTTTGTTTTTTGTAGCAGGAGGAAATAGTGGCAGCAGCGAATAATCCTAATGCCCCACTCTTGGTACCAAGGAATGCTTTTCTGACATTGTCTGCATTACCTCTTGGGATTGATAGTTTATGTCGATAAGATCATGGTGTCTCCGGATGATGCACTGATTATTGCTGGGCTCTCTATCTAAGGTATTTGTTCAGATAGAAAAATTACAGAATTGTTTTGTGTTGTCAAAACCAGCAGGCTACATATAATACTACTGGTCTGTGACCCAGGCACAAGCTTGAAGAGTCGCTCCAGGTGCCTACACTGCAGCAGCATCAGAATCCTCCTTTTTATTACTGGTCATCTAGAGAGAGCAAGGGTGTATGTCTCATCAGCATATTAAAATTGAGGACAGTCAATCATAGTTGGGGCCTAATTTAGCTTGGCTTTATCTTGCTTGGTGATACTGGATTTAGTCATTCTAGTCTATGAACCAACATATTCTTGCAGTCAGAAGTTAACTGACCCAAGTTGCTATCTTTCTAATCACAGTACTTGCCATTGCATAATCTTGATGAATTCTTTCCTCATTTCTCTTGGTGCAATAGTGAGAAAACGAACTCACTCTCTCTCTCTATATATATATGTGTGTGTGTGTGTGTAT
>NW_012123154.1:5605034-5605776 GCF_000951035.1 Colobus angolensis palliatus | reverse complement strand
GTAAGAGAGTCTCCCTTTGCTGCCCAGGCTGGTTTTGAACTCCTGCCTCAACCTTTGAAAGTGCTGGGATTGTAGGCGTGTGAACCGCTGTACCCGGCCAGTATGATTTTTAATAATCATCCTTTATTCAAAGTATACGTAATAAATAGCCCAGAAAATAAATGTTTGGAACTGATCAAATATGACTACCACTGTCCGTGAATTATGGTCTAGTGATACAAAAGGTCCATCTTTTCTAAGCGTTAGTAAAGAGAAGCAAGATAATGTGTGTCCCAACAAAATCCTAGTTGTTTTTTACATTCTACCATTTCATATTATATTTGTATTTTTAAAATAGACCTTAATTTTCAGTACCGCTTTACAGAAAAATTGCAAAGACCATACAGAAAGTTCCCAGCACCCTGCACTTGATTAACATCTTACAAATGAATGAACCAGTATACACTGTCACTGACTGAAATGTTAGTGAATTTTGCAGAATTCCCGAGTTTTTACGTGATACCCATTTTCTGATTCAGGATCTCATCAAGGACACCGCATTACCTTTAGTTGTCATGTGTCCTTGGGTTCCTATTGGCTGTGATGTTTTTGGTTTCTTATTCTTGTTTTTGATGACCTTAATCGTATTGAGGCATACTCAGATAATGTTTTAAAACTCCTGTCTGCACCAGAACATCAGGTTTGCAGAATGCTCCTCCTTTGGAATTTGGCTCATGGTTTTCTTATGTTTAGACTGGCTTTG
>NW_012123154.1:5597270-5604379 GCF_000951035.1 Colobus angolensis palliatus | reverse complement strand
ATTCTCCTGCATCAGCCTCTGGAGTAGCTGGGATTACAGGCATGCACCACCATGCCCAGCTAATTTTTTTGTATTTTTAGTAAAGACGGGGTTTCTCCATGTTGGTCAGGCTGGTCTTGAACTCCCAACCTCAGGTGATCCACCCGCCTCAGCCTCCCAAAGTGCTGGGATTACAAGTGTAAGCCACCGTGCCCGGCCTTATCCTGGTATTTTTAATGGGGAAGACAGGAATCTGTCTTCATACCATTTGTCCTTCATACCATTTGTAAACAGAGGGAGGGTAACAGTTTACCCTATTTTTTATCTGTTCCAAGGAGCTTATTGACTTACATGCTTTTAATACTACGCTTAAAGCAAAAGAGAAAGAGAAGGCCTGTTTTTTGTAGCAGGAGGAAATAGTGGCAGCAGCAAATAATCCTAATGCCCCACTCTTGGTACCAAGGAATGCTTTTCTGACATTGTCTGCATTACCTCTTGGGATTGATAGTTTATGTGGATAGGATCATGGTGTCTCTGGATGATGCACTGATTATTGCTGGACTCTATAAGGTATTTGTTCAGATAGGAAAATTACAGAATTGTTTTGTGTTGTCAAAACCAGCAGGCTACATACAACACTACTGGTCTGACCCGGGCTCAGCAGGCTTGTGTGCCAATACATTTTTTTTTTGCCTATATGTTTTTAGCACACTCCCCGTTTTCCCCTCATTTTCAACAGGACAGTTGGATATTGGAGGAATTGTAATGAAGACTTACTTATACGTATTTCTTGAATTCTAATTTTGTGTGTAATAAAGGGATTGAAGTTGTAGTCATAGAGAATATTTAGATAAAAGCAAAATATCTTGATCTTATGGTGTAGGTAGAAACAGTCATTCAGATTTAGCTGAGGGAGATAAACCATAATATTTTATGGTTAGAATGGTGCATTCCCTTGAAAAAAACATTCGGAATACCTTGGCATCTGCTTTTTGATGTAATTCTTTTGAAATACTTTTGAGCCTGCTGTGTAATATAATGGCCAAGACCTTGGACTTCAGAGACTGATTGATCTGTCCTGGAATCCTAGGTTCACTTCTTAACTAACTCGAAGCCTCAATTTTCTGGTCAATTAAAAAATATAAAAGAATGATAACAGAACCTATTTCAGAAAGGTTAAATGAGGTAATTATCAAGTGTGTAGTACAATCCCTGGAACCATTTCAAGCCCTCAAAAGTTAGTTGTTAACTATCTTCTTTTGTTTCTTTGGGAGAATTTAGAATTTATTGATTGCCATTGAAGATGTTTTAGGATAGCCTTTACTGCTTCTAGCAGCTTAGAGGTTGTAGTCAAAGTTGATTACTTTCAATTTATAGAGTTACATCATTGAGATCCTGAGAACAGCCACTGTGAATAAAGCTTTGTTAAATTAGAGCTTATCTTTTGTTTTTGCTACTTTGGTTTCCAGTGTCTTCAGTGACAGCCATGCCTTTTCCAAGTAAAATGTAACAATATAGAGCTTATCCTGCTAGAGCAGATGGCAGAACCAAAGGTGAATTAGGTTAAAAGGAAAGCAAACATGGGGGAATAATGGTAAGAAAACGTGTAAACAATAGAATAAAATTAAACCAAAGATAAAAAATTAGATGTATTTTGATTTGCTTATTACAAATGCCCCTTGATATTTAGTGTCATTTAAATATATAAGTAAGTTGTAAGCACTTCATTATGTCTGTTTGGTATCATTACAGAATGGAAACACTAATGCAGATGTGTTACTTCCGTATTTCCTCAGTGAAGTCGTGCAACTTTAAAAGGAAGAGGTATTTGGTATACACAAACTTAGATGACAATTCTGTTCTAGTAAATATTCGAAAGGAACATTATATTTTAAGTTTACACATGAAATATGAAAGCTCCAGCATAATGCTGTTGCATGTTAATATTAAAGCTACTATCCCCAACAAATATATTGTTTATTATTACTACTTTGCTGGATTAAGTGACTTGGTGTCCCCTGGAAAGCAGCCAGTGCTGAGAGTACAATTGGTACTTGTATCTCATAGCTATTTTCTAGTTTGCTTATGTTTGTATGCCTTCCTAGAGTCATTTGTGCTTCTTTCTGAACTTGTTGATTCCAGTTGTACTTGTTTTATTATGAAATTTAAATGTGTAAGTTGATAAAAATATGCCTGAAAAAGAGTTGTTTCTAAGAAAACTAAGTTGGCTGCTTTGGAAATACCTGGTAAAGGTGAGTTGTCTGATTAGGTGGATGAAAACTTAAAAGCCATGGGACAATCATAAAACGTGAAAGTTTTTAATTTGCAAGTGTTTTTTCACTTCTCATTCCACTGAAAACACTTAGAGGATACAAGTATGCTTCATAGAAGAAAAGTATTAAGGAATTGAAATAACAGACTTATTTAAAGAAAAAGTCTTGGACCTATATCAAATAATTGAATTAAAGTATGTGTTTTAAACTAAAATGTTTAAGGCAGGTTTGTATCACGTAAAGTCCCAAAACGTTTTTCCACTGTGTTAAACAAGTTGACCATCTTCTGCATGTGGCTGCATGTGAACGTATGCAATAATAAGCTGTTAATGGTATCTTTGTAGATAAATATAATAAAGAGAAAGAATTATTCATGCTACTTAGAAAATATAATGTGTTAACACATACTTGTCTAAACTGTAAGAAATATTTCCTGTATGAAATGTTGGAGAGAAGAAATGCACCCAACACCAAGTCTTGGTATCTAAATTAATTAATTAGTTAATTTATTTATTTATGTAGAGATAGGGTCTGGCTTTGTCACCCAGGCTGGAGTTCAGTGGTGCGATCTTGGCTCACTGCAACCTCCATCTGCTGGGCTCAAGTGATCCTCCCACCTCAGCCTCCTGAGTAGCTGGGACTACAGGCGCATGCCACCACATCGAGCTAACTTTTTGTGTTTTAGTAGAGACGGGGTTTTACCATGTTGCACAGACTGGTCTTGAACCCTTGACCTCAACTGATCCGCCTGCCTTACCCTCCCAAGGTTCAGGGATTACAGGCTGGATTACCACCCAGCCTTGGTGTCTAAATTTAAAGCCACTGAAACCATGTCAGGTCTTGAGAATTGCCATGAGTAAATCATTTCTTTTAGAAGGGCACATTTTGTTTCTCAGAGCTTGTACTAACTTTTTTTCCTCTATAATACTCCCTTTTAATGAGAAAAAAAAAAAAATGCCTGAGGAAAAGGAAGTTAACCATTAAATACCTATCTTGGAATTTGTTTTAATTTCCTGTTACTTGCCAGGCAGTATTTGAAAGGTCATGCATTAAAAAAAGAAAGTATATCAATAGCATATATACATGTAGAAATAAATCATGTCAATCAGTGTTGATTTTCATAGGAATGCAGATAAAGATTTTACAGAAGATATTTTGAACAGCTTTTCAACAAAGGTTCACATTTGAAAAAGAAATTAATGTAAAGTTTTATTCACATAAAGACCACAGCCACTCTTTCCCTTTTAGTTCATTCTTACAGTTTGGTGAGGAAACTGCCCCACAAAGAAGTCATAGCTTTTGCCGTTTTCAAGGAAAACCTCAGAAGTTTCATCATTTTTTATCTTTTTTTCAAAACGCAATTCAGGAGTATCACACAGACCCACCATAGACACAAATGAGCATCTACCACCTAAGTGGTTCTTGAGTGGTTTTGATACTCAGATCCACTTTCCCAGGTATCTGGTGTTAATATATGCTCCTGATAATTAATAGTAAAATTATTAATGTCAAATTTGTAATATTTTCATGATAGATGATATATAATAATCTTACATTTATTAACAGGATGGGCAGCAAAACTTCTTACTCTCAGGACTCCTTTAAATGCAAATTGTTGAGGAACCCAAAGAACTTTTTGCTTATGTGGTTGTATTGGTTGATATTTCCCATTTTGGAAATTAAAGCTGAAAAGTTTTAAAGCATTGTTTCACTTAATGGAAAGCAGCTGGATTTTCATCTCTGCTTCTGTATTCAATTGTGATATCTCTTGTCATGGAAACCTCTGGAGAACACTATACATATGAAAGAATACGAGTGAAAAAGTCTTAGTATTATCATGAATATAAATTTGGCATTGCAGATGTCCTTTGAGAACTGCTCTTTGGTGATACACGTCGGTGATGGACTGTTTGCAGTTTGAGCTCCTCTACGTGAATGGATATTCCCAAGAGGTTCTGTTGGATCACTTAAGCAGCCCTGCCTTGGGGCAACTCTGCCATTTACAGGCCTGCCCACCCTCCTACAGATGCACACCAGCCTCTTTCCTTGACCTTATTAACATAAAATCACATTCTCATCTCAAGGAATGTATCTACCTCTTGGAATCTATACAGTCAGCTTTTAGTTATCAGTGAATTTTTTTGCTTCTGCTTCATACCATTTTCTTATCTGGTGATTCATTGCCTATAAAAATAATGAGCAGTTTTATAATCAAAATTAGCTTTGAATTGTGTTTACAAACGTGTCATAAGTTTGTATGGATTTATATTTTTAAGGGATTTTTGTGAAGATACTTAGTATGTGAAGGAAAATATTTGTTTAACCTTAGTCTTCCTTGTCTATCCTAACCCCAACTCTCCCGGGGAAAAAAAGCTTCCTTTTTTTCCCTCTGCTCTACTTTCAGTACCACTAATTTATTAACTCATCAAACTCCAAGCAAAGGTGAAGGTAACAAAAGCAGAGGAAATTGTCATCATTGCTTCCTCTTCTCCACCTCACTGTGTTTCCTCTGTCCAACGCAGCACTCTTCTGTTTTTAACCACCCCGGACTTCCTCTCACGGGTCAACTCACCCCATCTTCTGCCTTGTCACTGTGCTCCAGCCACACTGGCTTCCTTGTCTTCCCTCAAACTTTCACGTGCATTTCTGCTTCAAGGTTTTTCTGTCCTCTCTGCTTGTGTCAGATGTTTCTTCTCTTCTGCACGAGTCTGCTAAAATCACACTTTATTAGTGAGTATGTCCTTCATCACTGTCTAAAATAATAACTGTCCTCTATTTTCTTATCCTCTATTTACTTCATAGAAATTATCTAAAGTTAATTTGTGCATGGCTTTGTCTTTATAAACTGAGATTCATGAGGGAAGGGACTTTGGCTTCTTTATTGCTGTAAACACTGCCTGGCACATAGCATCCTTAACAACTACTGATTGAATGAGTCATTGACCATCCTCCAAGCTTATTCTTAAGTTGTGACAAATGGATCATTACTGTTGATGCTGCAATGACAGTTTTGCTAAGGAGCCGGAAGTCAGTCTGTGAAACTGGTGATACTAGTAACTGCTTGAAAGAAAGCCATGTCACTTACATTTTTCGTACCAAAGGGAAAGTTGACTGCTTGATAATATCCCCATTTCCACTTTAATACTCGATTTGGCTGCTCTTGTGAAGCTGCCTTCTCTCCCCCTCCCCCCTTCATTCCTTGTTTTCTTCTTTCCAAAATTACCTTTGACTCTCATTTAAACCAGATTTTTTTTTTCTGGGTCAGATAAGGGGGAGGAATACAGTGTGATTTACCCTGAGATCATAGAGTGCTGGAAAGGACCTATGCGGGTCATTTAATCTCATCTTCCTGTTTATAGATGAAGAAACAGCCTGGGAGGCTCTAACTTTCCCAAGTGAGTGAGAAAATCAGGACTTTATAAAAGCCCTGATTTTCTAGTTCCTACTTCAATGTCAAGCTCATCTAAATCTGTGCCCTTCAGATTTTGGGTTTTCAGATTAGGGATGTTCACCTGGTAAATATAATGCAAATCTTCCAAAGTCCAAAAAAAAAAGGGTATCTGAAACATTCTGGTGTTTAGAATTTCAAATAAGGAATACTTAACTCATATTTACTTGTTGACTGACCCAACAAATAAGTGCCTCTGTCATTTTTCTTATTTGTAAAATGAGAAACGTCCTTACTCAGAATTGTTCAGAGAATTAAAAATGCATAATGCATGACTTTTTTTTTTTTTTTTTTCCGGAGACAGAGTCTTGCTCTGTCACCCAGACTGGACTGCAGTGGCGCTGTCTCAGCTCACTGCAGCCTCCACCTCCCAGACTCAAGCAATTGCCCTGCCTCAGCCTCCCTAGTAGCTGAGCGTGCACCACCATGCCCAGCTAATTTTTGTAGTTTTGGTAGAGACAGTTTCAGCCTGTAGCCAGGCTGGTCTTAAACTCATGACCTCAAGTGATAACGCCCACCTCCCAAAGTGCTGAGATTACAGCCATGAGCCACTGTGCCCAGCCCATCATTCTCCCCTCCGCTCCCCTCTCCTCCTCCCCCTTCCCCACCCCTCCCTTTTTTGAGACGGAGTTCCTTTCACTCCTGTTGCCCAGACTGGAGTGCAGTGGCGTGATCTCGGCTCCCTGCAAACCTCCACTTCTCGGAAATAAGCAATTTCCCTGCCTCAGCCTTCCAAGTACCTGGGATTACAGGTGTGCACCACCACCCTAGGCCAATTTTGTATTTTTAGTAGAGATGGGGTTTCACCATGTTGGCCAGGCTTCTCTTGAACTCCTGACCTCAGGGGATCTACCCACCTAGGCCTCCCAAAGTGCTGGGATTACAGGCTTGAGCCACCGTGCCCGGCTGAAAAATTGTTTTTTTAAACTTACTGTTTAAGGAAGGTTATGAATGCAGGGTTAATAACGCTGGAAGATTCCCCACTTCTTCTGCCACCATACTTTTTCCTTCATAGAACACACTTAAAGATTTAGATATTAGAATGTTACTTAAAACAGTGTTAGATATTTCTAAGAGACCAATCTATAACCAGAATGGGATTACTGTCTGGGGGAAGATTTTAGTATTGAGAGTTGAAAGACCAGACCTAGTTATTTCCAACTAGTAGGCTTGACACTGATCATTTCTTTTATTGTAAGTGTCCATATTAATAAAATCAGGAGGTTGGAGTAGAATGCATCTCAAGTTCCTTGCAGTTCTAATATTTTATAATTTATGATTTAAATAGGTAGCTTTGTAGGCTGTGCTTTATTCTAGGAATGGTGAATGGGTTTTTTGAAAATGATGTTATATATATTCATATATAACATGCTGGTTTCCAAACATGGTTTTTTTTTTTTTTTTTTTTT
>NW_012123154.1:5585190-5597220 GCF_000951035.1 Colobus angolensis palliatus | reverse complement strand
GTAGAGATGGGGTTTCACCATGTTGGCCAGGCTTCTCTTGAACTCCTGACCTCAGGGGATCTACCCACCTAGGCCTCCCAAAGTGCTGGGATTACGCGCGTAAGCCACTGTGCCAGGCCGGCCCAGTCCATCTTGAAGCCTTCATTGTGTTAGCTTTGGCTCCTGCCCCTCTTTTTCTAGGAGTCCTGGCTGTCCTCTTGCAGAAGAACTTGCTTTTTTCCCTAAATTTGCTAGTGCTTTTTCTGCATTCGACTGTGGACCTTCTAGATCCTTCTCAAAGCCATTGGCTTTTCAGCTTTCACATGTCCAAGACTGTCTAGACAGGTGAAACTTACAAATTTTATTTTTAAAAATTAGTTTGGTTTTTAGAGGTTGATGATGTTTCCTTGTTATTAAAGTATATATAGAACTTTTCAGAAATCTAATCACTCTAAATCTACCTCTATACATCTACCATATAGGAAAAAAAAGTTTGACCAGAAAATGGTCATTAGTCATAATACAGGAATGATGCCTCCACTTTTAGATAAGAGTGGTAAGCATTTAATCAGATACTCTTCTAAACTACCCAGCTTAAGGTGGCTCCTGGTTGAGTAATTACAAAAAGATAAATAAAACAAAACAAAAAATTACACAAAAGGACAGCAGAGGGAGCTATTGAGATTTCATTATATTTTGTGTTGGGTTTTGCTTTTTTTTAAAAAAAAAAAAAAGAAAAAACTATAATATTTTGACTTAGTCTTTCTCATCTCACTTATCAATATGCAGGAAAAGTTTTACCATATTGGATAATGTATATGGAATGTGGGGGTGGCATAAGAAGAGGCTTTTTTTTTTTTCTATCTGCCCCCACTCAAATTCTGTTAATCACCCCCATCACTCATATAAATGTAGCTGGTATAAGAAAAATAATGATAATTTTCCATAGTAATTTTAGAAATGTGTTTATTTCATTAGTGTAAATCTGGATCATGCAAAATCAACTGCTTTACAGGGCATTGTCTCTCATTGTGTTTTTATAGGCTCCCTGGAGACCTCTCCTGGGCTTCTAAAGTCTTCTACCCTGTCCTCCATTATAAGGGGTGGATTATGAGACCTAAAAGGGTTAAAATTCATAGAATTTTATGAAGAGTACTCATTAGAAGAGGAGGATTGTGCTTAGGCTAGGGGTGTGTGTGTAATGTACAGGTGGGTGGTGGTTAGGGAGAGGGAAGTGAAAGGTTTGTTTCAGGCCTTTCTCCACAATCCTGATGCCACACTTCATGTGTACAACCCACTTCTGCTCTTGATATTTTTGTCTCTCTTTGTCCTACCCACAGTTCCTATGCTTACTAACTCGTCCTTCAGCCTCAGAATTCTACTCACTCCAAGTCCATCCTCCACACGTTAGCCATAGTCGTCACATATTAAGGACAACTCTGAATTCCTTTTCCTGGAATTTGTTCTTTTGTTTATAAGTGCACAGAAAATGTGTGGGTTCACAGGGATACTACTTGTGGTATTATTTGTAATTGCAACTTTAAAAAATGGGAATGAATCTGTTCACCTAAAAATTAAATTGTGAAACTTCAGTACAATGAAATACTTTATAGCCATTGATGGGAAGCCATTGTGGGAAGATGTTAATGCATTTTCTTAAAAAAAAAATAATGGTCTGTGCCATGAGTTTTAAAATATAATACACAATTGAAATATTTTGCATTTGATTTTAATACATAATTTAAATTTAAATCAGATTTTGAAAGGATTTTGCAGGTAGAGAAAATAGAAGTAGGTACAAAATATTCCTAACAATGGTTGCCTCTGAAGTATGATGCTAGCATCATACTTGCTAGCTGTGGGGGAGGACAGAGAAGAGGTTTTACTTTTTGCCTTAAATCTTTCTTTCGTTTGAACTGTCTATCAAGACCTTATAATTTATAAATAAATGTAAATTTAAATATACTAGTATTCCAAGATTTGGTTCCAGCATCAGTGTCTCCCTGAAGCCTTTCATGGTCCCATTGGTCTGGTTTAGGTGGACTCCCTTTCTTGACACTGACTTATAATCCTCTACTGGAGCCAGCTTAATGTAGTAGAACCAGTAGGGACTTTGATGTCAGATAAAACTGGGTTAAAGTATGACTCAGCCTTTATCCACTGTGTGATATTAGACAAGAAATTTAATCTCCTTTGGCCTCCGTTTCTTTACTTCAAGAGTGAGAAAACTGATGTTAATCTTGCACAATTGTTTAGGAGCAGAGTGAATTTATGCAAAGTGTCATTGCAAGACAACAGGCATATGTAGGTGTTCAATAAGAGGTAATGTTACTGGAAAGGGGTCCACATCCAGACCCCAAGAGAGGGTTCTTGGATCTTGCACAAGAAAGAATTCAGGGAAAGTCCATAGAGTAAAGTGAAAGCAAGTTTATTAGGAAAATAAAGGAGTAAAAGAATGACTACTCCATAGACAGAGCAGCTGCTGGTTGCCCATTTTTATGGTTATTTCTTGATTATATGCTAAACAAGGGGTGGATCATTCATGCTTCCCCATTTTGATCATATAGGGTAACTTCCTGACATTGCCATGGCAATTGTAAACTGTCATGGCGCTGGTGGGAGTGTAGTAGTGAGATGGCCAGAGGTCACTCGTTGACCTGTTGGTTTTGGTGGGTTTTAGCCAGTGTCTTTACTACAACCTGTTTTATCAGCAAGGTCTTTATGACCTGTATCCTGTGCTGACCTCCTATCTCATCCTGTGACTAAGAATGCCTTAACCTCCTTGGAATGCAGCCCAGTAGGTCTCAGCCTCATTTTACCCAGCCCCTATTCACAGTGGAGTTGCTCTGGTTCAAACACTTCTAACAGTAACAAGTACTATTATTGAGAATGGAGATTGTTTACTCCATTCTTAAAGCCATGGTTCTTTATTGAATAAACACAGTAAAGCTTTTTATTCTGAGTTTTTCTTGTGACATGACTTCATTCTCTAGACTTCTGTATCAAATTGTACCTGCACTATGGTCTCATTCACTCCAAGCCAGCTCTCAGCTAGTTGTTTGGATGAACAATTTTGATTATGGCTTAATACTAAAGCCTGCTGACATATTTCTAAGAACCCACTAATGGCTTACCTGAAGGTGAATGCAATGGTGGTATCCAAGCATCATATTAGGAAGAGCACAGTTATAGAAAATGCAGAGTGAAGCTTTGGCATTTTTAAGCCAACTATATGGGTAGTCTCTAGTTGTACTATCTACCCATGGTTTGAATTTTATCTGTTTAGTATGAAGCAGAGAGGAGCTGTCAAATTGGTGGTGCTACTGAGAGTATCACCTACCTGCATTAGAGATAGTGGATGGTCTTCGAATTGTAAGTTATCACCCTCTCTTATGAATTACCTCTTTTTAAAGGCACTCTACCATACTGCCTTTTATTATGCTTTTATTTTGAAATTGTAAGCAGCAATTGCCCTGTATCAGAGTTATGTGAACACAAATATTTGAATGAATCAATCAATCCATGACTTTTCCCAGAGTTTGATAGTCCTTCCAATCATCTAATTGTATGTCATTTGTTTAGTGAGATATCATCAAACTGTTTTGCTTCTTGAGAAGCATTCAGATGGTAAGAATCACTGATTGACTTGATTGTTCCACAAACGTATAAACACCACCGGCAGAGTTCATTTATCTAGAAAATGCTTCTGGCATCTGGTACTGCAACAGTGTGATAAGGTGATGCATCTAGGTGAGTGAAATACATGTCAGAAATAGATCCTATAAAAATTCAGTGCTGCCTGTCTCCTTTAGTTCCTTTAAGCCACAAGTATGCTTGGTTTTAGCTTTTCTGTTTATTTTGACACTGCTTTTTATCAGCAATAGGAGATGTGTTGTTTTATCTTTTGTTTTAAATGTCTGTTTTAAACCTTAACCCCCTTTTCCTTCCTAAGAATGAATTAAAGGTCTATTTTTGTTAATATCTAAGATTGAAATGAGTCAGTGAAAATATGTTTGCATAAAATGACAATAGCAAAATCTGTTCTTAATGAGATGCATTGTTCTAGCAAGAGGTCAGACGGTTCTCCCATATTACCCCTACCAAACCTTTGCCAATCAAGTCAATATGCCAATTCTAAGCCTGGTAGCAAGTACTTTCTAAAGTACTTCTAAAGTACATCTCCAATAAGACTGTTCAGGGTTTCCTTGTCATGCCCTGCATTATGAAAGTCAATATTGATCTATCCTGTTGTCCATGGAAAGGCCCTGAATGACTTCAGTCTCATCCCCTCCTGACTACAACCAAGTGAGAAACCAGCAGAATTTCCCTACTGAGCTCAAACTATACAAGTGTGAGAGATAATAAAACTCTTGTTTTCTTAAGTGCCTACAGTTTTGTTGTGGTTTGTTACATCGCAGTAGAAACCAAAACCGAAATAGTTTCTTGGAAGTGGAGTGCAGCTTAATGAAAAACTATTACATGAGGGTTTGACTTTGGGATAGGTAGAAGCTGGAAGGGACTCGAGGACATTTTTAGGGGAACCTGTTAGGACAGGAAGGAACTTGTCATTAGGAGAAAAGGTGACTCATCTTACTTATGGTAGAAAGCTTGGTAGAAAGTTGAAAACATGGAAAATAGAAAATATACCTAATACACTTATGGTCCTAGCTCTTTGCATATATCCACTATACTCCTCTGAACAACCTGTTAAGAATGGGAACACTATTCCTATTAGTGAAATGAGGAAATCTCAACTAAAGGAAGTTAAATGTCTGTCCAGTATCATACCTGGTAAGTTGCAGAGAGATACTTTTAACACAATTTGGCTAAAGGGATTTTTCAGGCGAAACAAAAAGTACGAATGGATTTCTTTTGGCTGCACATGAAAAAATAGAGATGAATTAAAGAAGAAACAGTTTAGTTTTTGAGCAGAACCGGAAGGAAACATTTCTAAGCAGGAAGCTGTTAGAGACTTGGTTGGTGTGTCTGTATGACAAGAAAGTGAGGAAGGTTATGTTGTTGGATGTGAAAGGCAGCAACTAGGTCTTCTCATATGTGATTCCATGCCTCAAGCCATTACATAGACCATTCAACTGGAGTGGAATCAGGCTTCAAAGAAAGGCTTTGGATCTCTGTTTCCATGGCCCTCTGATTGTACTGAGGTACTTATGGCTAACTCATGGAGACTTTTTCAGGGCCATAAAATCCCAGAAAATACTATGGAATATGGTATCACAGCACAAGAGCTATAGCTTCTCCAGACTGACTGTACAATGGACAAAGTGGCAACTCCAAAAACGACCTCTGTACCAAAATCTACCCCTAAATGTTGGGAACATTAACTTTGTTGTTGGTAGCTGGAGTCACTGTGCAAGAATCTGTGAATGATTGATTACCCAGGCTGAAGATTGACACACCCTGCAAACAAAGGAATATTTCTGCAAAATGAGACAAAACGAAGGATAGGAATAAAAACAAACCCTCTTCAAAGGAACCTGGTGATGAGGTGATATGGATCCCAAGGAAGAGACTGATGTGGTTGGCACTGGAGTAATTGGGTCAAGATATTAATTGGGACAGGTGGGCTTCAGCAGGCAGTTTTCCACCCACTTGAAACAAAGTGCTTCTTTAGAATGAGACTCCTCCAAAATGATCAACCTCCAACTACTGGAGAAAAGAAGTCAAGAGGCTGCCTGACCCTTGCTCATATCCTGATTTGACAGCCTATAAGAGGAAGATAGACTAAGGGTTGGACCAAGGTCCCTGATCCTAGAAGTTACTGAAGACCTTGCATTCAATTGAGGATACGATGGAATAGGATGGAGGGATTTGGCATACAATATTTCTTCCTTTTTTTGAGATGGAGTCTCACTCTGTCACCCAGGCTTTAGTACAATGGCATGATCTCAGCTCCCTGCAACCTTTGCCTCCCGGGTTCAAGCGATTCTCCTGCCTTAGCCTCCTGAGTAGCTGGGATTGTAGGCACCCACCATGATGCCCAGCTAATTTTTGTGTATTTAGTTGAGATGGGGTTTCACCATGTTGGCCAGGTTGGTCTCAAACTCCTGACCTCGTGATCCGCTGGCCTCGGCTTCCCAAAGTGCTGGGATTGCAGGCGTGAGCCACTGTGCCCAGCTGGCATACAAATTTTTATGGCTCTTTTGGGTATTAGTGTTCACATGATTATCTTAGCAGGTTCTTTTGAGGGGTGAGGACCACAGCTTCAATTGGCCAGATTTGAAAAGGGAGTGAAATATGTAAGGGAAGTAACTGTAATCATCTGTGTTGGGCTGCTTGAAGCATACATAGGCACTGCCATTATTGCTCTTTTTGCTGAATGCACAGTTGGTATTGATATTTTGCATACTTGTAAGTGCTCATAAATTTCATTTGAGAAGAATTGCTTGTGATAGTGGGACAAACACACTAAGCCTCCAATTCCATCTCTGTTATGCAACAAAAACACCATATAATTACAGGAGGAGAAAAGGAACACAAAACCGTAATTAAGGATTTCAAGACAGCAGGGGTATTGACAGATGCGATTTATTACAGTAGTTCAGTGTGCCCATTGGACAGGCTGATAGGGATTAGAGGTTTCCATTATGGTAGATTATTACTATTGAATTCAGTTGTTGTATTCCTGCTATTTCAGACATGGTGTATCAAAACTGTTGGCACCTGGAATGTCATCTTGGACATTGCAAATGCCTTTTTTTTTTAATCCTTTATGCACAAGGACATTAAGATCAGTAGCATTTACCTGGTTGGGGCTTCAGTGCATATTTACGGTACTGCAACAGGAGTATGAGAATTCGCATACCCACCAATAGGTGGACAGAAACCTGAAACAAATTTCTCTCCCTCAGAGAGTTTAGTTCCACCGCATGGTGTAATTATGCAGAGAGGCCCTATATTAGTTATCTATTTTTGAGTAACAAATTACTACAAACTTAAAAGCTTAGAATAGCACATTTACTACCTCACGGTTTTTCTGTGTCAGGAATCTGGCATGGCTTAGGTAGGTCTCTTATGAGACTGCAATCAAGGCATCCACCAAGGCTGGTGCCTTCAGTAAAAGTCTGGGGAAGGATCTGCTTCTAAGCTTACATGATTGTTGGTAGGGTTTTGTTCCTCAGGGATTCTTGAACTGAGGACCTCAGTTCCTTGCTGGTTTTTGCTGAAGGTCCCATCCTCAGTTCCTTGCCATGTGGGCCTCTCCACAGAGCTGCTTGCTTCTTGAAGCCAGCAAGAGAGAGAGGTTGCTAGCAAGATAGAAATCACACTTGTATGTAATCTAATTATGAATTGACAACTTCTGAATGTTGAGGTATTCTACTGGTTAGAAGCAAGTTCTAACCAAGGACAGGATCATATAAGGTTAGGAATACCAGGAGATAGTGATTATTGGAGACTATCTTAGAGTCTCTCCACCTGGGATGGTTAATATTAATTGTCAACTTGATTGGATTGAACAATGCAAAGTATCGTTCCTGGTGTGTCTGTGAGGGTGTTGCCAAAGGAGATTAACATTTGAGTAAGGGGACTGGGAGAGGCAGATCTACCCTCAGTCTGGGTGGGCACCATCTAATCAGCTTCCAGCATGGCTAGGATGAAGCAGGCTGAAGAACTTGGAAGGACTAGACTTGCTGAGTCTTCCAGCCTTCATCTTTCTGCCATGCAAGATGCTTCCTGCCCTTGAACATCAGACTTCCAAGTTCTTCAGCTTTTGGGCTCTTGGACTTACACCAGAGGTTTGCCAGGGGTTCTTCGGCCTTTGGCCACAGACTGAAAGTTGCACTATCAGCCTCTCTATTTTTGAGGCTTGGGGACTGGAACTGATCCACCACTGGCTTCCTTGCTCCTCAACTTGCAGACAGCCTGTTGTGGGACTTCACTTTGTGACTCAGTCAATTCTCCTTAATAAACTCCCTTTCATATATACATATATCCTGAAAGGGCATATCACAAGAATATTTCACATCAAAGCCTTTTGTAAAGTGTGTACCCACCCCCTTGCTAAACCTAGTAACAAGGTGAAATAGGGCAAGGTTGAAAAACAGCCCCCAGGACTACCTCAGACAAACCATTCCAGGAAACCAGGAACCAGAACAGACCGGATGAACAGGCCGGGTAAATGAGCCCTGCCCTGCAAGCCCCTGATAAATGTCATCAGTGTTTCAAAAGAGTAACTGAAATATCAGAAATGGCAGGAACCAATCATAATCAGCCAAGTTGCCTTGTTCAAATGTCAGCCAATCATACGTCTGAATCCCCTATGACTCTGTGCCTGTTTACCCCTGACTATATAACGCTGTCCTGAGCCCAGTTGGGGAGCTCTCCCGCTCGTGTCACGGCGTGCGTGAGGGTTCCATGTTCGAACCTGTAATAAAGATCCTTGCTGTTTGGCTTTGACTCCGGACTCTGGTGGTCTTCTCGGGGAATAAACGGTCTGGGCATAACAATCCTATTAGTTCTGTCCCTCTAGTAAACCCTGATACACCCCTACATACCCCAATAAAAAAATAAGTGACAATGACTTATTTAGAGTATACCCTAACTCACATGAGAATCCAGGATGTCTTGTTAATTCTGATAAGATTCAGGGAACAGCCAATTTCTTGGAAACAATGTGTCATGAGGCTCAAAGCCTGGCCACCAGGACAGTAAAGGAAGAGTTACCTTCTGGCCCTCACTACCAAAAAGGGAGCTCAGCAATCCATTTGATTATTTGAATATTGGAGACAGTATCATCTTGTCTTAGTTTATTAAGGCTGCTATTGCAGAATACCATAGACTGGGTGGCTTGTAAATAACAAACATTTATTTCTCACAGTTCTGGGGGCTGAGAAGTCCCACAATAAGATACTTGTAGATACAATGTCTGGTGAGGGCTCTTCCTGATTCATAGATGACTGTCTTCTTGCTATGTCCTCATATGGTGAAAGGAGCAAGAGACTTCTCTGGCATCTTTTATAAGGACATTAATCTCACTCATGAAGGAATCTTCCCTCATGACTTAATTATCTCTCAAAGGCCCAGTCTCCAAATACCATCACAGGGGATTCAATTTAAACATATAAATTTTGGGGGGACATAAACATTCAATCTATAGCACACCTCATTTAGGCATTTTGTTGATACCAATATATAAAGTGACGAGAAAATATACTAAATTTAGCTGGGGATCTCAGCAGCGAGCAGAGATAGAGGCACTGCAACTGGCTGTTTCAGCAGCCCTAATCTGGGAGGCACAAAGACTCTAGGATCTCTTTGAACTATGGATCTCTATTGCTAATAATTATGCTCATTAAAGCCTTTGGCAAAGAGTGAGAGGCTTCCTGACTGCTGAGCCAAAGTTAAAGCTAATGTTATCTACTGTATGTCAGCAGCTGTCTAGACCCAAGGAAATTTGGAAGATTGACTATAATAGGGTAGCAACACAATGGCCTAAATTCAAAGCCACTGTTGTTACTGTAGACAATATTCCTAAAGGCCATATATGTTTTATTTTTACTCACCCTTGGGCTGTGACTAACAGCATAACTATTTGGTGGAATACCTGGGTGCTGACTGATTGGTATGTTAAAGACACATCTCTGTGAGGCTGTGGGCTCTGGAAAGGCATTGCTACAGCCAGAAAAATAAAGTGAAAAGAAGGAAGGAAATAATAATGGGAGAAATGGAAATCAATGCAATAGAAAACAAACAGCTGAGAAAATCAAAGAACCTAAAGGCAGTTATTTGTAAATATAAATAACATTAATACACATCTAGCTGGACTGGACAAGTAATAAAGAGACAGTGCCCAAATAACCAAAACCAGGAATGAAAGAGATGTCACTACAGACCCTATAAATGTTAAATGTATAAGTTTATATAATAAAGGAATGTTATTATCATCTTTATGCCCATAAATTTGATAACTTACATGAAATGGATAAATTCCTTGAAAGGTATAAATTATGAAAAATGAATAAAGAATATATAGCAAATGTATTAGTCCGTTTTCATGCTGCTGATAAAGACATACCCGAGAAGGGACAATTTACAAAAGTAAGAGGTTTAATTGGACTTACAGTTCCACGTGGCTGGGAAATTCTCACAATCCTGGTCGAAGGCAAGGAGGACCAAGCCCTATCTTACATGGATGGTGGCAGGCAAAGACAGAACTTGTGCAGGGAGACTCCCAATTTTCAAAATCATCAGATCTCGTGAGACTTAATTCACTGTGACCAGAACAGCACGGGAAAGACATGCCTCCATGATTCAATTACCTCCCACTAGGTCACTCCCACAACGTGTGGGAAATCAAGGCGTGATTTAGGTGGGGACACAGCCAAACCATATCTTTCCGCCCTGAGTCTCTTCCAAATCTCAAGTCCTCATATTTCCAAATCAGTCATGCCTTCCTTACAGTCCCCCAAAGTCTTATTTCAGCATTAACTCAAAAGTCCACAGTCCAACGTCTCATCTGAGATAAGGCAAGTCCCTTCTGTCTATGAGCCTGTAAATTCAAAAGCAAATTAGTTACTTCCTAGATACAATGGAGGTACAGGCATTGGATAAATACAGCCATTCCAAATGGGAGAAATTGGCCAAAACAAAGGGGCTACAGGCCCCAAGCAAGTGTGAAATCCTTTTTTCATAAAGGATAAGTATATGGTATAGTTTCTGAGCCTTTGCACTTGTGAAAAATGGTTTTCTGTCCCACTTGTTGATATTCTAAAAGGACGTAGCATTTTAGATTCAAAATTGTTTTCCTGTCAGAATTTTGAACCATTGCTTTGTTTTCTTCCTAAATCTAGTGTTATTTTTTGTTTGTTTGTTTGCTTGTTTGGAGTTGGTTTGGTTTTGGTTTTTTTAGAGATGGGGTTTTGCTGTGTTGCCCAGACTGGAGTGCAGCGGCCATTCACAGACGGTATCCCACTAGTGATCAGCATGAGAGTTTTGACCCACTTGGTTTCCAAACTGGACCAGTGCCCCACTTCTTAGGCAACCTAGTGGTCCTTTACTCTTTGGAAGTCATCATATTCATGCTGAACTTAGTGTAGGCATCTGCTTACCATAGCACACACAGCTCACACATGTCTCCTGGTCTCAAAAGATCCTTCCATACAAGCCTCCCAAGTGGCTGGGACTACAGCTAAATTTAGTGTTATTGATAAAAACTCCAGTGCCAATCTGAAACATCTTCCTTTGTAGCATTTGCTTTGGTACCTGAGTTCTACAATATGTGTACATATGGATCTTTTTAAATTCATGGTACTGGGTACTTCCAAACAGGATTTGTGCCATTCTTTACTTTTGCAATATTCTATTCTTGTATTTATTTGATTATCTTTCACCTTTATTTTACTTATTCTCTATTATTGGATTAGTTGTTTTGAACCTTCTGAAATGAACATCCATGCCTCTTTTTTCTTTTATCATTTTTTGTTTGTTTGTTTTCAAGTTCTCCATTTTGATAGATTTTTTTTTTTACTCAGTACAGTCAGACATCTGTATCTGTGGATTCCACATCCATGGATTCAACCAGCTGGCATGGAAAGTATTGGGGAACACAAATTTCACAAAGTCACAAAAAACAAAACTTGATTTGCAACATGCTGAGTATGACGTTTAATCCACATAAATGAGGTGACCTGTAGGCATTGTTATTTGTTATTCTAAGTAATTTAGAGGTGACTTAAAGTATATAAGAGGATGTGTGTGACTTATATGCAAACACTATGGCATTTTATATTAGGAACTTGAGCATCTGTGAATTTCGGTATCTGTGGGCTATCCTGGAGCAGACCCTATGACTACTGAGGAACAACTGTAGTTCTGTGAAGTGTTTTCTCCAAATATCTGGAGACCCTTGGTTGGTAATTTCTGTTTAAGAATGAAGGACCAGGTGGATTACCATAGATAGTTGGTGTGACTTTACTCGACTATTGAGCTTCTTCCATGAACACAAGAAGTGAGAGCTCTATGTTTCCTTGCTTTTTTATTAATTCAGCAAATATATAGGGTTGGGTGTGGTGGCTCAGATCTTTAATCCCAGGA
>NW_012123154.1:5584025-5584760 GCF_000951035.1 Colobus angolensis palliatus | reverse complement strand
AACAAACAAACAAACCCCCCAAATATATAATAAGCACCTACTGGTTGTTCTGGGCAATACTGACACTACCATGGTGAGCAAAAAAGACATGATTCTTACTTTCATCAATCTTACTTTTAGAAAGAGAGAGAGTAATCAAAAAGCATTTAAATAAATGAATAATTACCCACTAACATGTGATGAAAAGACCACAGTTATATGAACGCATATAATAAAATAAATTATTGTATTAGGATACTTTTGGTTGCTAGTGACAGAAACCTATGTGAAGCTGAACTAATGAAAAGGAAATTTAATGGCTCACTTAGTGAAGAGTCCAGGTTTATAGTAGGGATCTATCTCTTTTCATCATTTGTCTTTTTTTTTTTTTTACTTTGTGTTGTTTTCATTCTCTAGTGGGTTCTCTTTAAGTGGTAACAAAGATGGCTACCAGTGGTCTGGGTTTGCATCCTATAAGCCTAGCAACTCCAGTCTAGACACCAAAGCAACTTGCAACACCTAATTTAACTGTCTTCTATTATTTAAGCAAGCCCCATAAACAGGTATCTTTCTCAATAATTTTGTAAGAGTCCCTGGATTATGTTTCACTTACCTGGCTCTGCCACCTGTCTCCCTTAGAATCTATTACTTTGCCTGAGTATGGACTTTCCTGATTGGTTAGCTATAGATTATGTGTGCACCCCTAGAGTTAAGGGGTGGAGTGAGCCATAGGCCTTAGATAGGAGGAAGGTTGCT
>NW_012123154.1:5545956-5578635 GCF_000951035.1 Colobus angolensis palliatus | reverse complement strand
TTTTTTTTTTTTTTAATGTGCCTGCTTGCCTGATTAGGAAAGAATTACTATCAGAACTTTGTTCACAATGCCTAAGTTTTACCAATCACAATGACATAATTCTCTTTGGTGTTCTGGATCTCTGCTACTTATGGAATACTATGTAGCGAGAGGATTTTTAATGACATATGACTTTTAATTTAGCATTACGTAGTGATTTCTCTGTCTTTTAGAGACAGGGTCTTGCTCTGTTACCCAGGCTGGAGTGCAGTGGTGTGATCATAGCTCACTGTAGCCTCGAACTCCTGGGCTTAAGTGATCCTCCTGCCTTAGCCTCCTGAGGCTGGAACTGTAGGTACACACCACCACATTTGGCTAATTGTTTTTTAAATTTTATGTAAAGATGGGATCTGGCTGTCCAGTGGTCTCAAGTGATCCTTCTGGCCTTCTGGCCTCAAGAGATTCTCTCATCCTTGACCTCCTAAAGTGCTGGGATTATAGGTGTGAGCCACCATGCCAGGCCAATCTCTCTTTAGCAGGCAAATCTCGGAGATATTGTGTTCCAGATTACCTTAATAAAGCAAATATCACAATAAAGTGAGTCACATGAATTTTTTAGTTCCCCTATATATATATAAATGTTATGTTTATGCTATACTGTAGTCTATTAAGTGTGCAATAGCATTATGTTTAAAAAGCCATAAACATGCCTTAATTAAAAAACATTTTATTGCTAAAAAAATGCTCACATTCAGTTGAATGTTCAGTGAGTACATCTTTTTGCTAATCAAGGGCCTTGACTTGGTGTTGATAGATGCTGACTGATCAGGGTGATGTTTGCTGAAGATTGGGGTGGCTGTGACAGCAATGAAGTTTGCTGCATTGGTGGACTCTTACTTTCATGAATGACTTTTCTGTAGTATAAGATGCTTTTTGATAGCATCTTACCCACAGTAGAACTTCTTTCAAAAGTATTCAGTTCTCTCAAATCTGGCAGCTGCTTTATCAGCGAAGTTTATGTAATATTGTTAATCCTTTGTTGACATTTCAATAATGTTCACAGCATCTTCACTAGGAGTAGACTTCATCTTAAGAAACTAGTTTCTTTGCTCATCCATAAGAAGTAACTTCTCATCTGTTCATGTTTTATCATGAGATTGCAGCAATTCAGTCACATCTTCAGGCTCCACTTCTAATTCTAGTTCTTTTGCTATTTTTACTATATCTGCAGTTACTTCTTCCACCGAAGTCTTGAACCCCTCAACGTCAATCATGAGATCTGGAATCAACTTCTTCCAAACTCCTGTTAATGTGGATATTTTGACCTCCTCCCATGAACCATGCATGTTCTTAGTGCCATGTAGAATGGCAAATTCTTTTTAGAAAGCGTTCAATTAACTTTGCACAGATGCCCAGATCTATCAGAGGAATCACCATCTGTGGCAGCTATAACCTTATGATTTGTATTTCTTAAATTATAAGACTTGAAAGTCAGAATTCCTCCTTGATTCATGGGCTTCAGAATGGATGTTGTGTTAGCAGGGATGAAAACAACATTAATCTCCTTGCACACTTCCATGAGAGCTCTTGAGTGACCAGGTGCATTGCGAATGAGCAGTAATATTTTAGATGGAATATTTTTTTCTGAGCAGTAGAAATGTTTAAACATTTTTAGCTTTTGATTTAAAGTGAAAGATACACAACACTTTCTTTAACCTGAACACATAGAGGCCATTGTAGGATTATTACTTGGCCTAACTTCAACACTGTTGTGTCTCAGGGCATAGGGAGGCCTGAGAAGCAGAAGGGAGATAGGGTAATGGCCAGTGAGTAGAGCAGCCAGAATACACACATTTATCCAATAAGTTCACTGTCTTATATGAGTAGGGTTTGTGGAGTCCCAAAACAATTACAATAGTAACATCAAAGCTTATAGACCACAGATCACCATAATGGATGTAATAATAATAATAATAATAATAATAATAAAGTTAGAAATATTGTGAGAATTGCTGAAATGTGACACAGAGACACAAAGCAAGCACATCTGTTGGAAAAATGGTGCTGATAGACTTGCTCAATGGAGGATTGCCACAAACCATAATTTGTGAAAAATGCATGTCTGCAAAGCACAGTAAAGTGAAGTGCAATAAAACGAGGTGTGCCTGTGTATGTATATATATAATGTGTGTGTGTATTATTAATTAATTAATTATTTTACTTTTAATAGTCAAGTTTCTTCAGCAGTCTGCAATTGTAACAGTGAGCACAAGAGCTATGTTAATTGAAGGCAATGTGACCAAAACAGAAATTTCTACCTCGTTAAAGTTTTAATGCTGTCCTAAATCCCCAGAATTTTTTATTATTTTATTACAAGCAGCTGTAAAGTAAGTGAATATTAGTTTCACTTAAATGTAACTAAAACTGGATGACAGAAAATGTGACATTAATATGTGTTACTGGAGCAGGCTTAAGTTCCCATATTTGAGGGAAAAGGGTAAATTGGAATAATTTAGATATCAAATTAGCCTTTTAAGCAGTTTTTTCCCACTGGCTTGAGAGTTTAGGAATGATTTCCCAGAGAAGCATGGAGAACCATTTGTGATTTCTCTCGTTAGAAATGTTATTAGCAAGTTTCTTGAAGGAGACACAGTGAATAACTGATTTTCTTGTTGTGACAGCCCTCTTTGGACCCTGAATTAAAATGATCTGCTTTCTTACATTAGCACATCATTTTGCAGTTGTGAAGAATTACACACATTTTCAATAATGGTGACAATAATCTCTTTCATGCCCCCAGCTCTGAAAATAAAGTTGAATTTGCATGGAATGGATGAAGCATTTAAGACCAGAGTTTGCAACAAGAGCCTTAGTTTGGGTGCATAAGTAAACTGGATTGAAGTCCTCAAGTAGTTCATATTACAATATGTGCAAGTGTGGAATATGCCAAACAAATGACCTTAAAGATGCTCTTTAATATCTCCCAAGACTACACTAAGTAGCTCCAGCTTGTCTGCCCAAGTTGCAAATGGAGGTTGAGGAAATAAAAAAATATTTAGGTAAGTCATCTGTGATCAAAATCCTTATCAAGAAAAATCAATGGTGACAGCCATATAGAAAAATCAATGAAGGGAAGGGCAATGGAGGAGGAGAAGGAAGTATAGGAAATGGGGGACTTGAGTTCTCGCATTGTGCAAGTTAGGGAGAGCGACACAGAGAGGGAGAGAAGGAGAATTAATTTACTTTTCCTGTTTGAGAGTGAACCTTTGGACAGAGGCCAGGATCAGCTGTGAAGGGGAAATGGAAGAAGGAGCTGCCCTAACCTACTGCAATGCAAAGCCTCACCCCCAGAGGCGGGACAGAATTTGTGCAGGCCCCACTCAAGTGAGAGTTGGAAAACAACTCCACCTCTAGCCTAGAACTAAACAATGATCGCTGTGCAGGCACCAAGGTGGTAAACCGACTCTATGCAGACCAGGGTACACAAAGTAAGAGACACCCTCTCGGAGAGCTTTTTCTGGATCTGGCAAGACTAGAACTTGAATTCTTCAGGTTTGCCACAGCAGCAGCAATGCCAATGTATAAAGGGAATTAAGAGTGATCAGGCCAGCCCCCGGGACAGTACAGTCAGGAGGACTGTGTGGACCCGTGGTCCACCCAATCTTTTGTGAGGCTAAGGCAAGAGAACAAATGCAGGCTTACCCACCATTTACCCAAATATTTAAAAGTTATAAATCAGGAGAAAACATTTTGAAGTAAAATATGTTTTATCCTCTCGCCATGATAAATATACATTCACAATGACCTAAAAGATCAAGGCTAACTTAAAATTCTTAGATGCCTTAGAATTTCCTATTGTAATAGAATGTGGCTGATACAGTTCACAATGCCACTTGTTCTAGCTGCCACCCCCAGCTCCATCCTGTGTCAGGAGTGCTGTGTGTGTGTGCCTAAGTGTGTATGTGGACCCTCCACCTGCAACCCCAACTCTGTCCACACCCCTCTCCTTTCAAGCAGCCATCTCACAGGCACGACTCAGGCTTGGAGAAGAGTACATCCACGGAGTGATCTGCCCCCAAAATGAATGTGCCAGGGGAAGAGGCAGCACTGGCCCTATTCTGGAGGTCTGGGGTGTGAGCTCCGCCCCTGATCCTTGCCTGGTGGGAAGGGGTCTGGCTGCAAGGCCAGAGCAAGGCCCTCGAAAGCCTAGGGCAGGGCCAGGGATGGTACTACGTATAAGAAAGCACTTTGTGAAAAAAACCCGAACCTAATGGCAGGAAGGGGTTTGGAGGCTGCTTCCCTTGCTCCTCAGCTGGGGAGCCCACTGAGCTGATTAGCTGTAGGCAGACAGGGCATTAGCATTCCCCTGCTCTTGTGATTTGGAGAAAGTCCCCATTACACTAACTTTACAGCTTCTCAGTACAAAGAGATGTATTTGACTAAAATGGAAAATCCTGCTGAGATTTGTATGTCTGGTATTTGATTCTACTCTCTTTCCTTTTTCACTTCAGCCCAGTCTCTCTCCCCAATTCCTAATTCATAAACCCTGGTTCGCATTCTCTTAAGACTTGTCCTCCTCCCCAGTAGCAGATGATTTTTGTTCCGGTTTCACATAGAATGTAGAAATCCTCCTGCCCCAAGCCCACCACCGTCCCCACCTGTGCACTACATCTCTATTCTTCCTCCTCTCCAAGTGAATCTCTCTGGCCAAAGCTGGTTCCACCGGTAGGGCTCTGTATGGTGTGTCCTGCTTGCTCAGAGGCTCCCATCTGTCAGCAGTCTCACCTCTCTCCAGCATTCTGTCTTTCACTTTCTTTTGGCTCTAACAGCACTTAAATGTATTCAACTCTCCCCTGCTATAGATGTCGACAACTTCCCTTTACCTTCTTCCTCTCAGCTACCTCCCCATCTTCCTCTTCCTCTCTCAATTTCTTCAGAGAACTTCGAAGAAGCTCAACAGTGCTTGGCTATTATTTAAATTATTTATTTATTTATTTTTGTAGAGACGAAGTCTCGACTAGGCTGGTCTCGAACGTCTGGCCTCAAGAAATCTACCCACCTCAGCCTCTCAAACTGCTGGAATTGCAGACATGAACCCCGGGGCTGGCCTTGGGTGAATTATTCAAAGAGATGAAAGGCAGTGCCATTCATTCAAGGCTTCTCTTCCCTTCTTAATACTTCTCAGCAGCATTTGGCACCAGTATCTTTCTTAAAATGCTCTCCTCTCCTAGGTTCCCTGACACCAGTTCCTGGTTTTCCACCTACCTGGCTTTCCTCCTATGTAACCCCCACTGCTGATTCTTCTTCCTCCTCTAACCAATGTCTATTGCCACACCCCAGGGCTTGCTCCTGGATATTCTTTTCTTCTCCATCTACAATCTCTCCACAGGTATCTCATTCTGCTGTCATGGTTTGAAATGCCATGGATTTGCTGATTACACTAGAATTGATATTTCCAGCCCAGTTTTTTCTCCTGAGCAACAAACTGGTAAATCCTACTGCAAACATCTTCAATGCTGCCCCCTGCTCTCTCTAAAACCCTTTTCTGCTCAGTCTTTCCAAAAACTCAGCCTTCCAACTTAGGAGGCTCACCTTGATTCCTCCTTTTTCTTCACTATTCACATCTAACTCCTCAGACCTGTTTCCTGAAATCCCTCACTTCTTTCCAATTCGACTGCCACTAGTCTAATCCAAGCTGCCATTGCCTGGCACCTGTCCACTTGGGATAGCTTCCTCACAGTCCCTACCACTTCCTCTTGAGTTTATGCACCCATCCATTCACACACAACAACTAAGCAGATTAAAAAAATTTACATCAGTTTCCACTATCCCATCTTTTATCAAAATCAGAATCTTTTCTCTGGCCTATAAGCTTCCTGGATGCTTGGGCCTCTGCCTACTTCCCTGAGCTCATTTCCTGTTCTCTCCTTCATTGTCATTGTGCAGCAGGTGCACCATCTCCTTTTCTTTTTCGTAGTCGCTCAAATTCTTTGCCACAAACAGTCTTTGTAATTACCTTTCTCTCTGTCTGCAATACTTTTTCTCTGGGCTTCTGGAAGTCCAGTGCATTTTCATTCTTTAGACCTCGGGTGAAATATCACCTTGTCACAAGGTCTTTCTCGGCCACCCTACAGAGGTTAACCTCTCTCAGATACTGCATAACCATGTTGATTTCCTTGGTAGCACTTATCACAACCTGTAATTGTATTGTTTATTTGTTTAAATATTTATTTTGTAGCTCTCCCAGTACAGAGTAAGTCCTATCAGGGAAGAATGTTTCTTGTCTTATTAGCCACTGTTTTCCCAGTGTTTAATGTAGCTTCTGGCACACAACAGGGATTTAACAAGTATTTGTTGAATTAATATTTATCATGTGTATCATTTTCTGAATATCTATTGACCCTGGAAGGGTGTTATGAGTAGATAAGGAAGCACAATATAAGATGTCTGCCTTACTGCTATATCTGTGTTTAGTCATACCAATGTTATATCTTTTAGAATGTGAACTGCTATAAAGTAAGTCCCCTCTATGTGCATATATAGGGGTGGGCATAACTGAAGGCTAAATAAATACCCTATAACCACAATAACAGTGCTTTGTAGTCAACTATATTGGGTAGCTATAAATACAGAATGACAAATCAACCTTTTGAGAAAGAATTTACAAGTGTATATGACTAGTTTAACTTTGATTGATAGCCAGTGGATCAGTTGTGGAACTTTTTTTTTCTATTGGTTTTCTATTCACAGCTCACATGATCAAAGATTTCTTTTTAGTTATTTGCTTAATTTTAATTTTACTCTTTTATTTCAATAGGTTTTTGGGGAACCAGTGATATTTGGTTAAATGAATAAGGTCTTTAGTGGTGATTTCTGAGGTTTTGGTGTACCCATCATTTAAGCAGTGTACACTGTACCCAATGTGTAGTCTTTTATCCCTCGCCCCTCTCCTACCCTTTCCCCTGAGTCCCCAAAGTCCATTGTATCACTGTTATTCTGTGGCATCCTCATAGCCTAGCTCTTACTTATGAGTGAGAACATATGATGTTTTGTTTTCCATTCCTAAGTTACTTCACTTAGAAGAATGGTCTCCAATTCCATCTAGGTTGCTGCAAATGCCATTATTTCATTCCTTTTTATGGCTGGGTAGTATTCCACAGTATATATTAATATATGCCACATTTTATTTATCCATTTGTTGATTGATGGGCATTTGGGCTGGTTCCATGTTTTTGCAATTATGAATTGTGCTGCTATAAACATGTGTGTGCAAGTATCTTTTTCGGTTTAATGACTTTTTTTCCTCTGGGTAGACACCCAAGAGTGGGATTGCTGGATCAAATGGAAGATCTACTTTTAGTTCTTTAAAAAATGTACACCGTTTTCCATAGTGGTTGTACTAGTTTACATTCCCCTTAGCAGTATAAAAATGTTCCCTTTTCACTGCATCCACACCAACATCCATTTTTTTTCTATTTTTTGATTATGGCCATTCTTGCAGAAGGTAGGTGGTATTGCATTGTGGTTTTAATTTGCATTTCCTGGATAATAGGTAATGTTGAGAATGTTTTCCTTTGTTTGTTGGCCATTTGCATATCTTCTTTTGAGAATTGTCTATTCATGTCTTTAGCCCACTTTTTGATAAGACTGTTCTTTTCTTGCTGATTTGTTTGTGTTCCTTTTAGATGTTGAATATTAGTCCTTTGTCAGATGTATATATTGTGAAAATTTTCTCCGATTTTGTGAATGTCTGTTTATTCTGCTGATAATTTCTTTTGCGGTGCAGAAGCTTTTTAGTTTAATTAAGTTCCATCTATTTATCTTTGTTTTTGTTGTATTTGCTTTTTGATTCTTGGTCATGAAGTCTTTGCCTAAGCCAATGTTTCTAGAAGAGTTTTTCTGATGTTATCTTCTAGAATCTTTATGGTTTCAGGTCTTAGATTTAAGTCTTTGATCCATCTTGAGTTGATTTTTGTATAAGGTGAGAGATGAGGATCCAGTTTCATTCTTCTACATGTGGTTGCCAGTTTTCCCAGCACGATATATATGTATATTTTTTCTTTGAGATAGAGTCTCACTCTGTCACCCAGGCTGGAGTGCAGGGATGTGATCTCGGCTCACTGCAACCTCTGCCTACCAAGTTCAAGTAATTCTCGCCAGCATCATTTGTTGAACAGAGTGTCCTTTCAGTGTTTTATGTTTTCATTTGCTTTGTCAAAGATCAGTTGACTCTTAAGTATTTGGCTTTATTTCTGAGTTCTCTATTCTGTTCCATTGGTCTATATGCCTATTTTTATACCAGTAACATGCTGTTTTGGTGACTATGGCTTTATAGTATAGTTTAAAGCCCAGTAATGTAATGCCTCCACTTTTGTTCTATTTGCTTAAAATTTCTTTGGCTATGCAGGCTATTTTTGGTTTCAAATGAATTTTAGGATTTTTTTTTCTAGTTTTGTGAAGAATAATGGTATTTTTATTTGTTTGTTTGTTTTTGAGACAGAGTCTCCCTCTGTCACCCAGGCTGGAATGCAGTGGTGCAATCATAGCCTACTGCAACCTCTGTCTCCTGGGTTGAAGCGCTTCTCCTGCCTTAGACTCCAGAGTAACTGGGATTACAGGCACGTGCTACCATGTCCAGCTAATTTTTGTATTTTTAGTAGTGATGAGGTTTGTCATGTTGGCCAGGCTGGTCTCACACTCCTGACCTCAAGTGATCTGCTTGCCTTGGCCTCCCAAAGTGCTAGGATTACAGGCATGAGCCACTGTGCCCAGCTGATGGTGGTATTTTGCCTGGGAATTGCATTGAATTTGTAGATTGCTTTTGGCAATATGATCATTTTCACAAGATTGATTCTAAGCATCCATGAGCATGGGATGTGTTTCCATTTGTTTGTGTCATCTATGATTTCTTACAGCAGTCTTTTGTAGTTTTCCTCATAGAGGTCTTTCACCTCCTTGGTTAAAGATATTCCTAAGTATTTTATTTGTTTTACAGCTATTGTAAAAGGAGTTGAGTTCCCTATTTGATTTTCAGCTTGATCACTGTTGGTGTATTGCAGGGCTACTGATTTCTGTACATGAATTTTGTATCTGGAAACTTTGCTCATGTTTTTTTTTTTGATCAGTTCTAGGAGCTTTTTGGATGAGTCTTTCGGGTTTTCCAGGTATACAATTATGTCATCAGCAAACAGTGACAGTTTGGCACCCTCTTTACTAATTTGGATGCCCTTTATTTCTTTCTGTTGTCTGATTGCTCTGGCTAGGACTTCCAGTTCTGTGTTGAATAGAAGTGGTGAAAGTGGTCATTCTTGTCTTGTTCCAGTTGTCAGGAGCAATACTTTCAACTTTTCCCCACTCAGTATAATGTTGGCTGTGATTGCTATTTCTCTTATGGATCTAGCCACCCAGTGGAGCTACCAGGCACCGGGCTAGTACTGTGGGGTGTTTGCAAAGAGTTCTGTGATGTGATTCATGTTCAAGTCTCTCAGGTGTGAATACCAGCACCTGTTTCAGTGGAGGTAGCAGGGGAGTGAAGTGTGAGGGTCCTTAGTTGTATTTTTGTTGTGTTGGTTTTGTGTTGGTTGGCCTTCAGCCAGGAGGTGGTACTTTCAAGAATGCACCAGCTACAGTTATATAGGGAGGATCAGATGGTGGGGTGGAGCCATACAGCTCCCAAGAGATTGTTTTTTGTCTTTGGCTACCAAGGTGGATACAGAAAGACCCATTAGGTGGGGGCAGGATTAGGTGTGTCTTCGCTCAGACTGTCCTTGAGTGGGGCTTGCTGTGTCTGCTGTGGGGGATGGGGATGTGGTTCTTAGGAAAATAAAGTTATGTTCCCAGGAGGAGTATGGCTGCTGCTGCTGCTGTGTCATACAGGTAACCAGGGAAGTTGGGGAAAGCCAGCAGTCACAGGCCTTACCCAGCTCCCATGCAGCCCACAGCCCAAAAGGCTGGTCTTACTCCCACGGTGTCCCCCACACCCCAGCAGTACCAAGTTTATTTCCAGGCAGCTAATCAGCAGGCTGGGAATTTGACCCAGGTTACAAGCCTCCAAACTAGCAAAGCAAGCCACCTCACAGTTCCTTGACTGTCCCACGGAGCCTGGAGTGGCAATCCACATCCTTCAGAGGGTATGTGGCTTCTCTTAGATCTCCCAGTATGTTCCTGTGATAGTTCTTGGAGCAAAAGTTCACAATTTGGATCTCTACAAGCTGCTCTGTTTATCTGAGTGGGAGCTGCAAGTTAATCCTGCCTTCCATTTACCATTTTTCCCTTGGCTAATTTTTAAATTTTTTTTAGAGACAAGCTCTCACTATGTTGCCCAGGCTGGTCTCAAATTCCTGGGCTCAAGTGATCCTCCCACCTTGGCCTCCAAAAGTACTGGGATCACAGGCTTGCCACCAGCATTGTCACTTCTAACCTCAACAAAATAACATCTTTAGGTTTCCAATAAGGCTTTTGAAACAATAAGTTTCATGTATTCATTTTGTCTTCCAAGGGAAAACAGTAACAAGTGAAGAGCAAAAGACAACGTGACAGACAACTTCTGCCAGGGCTTGCAATGATCCTACCTCTTGGTATACCTGTCCTTGGGGAACCTCCTCCCCATATGTGTGGGCTGGACTTGGTGGCATGCCTCTGGTGAGGGCAATATGGCAAAGGTAATGAAACTAAGTTTGGAAAGTCAGTGACTTCTGTCTTGTTTGCATTCTCTTTGGCTCCTCTCATGTGCTTGCTCTGATGGAACAAACTGGAGAGGCCCATGTAGCATGGAACCGAAGGTAAACTCCAGCCAACCACCATCAAAGAACTGAGGTCCTTGGTCTAACAGTTCTTGAGAAACTAAATTCTGTAAACAATCACCTCATCGAGCATGAAAGCAAATCCTTCTCCAATAAAGCCTTACAAAGAGACCATAGCCCTTGATGACACCTTGATTGAAGCCTTTTGAGAGGCTCTGACAGAGAGGACCAAGTTAGGCTGAGCTTCAATTCCTGATGCACAGAAACAATGGGCAAATAAATGTACATTGCATTAAGCTAAATTTTGGGGGTAATTTGTCACACGGAAATAGATGACTAATACAGCAAACTTTTATAACAATATTAAGGGAGTTGGATAAAAATATTAATTAAAAGTCCATTTTGTGCTACATTTTAATCTGTATTATCTCATTATTCTTCAGATCAACCCTGTTTTTCCACTTAAATTTAAAAAAAATATATTTTGGGGGTACAATTGTAGATTTCTTACATGCATATATTGCATAGCGGCGAAGCCTTGTTGTTAACTTTTGACTGGCATTTTAACTGACCTTAACAGACTCAGCATAAGCAGTTATTGCACCTTTAGATTTCCATTTAGGCTTTGTGCCAGTTATCAATTAATTGACTGTCAGCTCCAAATTTATATTTTAATACCTGCTCTGCTATAACGGACAGACTGCCTTTACACATTTCTTCTTGACAGTGAACATGATGTTAAGCTTTCTCATAAAGGGTGGGGAAGGACATCGCAGGAGGAAAGATCTTTTCCTGTTGTTTCTGCTGGCTGCACTAGGGGAGAGGATTTCAGGGGTGGTCTGCCCCAGCCATCAACCCAGAATGCACAGTCCCTTTCTGACCCTGCAGCCCTGGCCTATCCTGATGGTCACAGACACTGCACTCTAGGCACCCCGCCCACACTGTACCCCAACAACTCCCTCTGCTTTTCTACTCCCTGCATCCCAGGTTTGTCTCCCGAAGCTCTCCTAACACAGTCACTGGGCCCTCCAGACCTCTTGTCTAAACTGGTGCCCCCTGGCTCCCTCTGCAGGCCTGTGTGTCTGCCCATCAGCTATAGCTTGCCTGAGCCACACAGGGTTGCTTCCTGCCTGCCTTAGAACTGTGGACCAGCCAACTTCTCTGTCATCTAGTAGATTGCAACAACATCTTCTCTGATGAGGTCTGAACCTGAACCTTGGGAAGGGAACCCCTTCAGTGTTTTTCCTTCCTTGAGGACTCTTCTTTATCTCTACAGTACTGTATAGAATTTTCTTACTTATTAACGTTACCCTTCAGTGCTTTGTAATTCTTTTGTAATTCTTTATATTAAATATTTCTGTCTAAATTGCTGTATAGTTTGTTTCCTGATTGAACCCTAACTGATCTAGGCCTTTTGAGAAACAGAGGAGGCTGCTCTATAGTATTTCAACACTAGCATATTGTGGCCCCTTTCTCCACTGATTCAAAGAAGCAGCAGGATAGAGAGACAAATATCTGGGGCAGAGAATCAGGAAGCTAGAGACCTCTGATTTTGTCACCAATTTACTGTATAAGCTCAGGCAGGCCATTCATTTCTTTAGCATACAGATATGGAGAATCTATATTGCCCTTGCTATTGCACTAAATGCAAGAACTGCTACTATGAATAAGACACAACCCCCATTTGGCTTCAAGGAACTCAGTATTTGGGGAGGAGAGGGAAGACTGATATGAAAGAAAGTATTAAAATACAACATGGATATTTCAATAATTGACAGAAGTACAAAGATGGCCCAGAGGAGAAGGAATCCAGCAAGTGTTTCTAGAAAAGTGGGGAAGACTTTATAGAGGAGATGACATGGTTTGACTCTGTGTCCCCACCCAAATCTCATCTCAAACTGTAATCCCCACATGTCAAGGGAGGGGCCTGGTGGGAGGTAATTGGATCATGGGGTGGTTTTTCCCATGCTGATTTCATAATACTGAGTGAGTTCTCAGAAAAGCTGATGATTTTGAAGTATGGTACTTCCTTCCTCTCTCCTGCTGCCATGTAAGACGTGTCTTGCTTCCTTTTCACCTTCTGCCATGATTGTAAGTTTCCTGAGGCCTACCCAACCATTTGGAACTGTGAGTCAATTAAACTTCTTTTCTAAATAAGTTACCCAGTCTCAGGTATTCTTTATAGCAGTGTGAAAATGAACTAGTACAGAGATTTGGTACTGGCAGAGTGGGGTATTGCTATAACGATAACCTGAAAATGTGGAAGCAACTTAGGAATTGGGTAACAGGCAGAGGTTGAAACAATTTGGAGGACTCAGGAGATGGAAAGATGTGGAAATGTTTGGAACTTTCTAGAGGCTTGTTGGATGGTTTTGACCAGAATGCTGATAGTGATATGGACAATGAAATTCAGGCTGAGGTGATCTTGGATGGAGATGAGAAATTTATGGGGAATTAGAGTAAAAGTCACTCATGCTATGCTTTAGCAAAGAGACTGGCAGCAGTTTGCCCCTGCCCTAGAGATTTGTGGAATTTTAAACTTGAGAGAGATGATTTAGGCTATCTGGTGGAAGATATTTCAAAGCAGCAAAGCATTCAAGACATGACCTGGCTTATTTTGAAAGTGTTCAGTTATATACATTCACAAAGAGATGGTTTGAAATGGAAACTTATATTTAAAAGGGAGGCAGAGCATAAAGGTTTGGGAAATTTGCAGCTTGACCCTGTGGTAGAAAAGAAAAACAAAAATTTCTGGGGAAGAATTCAGGCCTGTTGCAGAAATTTGCATAAGTACCGAGGAGCTGAATGTTAATAGCCAAGACAATGGGGAAAATGTCTTGAGGGCATGTCAGAGACCTTCATGGGAGCCCTTCCCGTCATAGGCCTGGAGCCCTAAGAGGGAAAAATGGTTTTGTGGGTGAGGCCCAGGACCCTGCTGCTTTGTGCAGCCTTGGGACTTGGTACTCTGCATTCCAGCTGCTTCAGCTTCAGGGGCCAAGGTACAGATCAGGCCATTGCTTCAGAGAGTGCAGGACCCAAGCCTTGGTTGCTTTCACATGGTGTTGATCCTGTGGGTGCACAGGAGTCAAGAACTGAGGTGTGGGAACCTCCACCTATATTTCAGAGGATGTATGGAAATGCCTGGATGTCCAGGCAGAAATTTGCTGCAGGGGTGGAGCCCTCATAGAGAACCTCTGCTAGGCAGCACAGAAGGGAATGTAGGGTTGGAGCCCCAACACAGAGTCCCCACTGGGGCACTGTCTAGTGGAGCTGTGAGAAGAGGGCCACCATTCTCCAGATCCCAGAATGATAGATACACTGACAACTTGCATCATGAGCCTGGAAAAGCCACAGGCACTCAATGCCAACCTGTGAAAGCAGCTGTGGGGACTGTACCCTGCAGAGACTCAGAGGCATAGCTGCTCAAGGCCTTGGGAACCCAGCTCTTGCATCAGTGTGCCCCGGATGTGAGACATGGAGTCAAAGGAGATCATTTTTTGGTTGTTGTTTGTTTGTTTGTTTTTAGATGGGTCTCACTCTGTCGCCTAGGCTAGAATGCAGTGATGTGGCCTCAGTTCGCTTAAACCTCCATCTCCTGGGTTTAAGAGATTCTCCTGCCTCAGCTTCCTGAGTAGCTGGGATTACAGGCATCCACCATCATGCATGGCTAATTTTTTTATTTTTAGTAAAAATGGGTTTTTGCCATGTTGGCCAGGTTGGTCTTAAACTCCTGACCTCAGGTGATCCACCTGCCTTGGTCTCCCAAAGTGCTGGGATTACAGCCATGAGCCACTGCACCCAGCCTAGGTGATCATTTTACAGCTTTAAGATTTAATGACTGTCCCACTGGGTTTCAGACTTGCATGGGGCCTGTGGCCCCTTCGTATTGGCCAATTTCTTCCATTTGGAACAGGAACATTTTCTTAGCTGCAAAATGAAAGTGCCAAACTAGAGACCTCTATATTAGAGTCTCTGAGTGCTTTAACCCATGATGTTCTGAGATAAGATTCGGGAGTCTTATTTTAATGACCCATTAGCCTTTAATATTCTTCTCATGAGATTTTCTAAGTTTAGGAGGACAAAATGTATATGTTTCCCAAGATAAGAGGATATGGAGATGGGTTATGACTAATTTCTGGAGATCACTTGCTTATGAGTTTTGGGAGTTTGGGATGTTGATGATTGCGGGGTGAAGAATGTGCACCAATTGGGGGAAGCAGGCTGGGTGTCTTCCACTGGAAGAAAGGTGCTTAAGAAATATGAGGTTCATGGGGTTGGGTAGCTTTTGACTTATCTTGCTGATGTTGAATGAATTAACAACAATAGTCTACTGTGAATATTGCTGAGTTGATGAATATTGCTGAGTCTGTTCTTACATTGCTGTAAAGAAATGCAAGACTGGGTAATTTACAAGAAAAAGAGATTTAATTGGCTCACAGTTCTATAGGTTGTACAGGAAGCATAGTGGTGTCTGTTTCTAGGGAGACCTCAGGAAGCTTCCAATCATGGTGGAAGGTGAAGGGGGAGCAGGTTTGTCACATGATGAAAGCAGGAGCAAGAAAGAGTGAGAGGGGAAGTGTTATACGCTGTCTTTTTTTTTTTTTTTTTTTTTGAGACAGAGTCTTGCTGTGTCACCCAGGCTGAAGTGCAGTGGCATGATCTTGGCTCACTGCAACCTCTGCCTCCTGAGTTCAAGCAATTCTCCTGCCTCAGCCTTCCAGGTAGCTGGAATTACAGGCACCCATCATCACGCTCAGCTAATTTTTGTATTTTTAGTAGAGACAAGGTTTCATCATGTTGACCAGGCTGGTCTCGAACTCCTGACATTAGGTGATCCGCCCACCTCAGCCTCCCCAAATGCTGGGATTACAGGTATGAGCCACTGTGACCAGCCAGAGCCACCACTTACAGGCACATACACTTTTAAATGACCAGATCTCACAAGGACTCATTCACTATCATTAGGACAGTTCCAAGAGGGATGATACTAAACCATTCATCAGAAATTTGCCCTTTTGATCCAATTACCTCCCACCAGGCCCCACCTCCAACATTGGGGATTACATTTCAATACGAGATTTGGGGAGGGACACACATCAAAATTTTGAGTTGGTGACTCGAAGCTACATAGCTGTGGATGTGACAGGTTGTTTATGTTAAGCCATCCCTATGGCCGATTGACCTAACAAGAGACTTATGTCAGTGGAACAGAAAAAGCTCAGATTTTGAACTTATCTATGACTGTGAATTTCTGTTCTGCCACCTATTAGCCATTTGACCTTGGTCATATCCATCATACCTCCCCATGCCTCAGTCTTCTCATCTTAAGATGGTGAAATAAATACCTGTTTCATAAAATTGCAACTATACTTAAATGAGATTACATTAAGAAGAGTTTTGATAGAGGAAGGACTCAACAAAAAATAAGCTGAGATTATTATTAATCAAGGTATTTCAGGGTCAGTCTTCTGTTTCTAAAGCAGGCAAGGATGAGGGAGGCAGGTTGAATGAATGGCTAGAGGAAGGTTGAATGTAAAATTTTAATGGGCATAAATTATTTGACTGATACCAAACTGAATTCAAATTTTATATTAATTTTGCTCTACAGACATGCTGTCCGTAGTAAAACCTTTTTCCACAGTATTCGTATTACTCATCCATTGTTCTCTAAATCTATAGCATCATCATCATTCTTAATTCCCTGGTGACATCTTATGCTAACCCGTAGCCTCAAAGTATGTCCATTGTAATTACTTTCCTAAGATATTTGGTGACAAGTTTGATTTCATTATAAATTGTTGAATGGTTGCTGAAACCAATTCTATTGACCTTGATCTTTTGAGAAATTGATATCCTCTTTGTTTTCTGCTTGTCTTCATGGTGTTCTAACAATTACTGAGATTTATTAAGGTGTTTCAGAAACTGTTCCTTCTGTGTTGGAAACATAGCATCTAGTCTTTGGTAACTTAGGAGATATTGAAGCTTTTGTTGTAGTTTTGCTCAAGTAAGCTGTTTTGAAATTGAACAGTTTTACTTTTAGGAGAAGCCTCTCACTTAATAGATTGTCTAAGATTTCATATATGCTATAAAATGCTTAGAAAAATCATTTGGTAGACATATCAGCTTAAAGGATTTTCAAACAGATACGTTCTGAGCTATGTGCTTGATATTCAACATTGGCAATGGGTTATTCCTGCTTCTAAAAGGGGGAAGAGAAAAGGAATGGAAAAAGAAAAGAAAAACTACAAAACTAAAAATGCCCTCATATTTTGAACTAAAGTTGTTTAAGTATCTGATATTATTATATACATATAGGACTGTGTGTGTGCGTGTGTGTGTGTGTGTGTGTGTTGTAGAGACAGAGTCTCACTTTGCCCAGGCTGAATTTAAACTCCTAGGTTCAAGTGACCCTGCTATCTCAGCCTCCCAAGTAGCTGGGACTACAGGCAAATGCCACCATGCCCAGCTCTCTGATCTATCAGAGAAAGCTATCAATGTTGAGTCTTAAGTGACTAGCAAAGGAAGTAGTCAGTTGATGTAATGTCAGTCCAAAAAGGCTGATTGCCAAAGCCACTGTCAATTTCTCTCTCTTTTTTTCTGTTTCTCTGTCTCTCCCTGTCACCCTTTTCACCTCCATCTTTTTATTACTTTCCTTTCTCTTTTAAAATTTTTTAAAATTTATTTAAAATTTTTCTTTATATATATGCTCACATACATACACACACATACATTTACATAAATGCTTAAATGGAATCATATCACAATTTTTTTTAGGGCTATAATTTTTTTATTTTTGCCTCCTTTTGCCACTCTCCTTTCTTTTTCTCCAAATCAGACAGGCCTTACCTCTCATGAATCTGTTTTTCTTCATGCTCTATAACTACAAATAAGCTACATATATATGCACGCTCATATATGCACAACTGTACAGAGACAGGCAATTTTTCAGTTGTTTTAAAAAATGAGATTATATTATTTCTACTCCTCTGCATTTTCTTTTTCTCAGAGAAACTTCAAGAAAATCTCTCCAATTATCTAGTAAAATTCAAACTCATTTTAATTGATGCATAATATTTTATTATGTAAAGTAATCTTAATATGTTCAACCATTTCCTAAGTTGCTGGGCATTCACTTGCTTGCAGTTGTTGACCATTCTCAACTATGCTACAATAAACGTACTTGTATGTATTTTTAGATACTAATGCCTTTATTTATTCATTTAATTAATTAACTAATTTTTTTGAGACAGGGTCTCACTCTGTCTCCCAGGCTGGAGTGCAGTGGTGTGATCTCGGCTCACTGCAACCTCCACCTCCCAGGTTCAAGTGATTCTCATGCCTCAGCCTCCTGGGTAGCTGGGAATACAGGTACATGCCACTGCACCCAGCTAATTTTTGTATATTTAGTAGAGGAGGAGTTTCACCATATTAGCCAGGCTGGTTTCCAACTCCTGACCTCAAGTGATCCACCCGCCTTGACCTCACAAAGTGCTGGGATTGTAGGTATGAGCCACCATGCCCGGCCTGATGCTTTTATTTTTATGTAATATAAAATATGATATATTGTTATGTGACCAGTAGAATTGCTAGATCAAAGGATGCAAATATATTAAATTATAACAGATATTGCTTGACTGTCTTTCAGAAAGACTGTAAAACTGACATTTCACTCAGGTAGTGTAGAAGAGTCTCCCTTCCCCTGACATTCTTGTCAGTATGGATCCTTATTTTGCTTTACTTTTTGTCAGATGTGACATCTCATTGTTATCTCTTTTTTTGACATTTGCTCAACTACTAACGAATTTGAACATCTTTTCATGTGTTTGCTGGTCACTTAGACTTGCTCTCCTGTGAACTGCCTATTTACATTCTTTAATGTTATTGTACATTATTTTGTAAGAACTCTTCAAATATTATATATAACTTTTTGATGTCTTAAAGTGTAAAATGTTTTTTCCCCCAAAGCAGTGTTTATCTATTAATTTTATTTGTGAACTTTTACTCTAATTTAAAAATTATATTATCAAATAGTTTCCCTCCCTCTCTTCCCACTTCCCTCCCTTTCTTCCGTCTTTCTTTCTTCAATGTTTTCTTTAAGCTTTTGGTTTTTCTTGTTTGGTTAATATAACTTCCTGTACACCTAGTAGTCTCTTACATTTTGTTTAAACATTTTAATTTTATTTATTTTTATTTTGTATATAGTATAAATTGAGGTCCAACTTTATTTCCTCCCACCCCCAGTATTATTCTAGGGGTTAGAAAATTATATGATTATTATACTATTATATTATTTAGAAAATTAAATAATAAATTTATTACTCAAGAAATTATATCTTAAGGGGCCGAGGGATAAAGAGAAATTGATTAATAGGTATAAATATACAGCTTGATAGAATAAATAAGACGCCAGTATTCAATAGATTAGTAGGGTGACTACAGTTTCCAATAATCTATTGTATATTTCAAAATAGTCAAGTGAGAATAATTTGAATGATTCTAGCATAAAGAAAAAACAAATATTTAACTGAGATATCCCAAGTACACCTATTTAATCTTTACAAATTATATGAATGAATTACATTATCACATGTATCCCAAAAGTATGTACATCTGTTATGCATCAATAAAAATGGTTTTAAAGGGAAAATTAATATATCCCTTTGCCACATACATACTTATGTCTATTTATTTTTGAGTTATTTATTTTATTCCACTGATTTATTATTTTTAGTCTATTTTCATGTCAACGCAATAACAACTGTATTGCAATGGCTGTATAGTCTATCTCTCATTGTCATTAGATATTTTAAAATACTTTTTTTGGGCTATTCTGGATATTTACTCTTTCACATGAAACTTACGATAGCTGTATTGAGATAAAAGATTCTTTTGGGATACTAATTAGAATTGCATTGATTTACCTATGGCTTTTGGGAAAAATGACATTTTTATTATTATCTTCCCATCCAACAATGGTACATCTTTGCATTTGTTCTGATTTTGTTTTGTGTCTTCTGATAAGATTTACATTGTTCTTCATATATGTGCTGTGCTTGTATTGTTACTATGCTATAGTTTTTATCATTTTTGTGAGAGGAATAGTCTTCCATTTGCATTTGTAAGTGTTTATTATTACCACAGAGAAAAGCTATTGATTTAATACATTGTATCCAGTGGGTAGATAATTTCAGTGAGCATATGACCATTTTTACTATTCATTTGACAACTATTTATGAAGCAATTTTCTAAGTACTAGGGATATAGCAGTCTACAAAACATATGAAACCCCTGTCCCAGATCAGAGGGGAAAATCTGGTTTCAGTCATCGAGAATGAGGGACACGAATAGCTAAAGGAACAAACTCAGAACATTGATTTGAGTTCATGGTGTCCTGCAGGATATGACTAAACAATGATCAACCAAGATGCTGATTCTCCTTTCAACCTAACTTTTCTGCAATTCTCTGTGCCACCTTCCGAGGTTTCTGCAATTTTCCCCCTCAGTGCGCCTTCACTACATCTTTTCTGTGATACATCACATGCTCTCAGAGTTTATGTGCTCTGAGACACATCTTTTAATTTACAAAGTTGGGACACATAAAAAATCCCTATATTGCCATTTGGAACCCAAGAAGAAATATAACAGACAGCAGCATTGTTATTTATCTAAGCTTTCTAGAAACTAGTTATTTAATTACTATGTCGACGTTAGCTCCTCTATCTACATATCTACAGACTTCTCATGGATTTTCATCCTAAAACAGTGTTGAGTGCTTTGTTAAAATCTAAATAGGTTATCATTAGCCTGGTGTTCCTGTGTACTCATTCAGTTCTGTCAAAAGATGTGATGTGGTCTGATGTGGCTCAGGCTCTTATAAATAGAGCTCAGGCTCTAATAATTTGACATCATGTCCTTTTTTCCAAGATAGACAAAATTTATTTCTTCGTTGCATTTTCAAATAATTTTGAGATACCAAGATACAAGTCATCTTAGGGATTAACAATTGCCTCTGTCTCTTCTGGAATTTGACTCACATTATTTTCTGTGGCTCTGGAATAGTTCTTTTGATGATGATAATAAATCATAGTATCTTTTTCAATAATTTGCTGCCTCATAATCCTGATAAGATTGTTAATCTTTATTATTGCCTGTCTAGACTCTCGCATCTGGGGGTTGATTATGAGAAACCCGAACTGTACATTAATTTCTCTCTAGTTTGTTTTCAAGCTTATTAACTCAAATTTATAAACCAATTTCTGTTTATATGCCCCCAGAACAAGAATGTTACACTGAAATTGTTTCAGAGGCTCGATGTACATAGTAACTGGTGATTAATAAAGGATGCTTTAAGTGATTCAGCTGTTCACCTTTTGGGGGACAAATACAGATCAGGGGTGAGCTATGTGGTAGACAGAAGGTACCGAGCTCCTGATAATCATGTTTATTGTGAGTAGGACACACTCAAGCGTTAAAATCATGCCAATCGGTGTACTCTGATCTTATCCTTCTTCATACTGCACAGAACCATGTACTGTCTCTGCATCATATTACTATAATATGATGTTTCTTCATACTTTTTTTGCTATTGTTGGACTTTCCCAGCCTGACTTATTTTCCTTGAAAATAGACATTGTCTTTTTCTAGCACAGTAGTCAATACAAGCTTACGTGCGGCACTTAATGAATGTTATTAACTTGCAGATTTGGAGGATCAAGTCCAGCCAGGCTGTTCTGGGTGGGTTCTGCAGTCACCTGGAGTGTGCCATGTCAAGATCAAACTTCTCATGCTCTTTTCCTGCTGCAAAATACCCTAATACAGAACAATTTAAGGGTAAGCATCTGAGTCAAGTCCTTTGGGAAACCAGAGTGTATGAAACAATTTCTGATGAGTCAATGTTAGTTCCTGGGTGGCAGATTACCTCTTTTAGGGATTAGCAGGGGGTAGCAACTGACTGTCCAGATAACACCTGCTTCTAGTTTGGAATGCCTAGGAAGGTAGAGAATTATCAGAATCAGAAAACCTCTCTAAATGATGTCACTGTCTCTAGTTTGCCCTTTAAATCAGTCATTTAAAGCAGGGATCCCCAGTCACCTGGCTGTGAATCAGTACCAGTCTGTGGCCTGTTAGGAACTGGGCTGCCCAGTAGGAGGTGAGTGGTAGGCCATCGAACATTACCACGTGAGCTCTGCCTCCTGTCAGATCAGCAGCAGCATTAGATTCTTATAGGAGCCTGAACCCTATTGTGAACATTGCATGTGGGGGATCTAGGTTGTGCTCTCCTTATAAGAATCTAACTAAATGCTTGATTTTCTGAGGAGGAACAGTTTCATCCCAAAACCTCCCCCAATCCCCTGTGGAAAAATTGCCTTCCGTGAAACTGGTCTCTGGTGCCAGAAAAGGTTGGGGACTGCTGATTTAAAGGTATAGATTGAATTCAGTGAACATTTCCCATTCTTCCTATGTTTGAGTATAAATTTCTTATATTCTTGTCTATTTTGAAAATAGCAAGAAATATTACTACAGATCAAATGTGTCCCCTAAAATTCTTTAATCCCAAATGTGACAGGGTTGATAGGTGGGGCTTGGTAAGAAGTGATTAGGTCATGAGGGCTCATGAACAGATGAATGCCATTATGAGGGTGGCTTTGTTATAAAAGTGAGTTCATCCCTGTCTTGCTCTTACTCTCTTGTACTCTATTGCCCCCCAAACTTCTGCCACAGCAAAAAGGTCCTCACCAGAGGCGGCCCCTCTACCTTGAACTTTCCAGCCTCCAGAAGTGTAAAAAATTACTTTCTTTTTCTTTTTCTTTTTCTTTTTTTTTTTTTGACAGAGTTTTGCTCTTGTTGCCCAGGCTGGAGTACAATGGCACGATCTCGGCTCACCGCAACCTCGGCCTCCCGGGTTCAAGCAATTCTCTTGCCTCAGCCTCCTGAGTAGCTGGGATTACAAGCATGTGCCACCACACCTGGCTAATTTTATATTTTTAGTAGAGATGGGTTTTCTCTATGTTGGTCAGGCTGGTCTTGAACTCCCGACCTCAGGTGATCCTCCCACCTCAGCCTCCCAAAGTGCTGAGATTACAGGTGTGAGCCACGGCACCCAGCCAATAGCTTTCTTTTCTTTGTAAATTACTCAGTCTGTGGCATTCTGTTACAGTAACCCGAAATGGACTAAGACAAATATTTTGCCTTTCAAGAGACGATACTCATGGTTGGAGTAGTTACAATCTCTTCGTAAATGTTTACATGGGAAAGGTAGAAAGAAGATGATTGATTTGCACTTTAGGTACAATTTGACTGAAAATTCAGGGTTAGGGAAAATATACCAACTGTATATTCTTCTTGCATCTAATCTAGGTTGCTGTTTAGGACAGAAATGTTATTTAGGACAGTAATTGCTATCATTAATTCTATGCTTACTAAGTGTCAGATACTTTATATACATGCACAGTTAAACCTCACAATAAATCTGAGAGTTCAGTGTAATTATTCTCATTTTCCAGATGAGAAGAGGAGCAGTTAGGTAATCTGCCAAAAGTCGCTTAGCTAATAAGTAGTAGGACCTTATGTGCCTTGGACCCATGGCCATGCAACTCCAAAATCCACAAACTGTTAAACTCTACGGTATATTAACAAAATACGTAAAGTATAATTAGCAAAGATGATTCCTCCTTGTTTTGGGGTTGTATTCACCAGGCAGAGACCTTGTTCTATGTAGTAATTAATAACCCACTATAGAACATATCCAAGTAAATTCTTCAGGTATAAATACTAATATAAACATACACTTTTGCAGGTAATTATTTTAATTATGTACTTGCATTTTCTTTATGGCAATACATTCAAATTTGCAACAGTATCCACCTATTGGTAGAGTTTACATTGTTATTTTGCAAGAAAAATCATTGTAATTTAAAAAATAATAGTAGAGAACCACATTTGACCACCAGATGGCAGCAATGTAGGATTTTGAAAGACTCAAATAGAATTACTTTCCAGAGACCAGATATTTAAATTTCTTTAATTCAGCTTGTGCTGTACTGAAATATACCTTTACATTATCTTGAAAGAAAAGGTACATTTCATTTTGACAAAGAGAAAATGAGTTTGAGCTCTGCATTTTTGGAAACCTGAATTCAAGAGGTTTTCATATGTAGACATATTTATAATAATTAAGATAATAAATTTGTTTTTAAAGAATCTAGCACATTAGTCATAGCATGCAAATGTACTGTTTCACATACAAATGTTTCTTATCCTGTAGCAGGACAGACAAAAACCCATGTTTGGTTATACTTTTCAGCAATAATGTTGAGTCAGACCATGGACTTAACCATACCAAAAGTACATTTTAATAACATAGAGTATGAGTTAGATTGTCCTCTGTCAGCTAGCCTAAATTGGTGTTTATTTTACTATCTGTCTCAACACAACACCAAATTCAAATATGGTAATAGTGAAAGTAATAATAATAATAATAACAACAGCATATCACATTAAAAGGGTTCTAAATAGTCAACCACACATTTTCCTATATATTATCTTATTTTATATTAAAAGCTAGTAGACTAATCTACATGTAAATTCAGAAACATCTCAGAGAATTAGTCCCAGAAATACTTCTCTAACTCTTACTTTCCTAGATGATTGTTTGGGGACAATGCCGTTGTGTTCAATTAAGAAGTTGCTGATTTATGAAAGACAGCATTTTATTACCACTAAACTCACAGGACAATCTGAAACATGAGAGTTGGAGATACTTGTATCAATGAGACTCCTGAACCCCAGAACTGTCCAGTGATGAGACAGAATGGTTCTTTCATCAAGATCCACAGGGCCTGGTTTTTACCCTATGGTTGTCACTGATGTCATAGTTGTTGGACTGTAATGGCCTATTTCCTTGCTTTTTAAACAGAGATATTAAACTAGATAACTTCCCTATCTACCTCCAAAACCTCATAACTTTGCAATGTGGCCCTCCTGACAAACGTAACCGGCACAGTTAGAAATCTGTACAGGAAAATAGATGCATAATTTCCTGGAAGATCACCTTTGTCCCAAACTCTTGGAAGTCTGACTCCTAGGGGAATCCCTTTGGTGGGAGTTAATATGTCCCTCATGTGTAACCATTAGTGAGGTTTTGTAAAGTGACAGACAGCATTCTTGGATTATATTCAATTTTAAAATTACAATTTAAAAAAATTAAAAATCACTTAACTCCACGTCTAGTGTCAAACCTAGGACTTAACAGGTTTCCAACACATCTGAGAATTCATTAGCATTCTTTTTCTTTTGTTCTTTGACTTCTCTTGACTTCACGCTCTGTGTACTGATTCTTCCTCAGCCATGCGAGAAGATCTAAAAGTATCTGTCTACAATACTTATTTTTTTAATGCCGAACAATTCCTCTCCCCAGGCTAGTGTTAATTATACTGTCAGGATGCACTGGTAGAGCTAGCTCAGTCAAAAAGAAAGAAAGAAAAAAACTATTGATAACTTGAGGCAAAGTTCTGTGGTTGAGATCACAGCAGAAGCAGCTGGTGGATGGGGAATTAAACTTCTGTATGACCCTCCGTGTGGATGTGGGTAGACGTGTGATGAGTGGTGATTTAGTGAGGCTGCAGATAATCATCTTTTATTTGCTTGGCTCCATCTCTGAGGCTCTTCAGATGATTTCTATTTCAGGAGAATGTACCTGTCTATCCTTCGGGAATGAGGCAGACTTTCCCCCGACCCTTTGTCTGGGGTTCCTGCACTGACCTAGGACCCAACCATTAATTCTGTTGTTTCTGAAGTCAACAGCTAATGTCCTGCCACTGCTGTGGGACTGCCCCGACTATCTCCAGCTATGCCACCTTCCTGCTCAGTGGTTTTGACCAATTTTCTTAACCTCTGTGAAACTCAGTTTCATCATCAGTACCATTGATAATACCTACATATAATCATGCGTGTAAAGAGCCCTCACATAGTGACTGGTGTGTGACTAAACCCTGTTGTTCCTTTCCTTTTCTTCCCCAACGTCTTCTCAAATTATTATTGTTATTATTATTTTGAGATGGAGTCTGGCTCTGTTGCCCAGACTGGAATGGAAAGGCACGATCTCGGCTCACTGCAACCTCAGCCTCTTGGGTTTAAGCAATTCTCCTGCTTCAACCTCCCAAGTGGCTGGGATTACAGGTGTGCACAACCACACCTGGCTGCTTTTTGTATTTTTAGTAGAGACGAGGTTTTGCCATGTTGGCCAGGTTGGTCTCAAACCCCTGGCCTTAAGTGATCCACCAGCCTCGGCCTCCCAAAGTGCTGGGATTACAGGCGTGAGCCACTGCACCTGGCCTCTCCTCAAATTCATCTTCCAAGAGTGAGAGCAGTCGTATTATTTCAGACCAATGGTTCTAAATGGTTCTAAATGCTTCCTCCTTCCTGCTTTGTATATTGTCCTCCTATAACGATTCTCAGACTTTTGGACTTGTAAAATTTAAGGAAAGTTTTGAGAGCTGCCATAGGGCTGCAAACGTTTTATTTAGCAAAATACATGAAAAAGAAACACCAAAATATCTACCACTTACTGTTACCATTATTTTGTCAAAGGTATGACATTCCAACACTCAAAGGCAGGCAGGATGTCCTGAAATAAAGGACAGTCTCTAAAAGTAATAAATTTAGTATGACACCAATGAAAGCAAAGAAGCCGCCCTTGTTCCACAAGAAAGGAGCTCATGTCATGGGCAGTAAAAGGCCAGGACATTGTGTCCTGTGCATAGGGGCAACAGGTAAAGTGTCTCTCCCCTAGCACAGACATGCCCCCACCTGCTGAAGCAGCACGAGAGGGTATGGGGCGGTACCTCTGTGATTAGTGAGCCACTGGCAGGAAAAAAATGACAGAGAAAGGTGAAGGGGCAGGAAAGACAAAGATTGAGTCGAATCTAAGAAAACCTGGATAGAGGAGAGTCTGTAGGGTGGGAGAATGACGGACAGGAAAGAAGACTTTGAAAAGTTTTGGTGTTTTTTTTTTCTCAGAGACTGAAGTGAAAAGTAAATTATTTTTCAACAATTTAGGATCGTGAACTGATTTTTTTTTTTTTTTAAGGAATCTACAAGTAGAGGCAGGCTGCGTTGATTTTATGCAGTTCACACTCCTGTCCTGTAAGTATTACTCTGTGTTGGCATTATCCTCATTTGCCGTAGATGGATCTGGGTGCTGGCGTACAGAAAAACTGCTCTAGCATCCGGCCCATGGGTGGACACAGGTGTTGGCGTGCTCCTTCATCCTCAGACCTCACCTGCTCTCCCCACAACCCTGTTTGACCTCTGGGCAGCTCTCCTGTTCTTGGTGACTGCTAAAATTACTCTACTGTCACCACCAGTGCCACTCTTGACATTACAGATTTGGGGCTCCAACCAGGGCCAAGCTGGGGCAAGACTCTCTCCTTCACTTTACAAATTTAATATCAGGTTCTATAGAGTTCACTGGGTTTTTCAGGTTTTAAGTCTTCAGAGAGTGCTCCAGGGAGCACTTGAAAAACACCATTTACAAATTATCCTTTTTGATGCTGCTGAATATTTGCGGAGAGAGTCAGAGCTAACTCACTCCTAATTCCAGTCTGCCTACTTTTCCTTCTCTTTCAGCATCAACTTTTTAAATGTGGGGGTCTTAGTTGGGGTTTCCTAGGAAAGAGACTCTGGGATAGAGATTTGTGTGCAGAAGGTTCCCTGGGGCTGGTGTCACAGTGCACACTTGCAGGGGTGTGAATGTAGCAGGACAGGGCCTGGAGGTGGACTGTGATGCTGACTCAGCACAGTTTCCCTGGATTGAGGGCCTCTGGGTAGCGACAGGCCTTTGGCCTTTGAGCCACACAGGGCAGTCATTGGCTACAGCCTGACCCGGGGCGGGTTGGGGTGGGGTGTGATCTTGGCCACATGACTCTCTGACTGAGGCTAATTTTGGGTTGAGTTATAGCTAAGTGCTGCCTGCCACCTAACTCCTCAGCATTGCGCTGTGAGGACTTCAGTCCTACAGAAGGTGTCTGAGTAGTGCACACCACACTATCCATGACTGGAAGACTTAGGACTTACCCCCTCCTTCCTTTGTTCGCATCCAGGGGTTTATGGCATTTGCAGTGCAGGGTCACTTAAGTTCCACAAATCCCAAAGTCCTCATCATCATTATTATTTTTTTAAGGAAGCCTACTTGAACCTATGTGAAATAAATTCCAGGAGGCTTCAGGGAAATTCCTGAGAGGTCCTTGGCTGGGTTTGCTATCCTCACCAGTTCACATTAATATTTATTCTGCCCTTTGTAAAAGGTGTGCTTTACATGTAGCCTTCAGTTATTGTAATCTCAATTCTCGTTTGCAGATTTATGAATAATGAGACCTAGACTCAGTGAAGGCAAACACTTGTCCAAGGCTGCACAACTAGTGTTGGGATCAGAGTGATAATCTCAAAGCCATGCTCATTCCCACTTCCTTCCCTAGCCACGTTCCTTGCCCACTCCTCATGAGATGGTTTTTACACAAGAGACTGGTGGTCTCTTTTTGGCAAATCCAAAGGGCAGTGTGGGTCCTCTTTTTACACTTGGCCTCTCTTCAGTAACTGACTGTTGACAAGTTGCCTCTAAAAACATTTTCTTCTTTTGGCTTCTGTTATTAATATTTTATGCTCACTTGGCTTTTTCCTTTGTGCTTAGCTTTCCCATCTCATCTTTAGCTCACCTTTTTCTGTCTTTGCATTAGATATTTCTGTTCCCTGAAGTTTGGTCTTATCTTCTCATTCTGTGCTGTCTATGTATCTTGTTTACTCTCACAGGTTTGTTACTTTTTATAGGTTAAGGGTTCCTATCCCCATTTTTCTACCCCAGATTCTACTTTCGAATACATGTATGCAGCCAGCTGTCTGCTGAACATCTCTACTTCAATGCACCATTGGTCCTACCAGGCAACAGTTATACTATTGAGCACTATTTGGTTCAAATTAATATTGAAACAAAAATGAAATCTGAATTCACTAAGGCCAAAATGAGGAAGTCATTGGATAATGTGACCAAATCATGGGCACCTAGCATGGGGAACTCTAGTGCATTGGAGTTCCCCATGTCACTTGTCCTGGCTTCTTTTTGGTGTACTGGCTCCAGGATGACGGCTGGTAGATCATAGCTCTTATTGCAGAGCTCCGTGATACGAGAGGGAAAGAGTGCTTCTCTTTAGCTGCATTTCAGAAATACCTGGGAAAGTCCCTCCTGGCCCATACTACATGTGCTTATCCTGAAGACCAATCACTGTGGCCACGTATAATAACAATAACAACAACGATAATTTTAAAAGTAACCACATTGTTGAATACTTTTTTTTTTTTGTGGCAGGCACCATGCTCAACATGTATGTTTATGAGTTCATATAACCTTTACAATACCTTCCTATGCAGGTACTATTATTATTTCCATTTTATAGAAAAAGATTGGGTTAGAAAAATTGAGTAATAGATGTACAAATTCACACATCTATTAAGAGGAGGAGCAATAGTTCAAATCTAAACAGTTGGACTCTAGAACTTGTGATGATCATTAGAGAGCTCTTACTCCCTTCGAAGGTGGAAACATTACTCTTCAAAGAAGAGAAGGGATGTATCAACACTTCAATCTTTTTGTTTTTCTTTTACAAAATACACATAAGATAAATTTACCTTTTTTTTTTTTTTTGGAGACAGAGTCTTGCTCTGTCACCCAGGCTGGAGTGCAGTAGTGCAATCTTGGCTCACTGCAACCTCCACCTCCCAGGTTCAAGCAATTCTTCCTGCCTCAGTCTCCCAAGTAGCTGGGATTACAGGACTCCACCACCATGCCCAGCTAATTTTTGTATTTTTAGTAGAGACAGGGTTTCGCCATGTTGGCCAGGCTGGTCTTGAACCCCTAACCTCAGGTAATCCACCTGCCTCAACCTCCCAAAGTGCTGGGATTACAGGCGTGAGCCATCGCTCCCGGCCAAATTTACCCATTTTAAAGTGTACAGTTTGGTGGCAAGAAGCACCTCTGCAATGCTGTGCAACCACTATACAATTCCGAAACTGTTTCATCACTCCAAAGAGAAACCCTGTATCCATCAAACAATCACTTCCTGTCCTCCCCCGCCACAGCTCCTGGCAACCACAGAACTGCTTTCTGTTTCTTTTTGTTTTTTGTTTTTTGAGACGGAGTCTCGCTCTGTCGCCCAGGCTGGAGTGCAGTGGCGTGATCTTGGCTCACTGCAGGCTCCGCCTCCCAGTTCACGCCATTCTCCTGCCTCAGCCTCCCCAGTAGCTGGGACTACAGGTGCCCGCCACTACTCCCGGCTAATTTTTTGTATTTTTTGGTATAGATGGGGTTTCACTGTGTTAACCAGGATGGTCTCGATCTCCTGACCTCATGATCCACTTGCCTCAGCCTCCCAAAGTGCTGGGACTATAGGCGTGAGCCACTGTGCTCGGTAGTTTTTACGGATTTGCCTATTTTGGATGTTTCGCATAAATGGAATCACTCTCAGTAGCTGGCCTTTCGTGCTTGGCTTCTTTCACTTAGCATTATGTTTTTGAATTTCATACATGTTGTAGTGTGTATTTTATTCCTTCCCATGGCTGAATGATATTCTATTGTTTGGGTTATATCACATATCATATGTGGTTACATTCAAATAAACTATCTAGAATAGGCAAACCCATAGACAGAAAGCAGACTAGTGGTTTTCAGGGGGATAGGAGGAGGGAAGGATGGGAGTGAATGCTTAATAGGTATAGGGTTTCTTTTTGGGCTGATGAAAATGTTCTGGAATTAGATAATGGTGACATTTGCATAGCATCTTGAATATACTAAAATCCATTGAACTTTACAGTTTAAATGGCTGAAATGGCGATTTTCTTAAAAAAGAGAGGACTGGAAAAAATAAGCTGGGAGATATTCATTGCCATCTTGAGCAGAACATGTCCCCAAACAGATTTAACTGCCTCATCTGTGACCCTCCAACCTATTCCTCTTCCACATCTCCATGGCGGTGGCCAGTACAGCTGTGTGTTTAGTTGCTTGAGTCAGAAAACCCATGACATCCTTGACTGCTGCTGCTTTCTCATCACCTTCAGTGAAATAACCATGAGGCACATGCCCTCCTCTTCCTAATATGCCTCATCCATCCTTTTCTGCCTTCACATCATTGTTAGTGTTATTAGCAGTACTCACCACTTATTCATTCCGCATTTCCTGTGTACCCGTCACTGCGCTGTGCTTTAATTCAGACCACCCTTTCACACAGCTTTTCCACTTGTCACCTAGTTGCTATAGGTCCTCTTTTTTACCTCCTTCTATTCTATTCTCACTTGCAGAATGATATTTTATCAATCTTTGGTCTGCTTGTGTGACTTCCCTTCTTAAAACCTTTTGATAGCTAGCCATCAGCCTCAGACCAAAGCGCAATTCCTTAATCAGGCTTTCAAGGTTGTCCTTTTTAATTTGCCATTTCTTAGCCCACAGGCCTCACTTCTCCCCATTCTCTGCTGCTCCTCCCTCCAGGCATCCTGAGTCACTTACCGTTTGTCAAATACGCCAAGCTGTCTCTCCTGCCTTTGTGCTTTGTGCATGGTGTTCTGTTTGCCCTAAACACTTCCTTTGGACTCTTCTGCACCTGGCTATCACCTATCCAAACTTCAGGTCCCAGTTTTGATGGCACTTCACTTGGGAAGTCTTCTCTTGACCCCCTGTGACTGGATTAGGAGCCCGTCCTATGTGCTAGCACAGAACTCCATACTTAATCCTATTGTCACACACACTACACTTGATTGCAGAGGCCAGTTCAGCTGACTGTGAGCTCCTTGGGCTTGTATCCTTCGCATGCCTTTAGTAGTGCCTGGTATGACATAGGCTCACATAAATACTGGTTGAATGTGTATCTAGGAAGCTGAGCCTGGCACCATGCATGAAAGTAGGACAGCTTCAGGGTAAGGATTCTTTGCATGGGCCTTATCATGGTGGCCTGCCTCCGTGTCTCCACGTGGCAATGGGAACAAAGACAAAGATGAGTGTTTATGGTGTAAGCCTGTTAATCCATATTGTGACTCATGCCACTAATAGGAATCCTACAGAAATTGGATGAGGATAAATGACAATGTTGCAAGGGTTTATTTAAAAAATGGCTGTAGAATTCTTGCTCACTGATTATGGTCAAGACCTTTTTATAGTCTGCCTTTAGCTCTTTGAAATAAGATATTTCAAATAATACTTAAATAATAATAATATTTCAAATAATATTTAACAATACTGTCTCATCCTTCTCCTCCTCACCACTACTAATATCTCCTCATTGCAAATCTCTATTATTTCCCCTTCACTGAAAGTCAGTCAGTCTAAAGGCATCCATTTCATGGACAATTATTACATATTATACTGATGCAGAGCACATTTAATGACAAGAAATAAAAAGAATTGACTGTCACTGCAGACTTGTCACATTTGATAGTCTAGGGAATTTTATTTCCCTGTTGTGTGGTGAAGATAGTGTAAAGTCTGCAGTGTGAGCCACCACATTTATTATAGACTCAACTCTTCATCCATTTGCTTCCTTAGTTTCTTGAGGGCACATTAAAATATAGAACAAGTTTTTCCAAGAAAAAAAAAAAAACGAGTATTTATTTCTACTTTTGTTATCAACAGATCCTCAAATTGTAATACATAACCAGGAAATTCTCTGGCAGGAAAATGGAAAAATAATGTTGACTGTTCATACCTGCTTATCTCAACCCCTTTCACAGGCCATCCAGTTGAAATTCCCTTCAATTGGATTTGGCATTGACACCTTTCTGCCCATGGCTTCCTGTAGCCCAAGGAGGCCGAGCAGGAGGTGGAATAGAACAGTTTTTGTCTCATTAGCAAGCAGTTGCCTCTGCTTTGTCCAGAGAAGCTGCTCCTGTGAAGATCATTTCTAAAATATATATATTTATATAT
>NW_012123154.1:5533186-5545872 GCF_000951035.1 Colobus angolensis palliatus | reverse complement strand
AGCTCACTACAGCGTTAACCTCCAGGGCTCAAGTGATCCTCCCACTTCAGCCTCCCGAGTAGCTGGGATCATACACGTGTACCACCACACCCAGTTAAGTCTTTGTATGTTTTTGTAGGGATACAGTTTTGCCATGTTGCTCAGGGTGGCCTCAAGCAATCTGCCCACCTCGGCTACCCAAGATGCTGATATTACAGGCATGGCCACCACACCTGGTCCACTGATAATTTAATCACTATGGTCAGAAGTGCTGCCTCGATTAGCCCAGCTTCTGGAAACAGAGGAGAGGAAGCTGTAGCTGGAGGTTCTAACCAATGGCCAGGGAGGTGTATCCTCCGCTACAGAAATGAGAGTTCTTGGGCTGCTTTTTGAGGAGCAGTGTGGTACAGTGGAAAGATTACAGGCTTCAGAGCCAGCCGGATCTAGCCTTATGTTATAGCTTTCTCCATTTCTGTCTGTGCAATTGTTACTGGAAATTCCTGAGTCTCAGTTTCCTCACCTATAAAATGGACTCACTAACTTCTACCTTGAAGTGTTATTGTGAGGGATAAATGATAAAAATAATGAACAAATATTGAGTTTATGTTTTGGACCAGGCTCTGTGCTATGTCTTTTTTTTTTCTTTTTTTTTGAAACAGGGTCTCGCTCTGTTGCCCAATCTGGAGTGCAGTGGTGCTATCTTAGCTCACTGCCACCTCCACCACCGCCCTCGCCCACCCACTCCCTGGGTTCAAGGGATCCTCCTACCTCAGCCTCCTGAGTAGCTGGGACCACAGGCATGTGCCACCATGCCAGGCTTATTATTTTTGTACTTTTAGTACACACGGGGTCTCGTCATGTCACCCAGGCTGGTCTCGAACTTCTGAGCTCAAGCTATTTACCTACCTCAGCCTCCCGAAGTGTTGGAATTACAGGTGTGATCTACCATGCCTGGTCTATGGTACATCTTTTATAAGCATTATCTATTTTATCTTCCTGAAAAGCACCAGGTTGTTTTTTCTTATTCCATATTGCCGTGAAGACACAACTTGAGAGGGTCAGTCAGAAGTGCTGCCCCGATTGCCTGAGCTTCTAGTTCAGTAATTAAATAATTTACCTCATGTCAAACAGCTGGTAAGAGCCAGAGCCTGGGGAAACCCAAGCCAGTAGGTGTAAACGTTGTGGCCTTAACATCGATGCTAGCTTTTCTCAAGCTAAAGTAATGTACTAATCCTTTTAGGGAAAAAAAATTCTTGGGCCCTTATTATGGATGTAAACTATTCTGTCAAATATTGATATTTGCATAAGCTGAAAATATCAGCATAAGATGAAAAATGTAAGTGTATGTTTGATAGTATGTGAGAGAGATGTTGATTTCCTGTTTGTTGCAGCCCAAATACGCTGCCGACTACTAAAGGCAAAAGAGCTTTTGAGACCAGCATGACTCTTGTACTCCAGGCCCTGCCATACTCCAATTCTCTTGCCACTTTTCTCCATGGGAACTACTGCAAGATCTTTTGTCTTGCAGCGTCTGATGTCATTGGGCCTTCATTTGGCTGAAAAGCAGGATTTCCATATTAAATTCACTTTTGTTGATTTCACATTAGCCTTAGATACAGTGCCACTGGGTGCCAACATGTCCATGAAAAAAATGCTGAGGCAGGCACTTTAGCAATGTTCTCAAATTTAAGTAATAGACCTTTTTAAAGGAGAAAGCATTTCTTGGTCCTATTAAGTTATAAGGTTGTTATCTATTGATTGAAATTATGCTTTTATTACTTTTTAAAAGGCTATTAGTTTGAGACACCAACTTTATTTTTTCATCTTTATTTTTATTTTTTAGATGGAGTCTTGCTCTCTCACCCAGGCTGGAGGGCAGTGGCACAATCTCAGCTCACTACAACCTCCACCTCCCAGGTTCAAGTGATTTTCCTGCCTCAGCCTGTTGAGTAGCTGGGATTACAGGCACATGCCACCACACCTGGCTGATTTTTGTATTTTCAGTAGAGATGGTGTTTCGCCATTTTGGCCAATCTGGTCTCAAACTCCTGACCTCAGGTGATCCTCTGACCTCAGCCTCCCAAAGTGCTGGGATTACAGGTGAGCCACCGTGTCTGGCCAGAGACACCAACTTTAAATATTTTGCTAGGAATCCTCATGCTATCAAAAATACAATTAAGACTCCCAGTTGTCTGAGGGCTTCAGGGAAGCACCAGTCCTCACAGTGTTGGTCTTCATAATGCTGGCTTGACAATAGAAAGGTGGACAGAAAGGGTTTGGTTGCAGCAAGTGTGTGTCAAGTGTGAAATAATTAAATATGTATTTCATTACATTTTTAACTATATTTTTTGAATAGGCAATATATTCACATGGTCCAAAATATTATTTTATATTTTTAGAGACTGGGCCTTGCTCAGTCACCAAGGCTGGAGTGGTGCAATCATGGCTCACTGCTGCTTCGATCTCCTGGGCTTAAGTGATCTTCCTTCCTCAGCCTCCTGAGTCCAAAATTTTAAAAGTCTAAAAAAAAAGTTTTGAGGTTTAAATCAGTAAGTTTATACACTGTGTAGGAACTGGTTAATATTTGTACTATTTTTCATCTCTTTGCCAGTCAAGAAGGTGGATAATAATAGAAAGGTATGTAGAATATATGGAGGACCATATTTATGTGTTTCTTGTCAAGGTTGATTTCAAATGCCTATGAGGCAATTTTTCAGAAACATGAATAAATAAATTGCAATACTATATACACCTGTACATACCTATGTGGATTCTCCCTTGTGACAGAAACTGAGTTTTGGATAGAAGATTTCCAATCTTGATGAGAAAACACATGATGTGCTGGAATGGATGGATCTTCAGCAAGTCATAGATACGTTGCCTGCTGTGTCGCATAACATTTCAAGATACTGGATCCAGGAATTAGATTTGTGTTATTGGGAAGACTTTGGAGAGAACAGATGTGAAATGCTAAGCCAAATGAGTGTGTGAGCTTTTCACATCTGTCCCTTTAATTTTCTGTATTTTTACTTCATTATTTGTGTGGTTGGAATGCTGTATCTGTCATATGCCAACAGATGGCAATATTATAAGATCATTTTTAAAAGATGGTTAAAATGAACGACATTCTCTGCTGTTCCCGGATTAGTCAGATGGAAGAAACAAGATCTTTATTGGTTGTCTCTTTGGTATTACAAAATTCTATTTTTATAAATTTTTCATAAAATATTAGCAACATTTTTTTCATGTCACTGCTGCCTCTTTTCGACTAGTTTTTTTTCCTTTTGCTTAACGCTTAACTTCAGCTTCAACCCATCTTTGCTATATTTTATGTGCAAATCTTTATATATCTGCTTTGAAATGCAAATGAAAGCAAACTATTGGTATAACTATATTTATCAAGTAGTAATAAAGTAGTATTAGTTATATGAAATGTTTAATGTCATCAACATTTGAAAATGCTTACACATTTGAAAATTCCTTTGCCTCGTTAGAGTACAAAATATAAGCAAATCACACTCATATTGCCCCTCGTCTTCTTTTTGTTTTTAACCAATTTTTAGACTAGCAGAAATGTTTTTGTTTCAGAACCATGTGTTTGTTCGAAATTTGTAAACTCTTCTGGAAAGTGTTGTGTTTTGGACTAAGCTTCTCTTCTTAGCAGCTTAAGAATCCTGTCATCTGACCTATGATAGAACTTCTAAAGACATTTAGAGGCTCTGAGTGCTGGTCGTTGATATGAGTGTTGAGCAAAATCTTAAGATGGGAAAGATATATTGTTGAAGGCATCCAACCTGTATTGTTGCCCCAAGAAGGAGCACTGTTATCTCATAACTTCTCTTTATTTGTCATTTTCCTGGTTCCTTTCCCTGCACCCAGCTACCTCTTGGACCCGGCGAACATCTCATGCAATGCCTCTTTTTGGGGGATGTAATCCATGTCTATCTACAGATTTTCAGACACCAACCATATGTCAGAGAGTTCAAATATATCCCCAGGCCTGATCGCATTTGGAAGGGCTTTCCTGCATTTCAGCCTGCTGGAGACTTGGTGCCTGATGTATTTACCCTCTGGGACCTCAAATTCAATTTGCCCAAGAAAATTATTTCCCTGGATGAACATAATCCATTTCCCACAGGGTTCAGGCAAGAAAATTTTTCCACCGTGAGTTCCTTAATATTTGAGTCCCAAGAGAGACTACAAAAGGAAAAGTCTAAAAAACTGGATATTTATCACCCCTTTGGAGATTGCCAATGCTTCCCAATGTAGCGAAAGCTCAGAGAAGACTTGCAGAATGAAGTGGCTTTAACTCAATTTAACCTAGCATCTCCCAAGCTTATTTGAACATGGGACCCTTTAAAAAATGTAACCCCGTCCTGTGAAACCAGTGCCTGGTGGAAACTTTGAGGGACACAAGGTAGGAGTCATCTTTGATTTTCCCTTTCCTCTCCCCACTTTGAAAATTGGGATGTACTATGCCTATGGTAAAGTGCATAAATATTAAATATATGGCTTGATTTCTGTATAGACACACCTGTATAGACACACACCACCCAGATTTTAAAAAATTGAGCATACTCTATGATTCCACTTATATGAGATTTAAGACAGGCAAAATTAATCTACAGTGAAGAAGGTAAAATAATGGCTCTCTGGTGGTGGGCACAGGAGGGGGATGGGGATGCAAGATACGGACTGGAAAGTGGCCTGAAGAAACAAAAGAGTTTCTGGAGCTATTCCCTCCCCTCCCCACCTGCACTCAGGTTCACCTGGGTTTATGAGGTTATGGTTTGAATGCCTTGACTGCCTTCTTGCTTTCTGCTCTCACTGAATGCTCTCTACTTCCAGCGGCCCTTGCTGTCCCTGGACTATGTGTCTCCCTCTTCCTGGGCTACCCTCCTGATTACTGATGCTTCTCATATGTCTCTGGCATCAAGGGTAAATGTCACTTGCAATGAAATCTGAGTTCAGAACCTCTTTCTTTGCACCGCCCACATTCTGTGTTCACTCCATTTATTACACTTACTATGCTGTGCTGCCATGGTCTGTGATGCATCTGTGTCCCCACTGGACTATCAGTCCCTTGAGATCCCACTGAGTGATATTGATGGCTCTTCTAGCTCAAGTATATGGTGGCATCTTTTTTTTTTTTTTAATGAATCCAAAACAAGCCAATGAATCTTCCTGCTTCCTATCTCAGTCTCAGCTTTTCATCCACCCTCAAAGACAAGTCCTTTCTAAACTCTAGGCCTTGTTATGTGTGTTATTCTCCCTATCATTACTCTTCAGTGGCTCCCCTGAGCTTTAAGAATGGAGACCAGACCTCAGACTTCTTCATCTGTCACTCAAGGACTATGCAGGCTCACTCCACTCAACTACACAAATTGTTTTTCCCACCACTCCCTGTTGACCATTCTCTGTCCAGGGACCCAAACCCCTTCGTATCTCCTAGTATGGCAGATCCTCTTATGCTTTCAGGCCTGTGTTTAGGCTTTTCCTTCTGCTTTTCATGCCTCCACTTAAGTTCTTTGAGTCTCAGTTCAAACATTCATTCATGCAACAAACATATTGTACTTCCTACTAATTCCCAGGAACTATTACATGCCCTGAGATACAGAAGCGCACAAGACCAACAAGATCCATGAGCTTACATTTGAAGGTAAAGAAAGCTGGAAAATCTGATGAAGTAAGTGATTTTACATGTTAATGATGAGCTTTGTACATCATTCTTTAAAATAGTACAGTGATTGGCAGATGTTCTAATTAACAGCATCTTATTTGCTTTATTGGACTTTGAAATTAAATTCTGGGAACTCTCATATGAGTATTTTCTGTATTTTACATGTTGATCCTTTCAGTAGTTTAAAAATTATCCCTTAACCTTGCTCTTAATGAGATTTTTACACATTTTTAAATAAGGGAAAGCATACATACATCAGCTTCAGCTACAAAAAGTGAGCTATACAATCGTGTGTTGTCAATGACAGAAATAAATTCTGAGAAATGCATTTTTAGGTGATTTAATCATCATGCACCTCCTAGAGAGTACATACACAAATCTGGGTGGTCTAGACTACTACTCACCTAGGTTATATGATATAGTCTATTGCTCCTAGGCTACAAACCTGTTACTGTACTGAATACTGCAGGCAATTATAACACAATGCTATTTGTGATACAAACATATCTAAAAATAGAAAAGGTGCAGTAAAAATATGATATGACAGTCTTATGGGACCACCATTGTATATGTGGCCCATCACTGACTGAAACATCATTATGTGGTGCATAACTATTTAATACCACTACACAGCTTTTTAGGATTTTTAATTGTTTACCTTGAAGTAGGAAATCAAAGGGGTAGTGTGATGTAGCAGAAAGAGCAGTAGGTCAAGAAACTTTAGTCTCATTTCCGTTCCTAACTCTTCTATTAGCTATATGGCCTTGGATAATTCACATAGCACATTGTGTTCATCTATAAAAGATATACTTGAAGTTGAAAATCTAAATTTTTCTTCAGTGTTAAAATTGCTGCAGCAAATAGAACTAGGTAGAACTCTATCTTCCTTAAAGGAAAATTCATTTATGAAATTTGGGCTATCTTTATAAAAGAAATTAAGGTGTAGATTTTTTTTTTTACCTTGCTGTTCTTAATGTTATTGTATGAATGACCTCAACATTGTTGACTTCAGTGACAAATTCTCAGTCCTCATCTATATTTGGCCTGTGAAGGGCACTTGACTAGTTGATAATTTCCTCCTCCTTCTTCAATCCTTTATTGTACAGTCTTTTATTTCCCCTTCTTCACTCACTGCTCTCAGTTTTCTTTACATGTTCCTCTTTATCTTACTGACTTCTAAACAATGGTGTGACCGAAGGCCAAGCCCCAATTTTGTTTTCTATCTACATTCTTTCTAATTACCTTGTATTAGTTATCTATTGCTGCATAACAAATTGGCCCCCAAATTTACAGCTTCTGATAATATACATTTATTATCTTACAGTTTCTGTGGGTCAGAAATCTGGGCATAACATTACTGAGTCCTCTGACTTAGGGTTTCTCACAGGTTGCAATAAAGTGTCAGCAGAGACTAAGGTTTCATCAGAAGGCCTGACTGAGGAAGGATGTACATCCAAGCTCACATGATTGCTGGCAAGATTCAGTTCTTTCGGGCTGTTGGAATCAGGGCCTCAGTTCCTGGCTGGCTCCTGCCTGAAGGCCACCGTCAGTTCCTTGCCATGCAAGCTTCTCCAACATGGAAGCTTGCTTCATTAACCTTCAAGATCTACTTCTACCTATTCCTGCTTGCTGTAATCATAAAATCAATGATGTGTAATAGGCATCTCATAGCATGTTCCACACTGAATTCCTGATTTGCAATCCATCTTCCCATCCCAGGTACGTTCTTCCTGCAGTTCTGCTGTGTCAGTAAGTGGTGACTACATTTTTATAGTTTCACATGCCAAAAAACCTTACAGTAATCAATGATTGCTCTCTCACAACACATCAACTCATCAGCAAATCATACTGACTTCACTTTCAAAAGACTTTATATCTAGAACTCAACCATAGTTTGGTGCCTCCCCCAATTACCACCCTGGTCCTGTCCACTAGCATCTCTTGCCTAGATTATTGTAATAAATCCCCAAATTACTTCTGTGCTTCTCCATTTCCACTCTTCACTCTATTATCAACATAGTGGCCAGATTGTTCTTGTTGAAAGGTAGATCAAGTCATGTCATTTTTCTCTTCTGAACCTCTTAGTGACTCTTTGTTTTAGTCAGATTAAGAGCCAATCCTTGTGGGTGTCTACACTGGCTGGCCCTTTGTTTCCCTCTCTTGTCTCATCCCCTCACTCTCTGTTCCAGCCACACTGACATTTTAGCTGCTCCTTGAATGCACCAGGCATGCATTTAAAAGTGTACCCAGTATTGGTTTTAATCAGGTCTGGCATGACTTACAGATACATAAATGATTGTTATGAAGGGAAAAGTTTTTACTCATGGTTCCTAGAAGCAGGAGACATTGTAAGCCATGCTTGGCCACCCAGGAAGCACCAGTGTCAGTCAGGAGGCAAAGGAGTGAGGGGAGGCATGGGGAAAAGCTTTTGCTGTGATTTCCACAGGGAAAGGCTAGGCAGAGTAACCAGCGTTAGGATGGGCCAGTCTAAATGATTTCAGAAGGCTCTGGAGTACAGAGGCTGCCTCTGGTTGTCTGATACATGGCCCTGGGGTGATTAGGACATGGGAATACTGGCCCTCAGTGTAGGAGCTCAATAAAAAAGGTGGCTGGAGGTATTGGCTTTGGGTTGGTTGATTTGCAAGTGAAAGGCATTGCTCTCTCTAGCAACTAGCTCACCCTGGGAGGGGTGGTCTCTCCAGGATCCAGCAAGGACCCAGATGCCAGACCATCAAAAATTCAAAAGATAAGAACATAACACAAGCTGGGTGTGGTGACTCACGCCTGTAATCTCAGCATTTTGGGAGGCTGAGGTGGGTGGATTGCTTGAGATCAGGAGTTCCAGACCAGCCTGGCCAACATGGTGAAACCCTGTCTCAATTACAAACACAAAATTAGCCAGGTGTGGTGGTGCGCACCTGTAATCCCAGCTACTTGAGAGGCTGAGGCAGGAGAATCGCTTGAACCCAGGAGGTGGAGATTGCAATGAGCCAAGATTGCACCATTGCACTCCAGCCTGGGTGGCAGAGCAAGACTCTGTCTCAAAAAAAAAAAAAAAAAGAAAAAAAAAAAGCCTAAAAGAACCTACAGTTAACATGACATGCTCCTATATCACACAACTGCACTTCTCATTTCTGTGTGAGGGCTGTCACTTCCACAGATATTTGCATGAATCGCTTTATCCGAGTCTGCTCAGGATTGTTTATCTACCAGGTCTTCCCTGACCACCATCCATTCAATCTGACCCTCCCTCCCTCAGTCCCATCATCTTCCTCTTATTCTGCTTTTCTGTTCTCTTTAGCACTTATCACTTTTGACATGTATTTACTTATTGTCTGTCTCTCTCAATTAGGATGTAAACTGTATTAGCATAGAGACTCTGTGGGATATATATATGTCTCACACACACACATATATCTTCCTCAAAAACTGAATAAATGAACAAATGAAATACTTAGCTTAAGATACTAATTGTGTGGGCTTTTAAAATAATCAAGCAGAAATAATGCTATAATGGACAGCATGACCTGGATATTAAAATGCTTTAATTTACATGGCACCTCCAGCAAGATAAAGCAGTTAATCCTTTTACCTACACACCACACACTAATAAATGTGTGTGTGTGTGTGTGTGTACACATTTATGAGGTTTGTCCACCTCCTGATTGAACAGCATTTGGGGAGATAAGCCAATGGGGAGCATGCTCCACTCTGATAGTGAAGAGCAGGTGGGAACCAATGGGGGAGAATCAACTCTCCTTCAGGGTTCAAGATGTGGCTGGCCCTTGCTTTCTGTTTGGATAATGTCCAAGACACCTTCTGCAACCCCTGAAGTGTACCCTTGGCAGAAATTCAGCTCAATCCATCAAATCATGTTTGGAGGTGGACCAATGACATCGTATTTGCCATCACACGCATTTGTCCTCAGAGGATGACTGTGTGACTGAGAGTACCCTGCCCCCAAGCCGGGGATGACAAAATAAAGGAGTTGAATAGTTCATGCCTATTTTTTTTGCTTACTGGACAAGAAATATCCTTCTTTTTCTTTAATAGGAGTTAGAGTTAAGAATGCTCAGTTTGGTTAGTACAAGAGCTGGGTGAGAGGTGATGAAAGTAGTGCATTTTAAATTACCCCGGCTCATCCAGATGTCATAGTGTAATACAATGCATGCATCTTTAGGCTACAAATATGTCCCTGAAAAGTTGTGTTTAAAAATCAAATTCCAAATGCATTAAGAAATAAATATGAGGGGCTATCAAAAAGTTCATGGACAATGAGTATTATGAAAAAGTTATGAATTTCAAAATTTTTTCACACCAAAATAAACCCATACTAACTTAATATAACATGTCTGAATAGGATCTAGTTTGAGCCATTAACAAGGATATGACATCAGTTTGAAAAGAGCCACTGTCAGAGAAACATGAATTTTGCTAAAATCAAAGCAAAAACAAACATCAAATTTATGGTAAAACTTGGGTGGAAGAATGATGAACTATTTGATGCTTTACAAAAAGTTTGTATTGACTTTTTGGAGGGCCAAAGAAAAATAACATCCGCTTATTATGAGAGTGTTTACAGAAAGCCAAAGCTTTAGCAGAAAAAAAGCCTGGAAGCTTCACCTGAGAGTCTTTACCCACAACAATGCTCCTGCTCATTTCTCTCATCAAACAAGGGCTATGAGAGTTTCATTGGGAAGTCATTAGATTCACCTTAGAGTCCTGATTTGGCTCCTTCTGGCTTTTCTTTGTTTCCTAATCTTAAAAACTCTTTAAAGGACATCTATTTTCATTCAATAAAGTTTATAGTTTTTATTTTTATCTTTTAATTCCATTTTTCCACAAACTTTTAAAGTCTTCTCAAGGAAGAAACACCTCATATTTTAATAGTGGTTTACATCCTGAAAATATTGCATGCATTTTTACCTATATGATTTCGCTCATTTATTCAACATACACTGAACACCAACTGCATGATTGGCTCTAGGCTAGACACCAAGGACAAACGATCTAGGGAGGAAGATGATAATATGCTACCACTGCCAACTAGAAATCTGATGGCCTAGGAATGCAGAAGCTGAAGGAGAAGGTCATGTGAGTAGACTGGAGAGAAGGCTGGGGCAGAACCTGGAAGGCCAGGGTTGAGTTTGAATCCAAGCTTATAGGAGCAATAAAAATGTCATTGAAATGTAAGACAGTGACACGATCTGATTTGTGACTGATTTCTTTTTCCAGACAGTTTTTAAAATGTCCTCCACACATGCAGAAGCTCACATCTGTAAACCCACCATTTTGGGAGGCTGAGGTGGGCAGATTGCCTGAGTTGAGGAGATCAAGACCAGCCTGGGTAACATGGTAAAACCCTGTCTCTACAAAAAATACAAAAATATTAGCCGGGCATGGTGGCACACACTACTGTAGTCCCAACTCCTTGGGGGGCTGAAGTGGAAGGATCACTTGAGCCTGGGAGTTTGAGGCTAGAGTGGGCAGAGGTGGTGCCACTCCACTACAGACTGGGTGACAGAGCGAGACCTTGTCTGAAAAAAAAAATCACACCAAAAAATAAAACATCTTCCACCACACAATATGTTTATCTTTATTGTTTGAACTTTGATGTCTTCTTTTCTTTTTATATTTACTTAGCTAGTCATGGCCACCATGATAAAAAAACAGTTGCTAAATTTAAGGATCTCTTTCTACTCTCACCATAATACCTTGAGTACAAGATAAATATGAGCTTGAATTGTAACTCTACTACCAATTATTTGTGAACATTTGAAAAAACCAAAAAACCATGCACCTTCCCTATCTATTTCCTTATCAGTAAAGTAAAGGAGTTGCTTCAGCACATTGACAGAATATCTTTTAGTTGGAAAGTTTTGCAACCTTTCTCCAGGAGGCATTGGGAGCTCCTAGTGATTTCTTTCTTTCATTGATACATAATATTTATGAGGTACATGTAATATTTTGTTATATGCGTAGAATGTGTAATGATCAAGTCAGAGGTTTTAAGATATCTATCACCTGGAGATATATCCCATATCATTTCTATGTGCTGTGAACATTTCAAGTCCTCTCTTCTAGCTATTTCAAAATATACAATATACTGCCATTATCTATAGTCACTCTACTATCAAATGTTAGCACTTATTTTTTTTTATGATTAGAACTTATTACTTTTATCTAACCATATGTTTGTATCTATTAATCAACCTGCCTTCACTGCCCCCACTTCCCACCCTTCCCAGCCTTTAGTACAGGGGGCCCCAACCCCAAAGCCATGGGCTGGTACTGGTTGGTGTTCTGTTAGGAACAGCAGATGGTGAGCAGTGGGTGAATGAGCATTACTGCCTGAGCTCCACTTCCTGTCAGATTGGCAGTGGCATTAGATTCTCACAGGAGCATAAACCCTGTTGTGAACTGTGCATGTGAGGGATCTAGGTTGCACGCTTCTTATAAGAATCTAATGCCTGATGATCTGTCACTGCTTCCCATCATCCTCAGATTTCCCCTGAGCAGAAAAACAAGCTCAGGGTTCCCACCGATTCTACATTATGGTGAGTTGTATAATTATTTCATTATGTATTACAATGTAGTAATAATAGAAATAGAGTGCACAATAAATTTAATGCACTTGAATCATCTCCAAACCATCCCTGCCCCCACCAGTCTGTGGACAAACTGTCTTCCGTGAAACTGGTCCCTAGTGCCAAAAGGGCTGGGGACTGCTGCTCTAGTGTATGTCATTATACTCTCCATATTCATGAGATCAGCTTTTTTAGTTCCCACATATGAGTAAGAAAACTGAAATTTGTCTTGTGTGCATGGCTTATTTCATGTAACATAATGATCCCCAGTTCCATCCATGTTGCTGCAAATGACATGATTTTATTCTATTTTATGGCCAAATGGTATTACATTGTATATATATACTGGCCTCCCTCCCTTCCTCCCTTCTTTCCTTCCTTTCTTCCTTCCTTCCTTCCTTCCTTCCTTCCTTCCTTCCTTCCTTCCTTCCTTCCTTCCT
>NW_012123154.1:5399900-5533136 GCF_000951035.1 Colobus angolensis palliatus | reverse complement strand
CTTCCTTCCTTCCTTCCTTCCTTCCTTCCTTCCTTCCTTCCTTTGTTTTTGTAGAGACAGGGTCTTGCTATGTTGCCCAGGCTCGTCTGGAACTCCTGAGCTCAAGTGATCGTCCTGTCTTGGCCTTCCAAAACTCTGGGATGACAAGCATGAGCCATCATGTCCAGCCTGTACTACATGTTCTTTATCCATTCATCTGTTGATGGACATTGAGGTTGACGCTGTATCTTTGCTAGTGTGAATAGATCCCAGCAAGTTATTAACAAATATATAGGCATCTGCTTATGCCTATATGTTTATAGGCCCCCTGTACTAAAGGCTGGGAAGGGTGGGAAGTGGGGGCAGTGAAGGCAGGTTGATTAATAGATACAAACATATGGTTAGATAAAAGTAATAAGTTCTAATCATAAAAAAAAAGTGCTAACATTTGATAGTAGAGTGACTATAGATAATGGCAGAATATTGTGTATTTTGAAATAGCTAGAAGAGAGGACTTGAAATGCAGCACATAGAAATGATATGGGATATATCTCCAGGTGATAGATATCCTAAAACCTCTGACTTGATCATTACACATTCTATGCATATAACAAAATATTACATGTACCTCATAAAGATGGCACCTGTTTTTATCTTATAATCTCTATTATTGAGTCAGTCTATACTCACCTAGATTTATCTACTGACACATATACCTGGATGCCCTTGACTTTCCCCTGTAACTCCAAACTTCAAAATATTCCCATGTTCATCTATGTGATTAAAGCAGAAAAGACTGAGAAGATTAAAAGGAGCAGTTCCGTTTTGTTACATGATTAAGTTTCATGATGTCAATAGAATTGGGCTGTTGGCCAAGCCTTATCATTGATGGACTTGTTGGCCAATTAGGAGGAACACATCAACTTGTATTATTAAATGGCGTCACATCAGGTTTAACTGCTGTAAGAACAGACTTGCCTTGGATCAACCTTTGAGTCTTTGACACTCACAATCATTACAAGGGTCTGGCTGGAGGGAAGCCTAAGCTTTGGTTTTGCATTGGGGAGCCCATGAGAAAGAGTACCTACCACTTCCTCCTTGGCATGGGGTCCTTCAGACAGTTGAGGTTTTGACTTGTGGCCTGCTTTGCCTGCTTCTTTCTCCCCAAATAGATGATGTGGACCAATCCAGCTTGGTCATAAATCTATTTCCCTTTTTAAATATTTTGCAAAATGTTCTGGTGCATGATTAAAGCTGAAACTTGGCACTTGGGCACAACAGGGGACACATTTGCTACTTTGAATTTTATCAAGCAGCACACTTCCCCTCTGTCCTCCAAAGCAGCTTGGAGAGTGTTCTCTAGAGTATGTATTTATTGCAAAAATATAGAGCCATGGGCCAGATTTTAATTCTGTTAACTTTTCTATGCAACGGATGTTCAAAAGAGAAATTCTGATTAATTGTATACATAAAAGTTAGAAATTTGGAGGCAAATGTTTTCTAAGCTATAATTATTTCTCTAGATGTCATTTCTCTGGGGCTTTAACTATTAATTTAGATGGGAGGCCTACTTTGTATTTTCCATTTGCCCGTGTGGTTTGTTTATAAACAGTTTGTTTATGGAAGCTATATGTGTTGTTTTTAAATAAGATTGTGATATTATTACTGCCCATGGCAATCTCCAGCCTAATTTAATAATTCGCATGGTACAGTTTCTCTAATTGAATTGTGTGAGTCATAGATAATATGAGTGGCTCAAAGGTACCTGTTGTCTCATAGCTCTGCTCATTCCCTCTGAGCAGGAAGCTGAAGTTTACAAAGGGATCGCTTGGTAAACAAGAGTTTAAAGGAACACCCTGAGATCAACAGGGACTGTTAGAAGCTCAGATAATGTAATAATGTCACCCATAACTCTGGGTGTACAAACTGCAGATTTATGCAAGTAATTAATAGTGCCTTGCCAAGAGAGTCGGAAGGCTTTTCAAAAGGAATCTTTCTTTGTGTCTTTTGATATTTAAAGAGCTGTAATTAGAATGGCAGAGCTTTGAATCCTTTTTTCCCCCATCCTCTTATACACATTAATTTATGGACCAATCCAGTATTACAGACAAGCTAATGAAAGAACCACACACTCCCTTTATAATTTTTTTTTACAGTTTCACTTGTGTGGATGAATGTAAAGTAGTTAATGCTATAAATAAGTATAATGATGTATCTCTTCTCTCAATTGCCAGTTGTTGATGCTGTACTCTCAGACAATAGAAAAAAAGAATTGAATTTAAATCTCTACCCATCTTGCTTTCTTCCTCTCTCTTGTGCACCAGTTAGGAAATTCAAATGTTTCTACCATTATAAGGTGTTAAGAAAAAGAGACTTAAGCTGAATTTCTGTTCCTTCTCTTTATTTTTAGAGTCAGAGAAAACAATTACATAACTTCTGCCATTAGCTTAGGCTAAGGTTTAGCATCTTAGCTCCTCAGCAGGGTTCTCTTTCATGCTGGTAAGTGTTGGGAAGAGCACGCAGACCTCTTGTCTTCTCCATGCCCTACAAGTGGGACTACACTAACAGCAAACCTTCAGATATCCACAAAATTAGTTTGACTTTTGGCTCCTTATGGGAGTATGTTGACCGGAACATACAGATGTATTCCCTAATATTTTTGAACGTTTCTTTTAAGACTTTGAAATGGTTTCTGCTTTTTCGACAAACAAGTTATTTATTTGTTTATTTTGTATTTGCCCTAACTAAAGGTATAAAACTTATTAGAGTACTTTACTTAAACAGCCTGCTGAGTACAAGGCTAAGGTCAGGGCTCATGGCCTTCCAATAACTGGGGACCAAAATATGAACCACAGTTATGTTACACTTACAGAAGCACCAGAGCCAAGACACTTCAAGTTCTTTCTTCATGCATATGAGTTTCTGTTTGTTTGTTTTTGAGAAGGAGTCTCACTCTGTCGCCCAGGCTGGAGTGCAATGACGCTGTCTCTGCTCACTGCAAGCTCCGCCTCCCGGGTTCACGCCATTTTCCTGCCTCAGCCTCCCGAATAGCTGGTACTGCAGGCACCCGCCACCACGGCCGGCTAATTTTTTTGTATTTTTAGTAGAGACGGGGTTTCACCGTGTTAACTAGGATGGTCTGAATCTCCTGACCTCGTGATCCGCCGGCCTCGACGTCCCAAAGTGCTGGGCATGCATATGATTTTTAATAAATGAAAGAATACGTTTCTTTTTCCCAAACAAAATGCACATGGTGCCACACTCAGTTCTTGGGACTTAATGACACATTCCATAATACCAACGTCATGAATGCCGAGTTTCTTTATCTATTTACTTTACGTATTTCTCCCATAAGCTTAGACTTTGAACAGACTGAGCATCATCTAATCCAAATTTTGTTATTTCGTGGATAATAAAATTGAGATGCAGAAAACGGAAGTGGTGCACGAGTACCCAACAGATAGTTAGTAGTAAAGACAGCATTTAGGTCTCCATTATCCATGAACAGCACATCCTTCTGTGGTCTAATCATTTGTTTTAATGACATCTGTCAGTTCAGCTGGGTCAGAGTCGAAGCAGTCATTTTCCTGATTTCTCAGTTTGTTGACTCTTTTAAGCCGTAATGTTCTTGAGAGTAAAAGCCTTGCGTGTTTAATTTGCTTTTTGTGGTACCTGGGAGAACTTTATGAAAATAATTAGAGTGTGTGATGGACACCACACTCCAGCAGCAACACAACATAATTTTTAAAAACCAGCTTTGGGTACCATAATCTTGACACTGCAATTGTTTTGGTAAACCACCTGATTCTGTTTAACAGTTCCAGGAGGGCACCACTAAATTTGAACCATTTTAATAGTAATGAGACTTCCTGAGAAAAACAGTGCCCACACAGTAGATACAATTTAATACATGTTTAATTTAAGCATAATTTTGTGGACAACAATTACAAATAACACGTAGCACTAAGGGCATTAGCTCCATGTTGATTTTATTAATACCATGTTTTTGTTGTCTTTTGGGGCGTTGTTTCCTGATCCATCATGCTATTTCAAATTTGTTGAGTTTGGAAATTCTCTTCCTTATATCAAAACTTGTCTACTAATTGCAAATAATTTTTAGATACTTTGTCTATATTTGCTTAAGAGGTTCACACTAAGTATTGGGTGATTATTAAGTATGTTTCCAAAGTAATAGTTACTGCTGTTTCTTTTCTGCTACTTCACAGATCAACACCAGGAGGAAGGAGAAGGCCTGTTGCCGCAGCTTCAGCTGATCCCCTGTGTTCCCCAAGCCATAAAACCAGCAAGTTTTTATTAATGCTTTTCAAAAGGGGAGGGAGTGCACAAATAGGGTATGGGTCACAGAGATCACATACTTCACAAGGTAATAAAATATCACAAAGCAAGTGGAGGCAGGGCGAGATCACAGGACCACAGGATGGGGCGAAATTAAAATTGCTAATGAAGTTTCGGGCACGCATTGTCATTGATAACGTCTTATCAGGAGACAGGGTTTGAGAGCAGACAACCTGTCTGACGAAAATTTATTAAGTGGGAATTTCCTGTCCTAATAAGCCTGGGAATGCTACAGGAGACCGGGGCTTGTTTCATCCCTTCGACTTCGACCGTAAAAGGTGGCCACCCTGAGGGGGCTGTTCATAGACCTACCCTCAGGGCGCATTCTCTTTCTCAGCAATGTTCCTTGCTGAGAAAAAGAATTCAGCGATATTTCTCCTATTTGCATTTGAAAGAAGAGAAATTTGGCTCTATTCTGCCTGGCTCACTGGTGCAGTCAAGCTCCAGGTCTTATCTCCCTTGTTCCCTAAACATTGCTGTTATCCTGTTCCTTTTTCAGGATGCCCAGATTTCATATTGTTCAAACACACATGCTCTACAAACAATTTGTGCAGTTACCGCAATCATCACAGGGTCCTGAGGTGACATATATCCTCCTCAGTTTACGAAGAAGATGACGGGATTAAGAGATTAAAGTAAAGACAGGCATAGGAAATCACAAGGGTATTGATTGGGGAAGTGATAAGTGTCCATGAAATCTTCACAATTTATGTTCAGAGATTGCAGTACAGACAGGCGTAAGAAATTATAAAGGTATTATTTTGGGGAACTAATAAATGTCCATGAAATCTTCACAATTTATGTTCTTCTGCCGTGGCTCCAGCTGGTCCCTCCGTTTGGGGTCCCTGACTTTCCACAACAGCCTGTGATGTGTTTCTTTCCCTTTACAAGGAGATGGTGTACATGCCCAAGTAGGAGAGAAGATAGGAGGCCAGGCACAGTATCCTTGTGAACATGTCAGTAACCAGCTTAACTAATGATAATTTATAGGAGGGAAGTCCTTATCTGTGGGATGTTTTAGTTAAGATGTCTCTGGTTTAAAATGCCTACAGCAAACAAACTCGGAATCTATGGATTTATGAGACACAACTTCCTAGAAGATGCCTCAGATGCAACTTTCTGGAAATAACTCAGAGATGTTTCCTAACCTAAATGCCCCCTGCTGTGAGAGAACACTGTACTTCACCTGGAGAGCAGATAAAGTATCTATTGTCTGAGCCAGAGGTACAACTGAGACAAAAAATAAGCATCTGGAGAGCTGTACTTTAAACATCAAACGTCTCTTTGCTGTGTCTGTGCATCTTAGTTATTTATATTCTCAAGTTAAATTAGTAAGCTTAATGCTAGGTGAAATCCTTGTGAATGTCTGGATAACCAGATCCTTTGTGTTAGCTCAGCTATGGTGCGAGAGAATGAGGACATTTGCTCTTTTTCAAAGTTCTTTTTTGGTGAAACCCACTGAAGTAGTAATACCAGTCTGTTCCTTGGGGGTCATTACTTTCTATGTCTTGTAGTGAAGAAGATTGGTCTGTGTGCATACTTTCTTTTTTTTAGTGGCAGAAGAGGCCAACATATAGATTGGACATTACCTGAAAAGTTATCTTTGGCTGTGAAGAAAGTATCAGTTCTTTTGGATTCCTACTTTTGAAATCTCCAGAAATTCTCTTACTCTTCCACCCAGATTTTCACTGTTTTATAATTTTCTGACCACTGCATTTGTGAGTTATGAGTAGATGATAAATAGTGGGAGCAGTGTTGAGTTTTCTTTGGCGTAGTTGGCATAGTCTGTTATTTATATTGTTCTTGAAAGAACAATGCTTTTTCCAGTCATGAACTAAGTATTAGATTTAAAGTCAGAGAAACGTCCCATTCTACTTCTCTAATTATCTTTCTGAATTTAAATGTGTAATTTATGTTCTGGTCTTCACTCTTCAAAAATAGAGTTAAATATTTTCCTTTTGTAGTAAAAAAAATATCAGCCTATTTGTGTTTGTGCCTTGTGGACATGCGTTTGTGTATGTGAGAGAGACAGACTGTAAAATCTTGTTGATCTTGGTTCCTTAATATCAGGTGGTAAATGTAATAACCAAATACTTTGTAACTGGTTTTAAAATAATAGTGCAGCATTCTTTATGAATATTTGAGCTCAAATATTCAATAGGATCTCAGTGAGATAACAGTAATTCCATTAGACTGATTGGCAGACAGATTTCTGGAATACAGTCTGCAAATCCATATTAACTTTATTGATCTTTCTGGCTGTATTTTAATCAAATTATAGCTTTAGAGAAAGTCACCCTTTATTTCTATATCTTTTTGTTTAATGGAAAAGTAACTTTTTAAAGCTGGAAAAGGCTTGTAGCTGATATATAAAATTCTGGCCAAGGTCAGGAAAAATCAATTCATTGGCTTCTGTAAAGATACAAAATTGAACCAAAGTAAATTACAAAAATATATTCACCATTTTTACTTGTCTTTTTCTTATATCTCTTTTTTTCCTAATTTGTAGCTGAAAGAAGAATTTTTAGAATATTTAAATGTGCAAAAATTAAGGATTATAATTTAAAAGCATCTAACTTTAAGAAAACAAAATTTACCCTAGAGTTATTTCATACTACATTAGCTCTTTAAAGTTTATATTTGAATTTACTTCAACAATCATTTATTGAATACTGCTAGGTACTGACCTTGGTATTAGAGAAATACCAGTAAACAGAACAGATAATCCCTGTCCTCATAAAGCTTACATTCTAGTGGGCAAGAGAGAAAATGAATAAACTCAATATGCAATTTACAAAATATATTTAAAACTGATAAATGATAAAGGGAAAAAAGAAAGCAAGAAAGAAGTAGTCTTGGTCAACTTGGCTGCTGTAATAAAATACCAAAGACTGGGTCGCTTATAAACAACAGAAATTTATTTCTCACTGTTCGGGAGGCTGCGAAGTCCATGATCGAGATGTCAACAGATTCGGTCTAATAAGGGCCTGCCTCCTAGTTCCAAGATGGTGTTTTTTTTTTTTTTTGTCCTCACATGACAGAAGAGGTCAGGGCTATTCTCTGGGGCCTCCTTTATAAGGGTACAAATCTCATTCATGAGAGAGCTCTGCCCTCATCACCTAATTACCTCCTAAAGGCTCCACTACCTAAAAATACTATGTTGATGATTAGGTTTCAACATATGAACTTTGGGTGGACACCAATATTCAGGCCATCGCTGGAGGCTAGTGAGTTCTGGGAGATGGGGGCTATTGGATTTTAAATATATTGATCAGGACAGATTTAAGAATGTGATATTTGAGCAAAGGAGATTCAGGGAGTTTTGCACCTCTTTGAGGAAGAGCAGAAGGAACAGCTAGTGAAAAGCCCCTGGAAACAGGAGGGTATCTTGGGTCTTTGAGACTCAGCCAGGAGGCAAGTATAGAAAAAGGAAGAGAGTAGTAGGAGATGTGCATGTGTGTGTATGTACCTGGGTTCATACAAATCATGCAAGGCCTCATGGACCATTGTAAAGATTCGGCTTACTCTGAGTTAACTGGGAAGCCACTGGGGGGGGTTTAAGCAAAGTTATAATATAACCTGGCTTCAGTAAATTTGAAGTATTTACTATTGGAGTAGGATAGGAATGTCACAAGTAGGTACTTGGAATGCAGATTAGCAAGACTAGGTAAGACTAAAAGGATAATTTTGGTTGTAGTATTAAGAATTAGTAGAACCAGGGCTGGGCACGGTGGCTCACGCCTGGAATCCCAGCGCTTTGGGAGGCTGGGGTGGGCGGATCACTTGAGGTCAGGAGCTTGAGGTCAGCCTGGCCAGCATGGTGAAACCTCACCTCTACTAAAAATACAAAAATTAGCGGGGCATGGTGGCAGATGCCTGTAATCACAACTGCTCAGGAGGCTGAGACAGGAGAATTGCTTGAACCTGGGGCAGAAGTTGCAGTGAGCCGAGATCGTGCCACTGCACTCCAACCTGGGCAACAGAGTGAGACTCTGTCTCAAAAAAAAAAAAAAAAAAAAAAAAAAAGAATTGGTAGAAGCAAAGAGACCCTTCTGGCAGATGTTAAAATAATCCAGGCAGAGTTGATGATGGATTGGATGAGGGTGAGAGTAATGTACGTGGCAAGGTGTGGTTGAATTCTGTATTTATTGCAAAGGTGAGTCAATAGATTTTGCTGACAGCCTGGATCTGGGGTATTAGAGAAAGAGAGAAGTTAGAGACAATTCCAAGGTCTTTACCTCATGTCTGGAAGGATGGAATTGCCAATAACTTAGATGGGGATGATTCTTCAAGACAAAGAAGGTTTTAAGACTCAGTTGTGTGTATGTTAAATTTGAGTCACCTACTGGACATTCAAATGGAGATGTCAAGTTGGTAGTTGAATACTTGACTCTGAAATTGAGAGTAGAGTTCTGAGTTGGAGATATTATATAAATTTAGAATCCCTAATGAATGGATGGTATTTAAAGCCATCAGCTTGGAAAGGATCACTGGGGAAACAAGTGGAGAAGAGAAGAAACACAGGAAAGAGTCCTGGGTAAATTTAATGTTCAGAAGTTGGGAATATGAGGAAAGACTAGGAAAGGGCACTGAGCAGAGGTACCCAATGGGTAGAGGGACAAGCAGGTGAGCGTGGTGTCCTGCAAAGCAAATGGAGACAGTGTTTCAGAGAGGAGAGTAATCAACTGCCCCAAACTGTTGATTGTTTTGGTATATGATTTATTGATATTTTATTTTGGGAATTTAAAAATTCTCTAGTATTTACCATTTTGTGTACTGAAAAGGGAGAAATTACTATAACATCTATAACACTAACACTATTTAAAATCAAGTGTTTTTCCTCTAAAAAGAGAATAGGATATTCTTTTTTCTTATTCTTCGGTAGAAATATTAGCGTGAACTCATATTAGTCTCTATCTTTTACATGAGATATACATATATATGGCTATATGTATATACACTCTATATGTTTGTGTATATACACGTACAATATCTCTGTAAGAAATATTGATTTTACTTGGGTAAAGTTCAATATTTAAAGTTTAATAATCAATTAAGAGTGATTTCTTTAAAATTTGACAAAAATGGAAATGGTTTCTTTCCACTTATGTGCTAATATAGAAAGTGCTTACCATTTCTACATATCCCATTATGCTCCTCTGGTTCTCTGAGGTTATTTTTTGTAACTTGTCATGCATTTGGAAAAAGAACTATTCATTTGCAAGTGTGTGAAATCCATGAGGCAAATGGGACATTGTACTAGATGATCTCTACGGCCTCGCTAGTTCAAAGGTTCTAAGAATAATGCTTATACCTCTGGCCTGCATTAAGCCAAGTTGGATGGGGTGGGGAGTTAGTAGCCTTTCAAATAAGCTGGATTAACCCCATTGCCATTTCTCTTAGGGAGAAGGCAGCTCAGCTTTTTAGAGCATATAGGTCATCAGCAAAAGTTAGATTATAAAAGTCTTCAAGTCACAATCATTTCATACAGTAATAGAACTGAAAGTGATTTAGGCTTAAGAGTGAGGGAAATGAATTTTTAGTTAAGAGCCATGAAAATCAGCACTATTTCACATAGTTTAAATAGACTGCTATTCTTAGTTCAATATAGGCATTCATTCAGTTCAGTTTCCTTGAGTTCAGAGGCAATAAAAAGATACACATTTTTCTACAAATTCAATCAATTTTGGAAGGGCCTATAATTTTTAAAGCTATTTTTTTGTTTGAATTGCATAGCTACTAATTTTTTACTGCCAATTTCAAAGAGAAATATGAGAACCTAAATCTTTCCATATCTGTTTTAAGCCTCCACAGAGAAAGCATGAGATGACATGATGCTAGAGTGGTCTTTTTACTTTTCAGTCCTTTTCTAATGTTTCAAAGAGATTTTCAAATTGGGCAGAATCTTCCAAGAGTATTTGATCAAAAGGTTCCTCTTCAACAGGGACTCCTTTGTTATTAGTATATTGTAAACTGAATCTATCAGAGAATGCTCCAAAAGTTTGTCTCATTTAAAGAAACTATCTTCCCAGTTGAAACTAGTAATGGATTAGGTTGATCAAAACAGTCTGAGAAAATGAAAGTTGATTCTATAAAGTAAATTTGAAATGTTCACTGTTGGAGTAGGATAGAAACTTCACGGGTAGATATTTGAGACAAGAACTAGCAAAACCAGGTTACTTAGCACCTGACCTTCCAGAAGAGAATGAATCCACAGGCTTATTTCCACCTTAATTTGGGAGAGCAAGATGTTTGCTTTTGCTCTGCCCATGTCTGGATGGCCACAAGGTGAAGTATCTGATTAAGAAGACCAAAAATTATTGGGACATGTGAATTAGGCAGCAAGGATTGAATTAGAAAATGTTCATTAAACACAAGCTTCTCTGAAGTGCCGTAGCTGTTTGCATGCTAAGATTACACAGGTTCTCTTTTCTCTGGTTTCATAATCTCCACTCTTTCAAGTTGGGCAGGAAACTATCTTCTGTTTGGATTTTGGTGTGTCTGTGTACCTGTTCTTGTTGGAAAGTGTGTTGTTAAATCTTCAGCTGCTTGTGTTTGGAGCCGGAGATTTCTTCGCGGGAGCTTATCCCTGTGGAAGGAGCTCCAGGCCTGAATGACTGCACTCCCTAGTTGGGGAGGCAGCAGATGTTTTGGTTGGAGTGCTAGAATCTAAAAGCCCCTTTCCTGAGGGGCTGCTGTGATTCATATGAATGGCCTCCCCATTTCCTGCTTTCCACTCCCTGCTCCCTACCTTGTCCTCTGCTCTGCTCCCAGAAGTTGGCGCCAGTGCCCGCCCTGTCTGGGGTGGGGCGTGGCTGTGGCTGTCCTCCTCCTAGGCTGGTTGCAATGCAACAACTGCTAGTGACTCAGGTGGTGGGGTCCCTTCCCCACCTGCCATCCAGGTGCCCAGTGCTTTCCCATGTATAGAGTCCGTCCACTGGTGGGCGCCCATCTGCTGTAGGCTGGGATGGGTCTGTGGGAAGGGATATTGGTTCCGGGGCTGGTGAAAGGAAAACCATTAGTTGGTGGGGCGCACACACACACACACACACACACGTACATGCATACAAACACACACATGGAATCAGAGGCTCTGGAGCTGAGAGGTTCCACATTCATCCAAAGAGTATCTCCCTGCAGGAGGGAGGGAGGGTGTCATTACATAGCATATAGCAAACATCAGGACAAGACAAGAGCGACTATGTAGAAAGGAAAAAATTGTTTATTTTACTATCTTTAGAGGCCCTTTTTGTCCTGGTTTTTGAAGAAGGAACCCCACATTTTCATTTTGCACTTGGCCCTGCAGACTGTGCTGCCAGCCTTGATGGCAATCGTCATGCATAGGCAGTTACCATCCTCAGCTGGTTTCTCCACCCAGCTAGCCAGTCCGATGCATTTCTCTGGCCAGCTGTCCCCGCATTGTTTATAGTGGCTAAATATTTTCTGCCCTTCCCCAAATTATGCTCCTTCTGCCTCTACCTTCATCTCAGCAAACAGTGTTATCTCTTACTTTAGAGAAAAAGGAATAGAAGTCACCAGATGAAAAACTCTTCATGGCTGTGGAAAAGGGGAACACATACACTGTTGGTAGGAGTATAAATTAGTTCAGCCTCTGTGGAAAGTAGTTTGGAGATTTCTCAAAGAACTAAAAGCAGAACCACCACTCGACCCAGAAATTCCATTACTGGGTATGTACCTGGAGAAAAATAAATCATTATCCAAAAAAACAACAACAAAAAACACATGCATTCATATGCTCATTGCAGTGCTAGTCACAATAGCAAAGACATAGAGTCAACCCAGGTACCCATCAATGGTGGATTGGATAAAGAAAATGTGGTACATAGACACCATGGGGTGCTATGCAGTCATAACAAAGAATGAAGTCATGTCCTTTGCTGCAACATGAATGTAGGGGGAGGTCATTATCCTAAGCAAATTAATGCAGGAACAGAAAACCAAATACCACATGTTCTCATTTATAAGTAAGAGCTAAACACTGGATACTCATACACATAAAGATGGAAACAATAGACATTGGGGACTACTGGCAGGGGAGAAAGGGAAGGGGGCAAGGGCTGAAAAACTCCCTATTGGGTACTATGTTCAGTACTTGGGTAATGGGATCATTAATACCCCAAGCCTCAGTGTAACACAATAGACCCATATAACAAAGCTGCACATTTACCCCCTGAATCTAAAATACAAGTTGAAATTATTATTATTTTTTTTTTTCAGAAAAAACCTCCTCATGGTCCTAACCTGTATTTCTTCTCCCTTTTCTGTCCTTCTTATTATGTGGGAGGAGGCAGGCTTCTCCCTGTCTAATGTTTGTATCTGCCTGCACCCTACCCTCCATCCCTTGCAGCCTTCCCAGGACTGAGCCTGGCTATCCCCCTCTCTTAAGAGGTAGCACCAGGTTGTGGGAAGAGCAGGAGCTCTGGAGAAATTGTCTGGGGCTGGATCTCAGCTTTATTTCTCATTACTTGTGTGAACTTGGGCAACTCTTTTAACTTCCCCATGCCTCAGTCTCTCTATTTGACAATTGGAATAGCGATAGTACTTGTTTCACTATGTTGCTATGAAGATTAAATAAGTTAATATTGATAAAATAATTGGAAAAGGGCTGGCATATCATATATGCTGTATAAATACTTGTTTAATAAAATTAAAGAAAAAAGTCTTTTCCTTCATCTTCAAACCTGGTTACCCAGGTTGCTCACAACCATCTGTGTCCTTTTCCTGATAGTCTCAGCAGCTCCAGTCGCTGTCTGATACTTTCATGGCACACTTGGGGCATAGAGGTTTTGGTCAGGTTCTCAGTGCATTCTGACTATAGACTCACAACCAGTCATGCATTGCTGGGGGCTAGAATCTCTGAAGCAATATGGCCATGAAGGTGGACTGCATTCTCACTGCTCTCGGATCCACAGACTGCTATTCTGTTCCACTCCTAACCAGGCAATACCTCTTTTTATGATGGGTGAGAAGTCCTAGTCTTACTGATATTTATCTATATTCCAGAACCCTCTTCTCACATTTAGCTCATCTAAAAACCATCTCAGTTATTCTAAGGCATGTGTTGAAACTTAAAATGCCTACTGGGGTAACGTAGTTAATGTAAAAGGGTGAAACAGTTGAGTGTAGGAGACAACAGGCAGTGGTGGGGCCTGGGTATATTTAAAGGTGCAGCCACTACGCAGCTCCAGCTGGTTGATGCCATGAAACTTGTGAACCTAAAGTTTGCAGAAGTTCGAGATTTTTCAAGAGAAGCTGGAAATTTAGAGTCTTACATGAAATTGTTAAACATTTTGTGTTGGCAACTAATTCTACGTGAATAAAAAGAGCATTTGAGCCAAACAAATCATGTCTGTAGAGTGCATACACTTCATGCACGTCTGGTTTGTAATCTTGATCCTAAGGGCTTAGAGTTTTGAATGAGAAAATCCATAAAGCTTATAAGGTACTTCCGTTGACATAGAAGAGAATGAGAGGGAAATATCAGTTATCAAAAAGTCCCCAAGTATTAATATTTGAAAATATTATCCTGCCACACCTTTGCTGACTCTCTTTATCTCTGCCATTCCAAACAGAAGTGATTAACCCCCTTATCCAAGTCTACATAGTTCTCTGGACAGGGATCTATCGGCTCACCCAACAGCACCACTCTATCCCAGAAGTAGCTTTATTTTTTCATACTGTTTGCTTACATATCTCTCTCACCCTGCTAAATCCCTTGAGGTGGGAACTCATTATTAATTTTTGTTTTTCTACTGCATAGTCCACAGATTGGCATGCAATATATGCTCTAAGAAGAGACTTGAAGGGAAAAGAACACTCTATGCAGGAAAAAAGCACGTGCAAGGGCAGAGAGTCATAAACCACCAGTGGGTTTTAAAAAATCTTATAATGCTTTAGTTTTTTAGGAGAATGAAATAATAGGGAATGAATAGAAGGAAAGAAGGCAAACCATGCAAAAGCTTACATGTTATTTTAGCAGTTTACATTAATCTTTGGGTAAAAGGGAATCCATAAAGTTATTTTTTAAAAAGCGATGAAATAATTATATTTTATATTAGAAGATGGATTAAAGCAGTATATTTAGTGGTCTTTTGCTTCTGTGGCAGCCCAACATTGTTGAGTACTTTCTACATTTTATGAATATTCTACATTGTGAATTTTACCTTTCCAAACTTTTAGGAAACTCATATTCCTAGGCTGCCTTGAAGCTAAAGTACAGGTGTGTGATCTCAGTTACACCATTCAGAGGCACCTGTGCAAGACTTGGATTTGGAACTGAGCCACGATAGGAGTTGGCTAACTGTGGGAAAACAGCTCTTGTGGCAGGTACAGTGGCAGACATATCTGGTTGTTTGGAAGCAGCTGTGGCAGAGTCTCTGGCCCTGTCTCCATCCTCCCAGATGCCAGGAGGTGGTGGCACTGGAACTTTTACTGAGCAGCCCCTAGGGTGTGGTTGGACATTGTTCCTGGATGCATAGCTCCAGAGCTCAATCCCTGCCTCTTCTGCAGATTCTGCAGCTAAGCAGAACATGAAGATTCTCTTACTTGCAACTAAGAACACTTACCAATATGAGGTGATATCAATAAACATATTGCCATCTTTCCAGTGAGGACTGATTAGGGCTTGCATCAGGGAGGAATTATAGAGATGCATTCAGAACACAAATTTGAAAAAATGTTAGGAATATTTTATCAGATAGGTGTCATTGATCGACAAAAAGAAATTTGAAAAATTGAGAACAAATCAAGATAAATGTTGAGGAGGAAAGAACCAAATTTGAAGGGTTTAATGCTGTATGGGCCCCAGTTTCCACAAAACTGAGTGAGTCTCAGTCAGGTGCTATGAGCTACTGGCATAGGAATAGACTTAGGGCTAATCATCAGAAACATTGAGACAGTCACAAGGCTTCATGGACTGGGAGTGGGAAATGAGGAAGAAAACAACTGGCTGGTCCTGGCTTTTAAGGGAGGCAAATTAATTTAAAGGAAACTTGGTAGACTAGGTAGAATGGGAAAATGTCAAGTGGCCAGAGCAGCTTTCCCCTGTTATTCTAGTTCATGTCTGTATCCTCAGATGCTCAATAACTATTTGATGTAGGAAAGAATGAATCAGGTGTTACTGGAGGTAAATAGATAGAAAACCAGAGAGGAGAAATACAGAATTTAAGATCTTGCATCTAATGCTAGACCTTTGCTTTCTCTCATTTGCATACTAAATGTGGGGCTGCAGATGGCTTCATGTTATTACAGCTGCTGAATCAACTTACATTGGCTGCAGAATTCTATTGCCCTTGTCACAGAAATGACCTTGACGGATAGAAGAATTCTCTGGGCTCGTTTCAGAAGACAATAACAAAAGCAGGATTAATTCAAATGATGGGTTAATATGTACCTTAGGCTCCATCAAATAATCTTGAGGGCAGCTAGAAATCTTTTTAGAAGTCTGAGGTTAGAATTAAAAGCTCCTTAGATGCCTTGTTCACAATTCCATGTTGTTATTTTATTATTTAGACATCACCAGCTTCTTTTCTAGTTTTGATTAGGTTGCCTAACATTCTGTGGTTTTCCTTCTTTTCTCTTCTACTTTCCACACTTCCATTTTTAATAAAGAAAGATGAAGCAAGAGTGTCTTTTCCACCTATTTAAATAATTTTATCTTTACATCGGCATGTTTCTCACTTTTCATAATTTGTGAAAATGTAACTATTAGAACAGAAGTGCACAGCAGCATGTCTGGAAGTCTGTCTGAGATCATACAGCCCCTTGTCACATTTAGAAGATCCCAAAAGGCAAATGAAAAGTATGCTGAATGATTCAAATAGGAGTTTGTGAAGAAAGGTTAAATGAATTGGGATTATTCATTCTGTATCATAAGGGAATTTTCTAAAAATAATATTAATTTGTCTCAGACAAAGTGATCTGTTTAAAAGAGAAACTATGACATCTTTAAAAATTTTCCTTCTCTGTGAATCTTAAAGAGACATACCTATCTTAGCCGAGCTAAGGCAAATCCCCTTGGAAGTGTCTGATTTTAGGGCTGTATCAGGGTCTAACCAGGAAACTGGCACCACACAGACAATTGCGCAGGGCAAGTTTAATGTGAAGAATTATTAATTATAACAGGGAATTGGAGTTACATGGGATTAACTAGGAGGAAGTAAAGAGAATGGCAAAGAATACAGGAATGGCAGATACCTGAAGCAACTCTATTCCTAGGGCTGGAGCAGGGTACCCAAGAATGAAGCTCTCTCCCTGTTCCTCAGGTAAAGATCAAGCCCTTGTTGTGGAAGGCATGGCTGTGGTTCATAGAATGGCAGGGAAGTTGCTGTGATCCTGCTCTGGTGGAAGTTGCTGGAATTATACCCTCTAGGGTACTAGGGAAGCTGTTGAAGTGGAGGCATCCTGCTACAAAGCCTCCTGGTGAGGGGGTGCAAAGAGAAACTGCTAGCTTCCAGGTGCTGCTGACTGCTATGCACTGCAGGAGCTAGCCATAGAGAAGCTGTGAGTACTGTGTGAGCTGGGCTCTGAAGATGCTGTAGGTGCTGCCAGAGCTAGGTGCTGGAAGAGCCAGCTCTGCTTCAGGAGCCTCGTGAGAAAGCACACCTGAACCAGGAAGAAAACTACTCCTTCCTGTGATATCTCTCTAGTGCTCTCTACTGACAAAGTTTAATATTGTGCCAACTGGCAAAGAAAAACAAATTAAAGCCTATAGATCCATTTTTGCACAGCAGGCAATGAAGGGTGATTTTGGAGATGAAGCAATAAATTGATAACTGGCACAATGGTTATTTTTGAGATGGCAACAGGTAAGGTGTAAGGTGGGCTAAGAGGGAATTTTGGCTTTGGTTTTATGCTTTGCAGCCTCTCAGGATGCAGTGAGGAGGTTGATGTGACAAGATAGATCCTGAATAATTCCAAACAGTCTGTCTTGGTCCTGCCAGTTGTTCTCTACAGAGCTTGCATTTCTTTTGAAAGAACCTGTTGGCCCATTGGACTAGGTATTCTTTTACAGATATTCCTTTTTTTAGTTTTGAGGGGTATTGAGGATGTCTATTTATTATTGTTATTGTTGCCAATCTGAAAAAAATCCTTTTTATTTTAGGTTAATGTAGATTTTATGATTAAACCACTTCTGATTCTTTTCTTGTTACTGAATGTATAATTAAAGCAGCCTTGGACCTTCACCCTGTATAGCTGGGTTTTTGGTTGCTTGTGGGGACAAGTCCAACCTCTGGAGCGTGGGTATTTACTTTAAAAATATTGTTTACATAGTAGCTATAGCTGGGGAATGAAACATTTCTTTCTTTTCAAACTTATTTGTGCCTCCAAAAATTGTTTCATGGTTTTCATAAATGAAAGAATAATGAGCATGGTACAGACTTTTTGGCATATAGTAGTCTCTCCTTATCCACTGTATATCACAGTTTCACTTACCTGTGGTCAGCTACAGTCTGAAAATATTACAGTACTTTGAGAGAAAGAGACCACATTCACATAATTTTGATTATAGTATATTGCTATAATTTGTTCTATTTTCTTATTGGTTCTTGTCAATCTCTTACTGTGCTTAATTTGTAAATTAACTTAACCATTGATATATATGTATAAAAAAAACATAGTACACATAGGATTTGGTGTTATCCACTGCTTCAGGCATCTGCTGGGGTCCATGGAGAAGGAGGGACCACTGTGTGTTCCAGAAATCGGGAATGAGATGATTGGGTAAAGAATCCTATTGCACATCAGATGGCTTTTAATTATTTGATTTCAACAGAATTGCAGGAGACCCTCAATGGCTTTTTAGTTGATGAATCATTGAAGAAAAGAGAACTTCAAATGATACATCATTTTATGATACTTTTGATAATAATTTAGAAGGTGTTTACAAACCAGTTATGTTGCTATAACAAAACTCCTTCCATTCTCATCTACTTATGTATGTGAACAAAGTTCCTCAGCACTTACATATTTGAAAGTGAAAAACAGGTATACAATCCTTAAATATGTGTCTCATCCTGGCAGTGAGTAATATTCACCCACAGACACATGTGCTAATTTAAAAAAACACCTCATCTATGTCATTAAAAGCTGTTTTTCTAAAAACAGATTACTGTGATTGGCAGAATTCTAAAGATGTCCCCCCAGGACTCCTGACCCCTGGTTACTCAGTCAAACACTGATCTTGGCACTGCTATGAAAAAACTTTGCAGAATTAAATTAACCAATCAGTCGATGGGTCAGTTGCCCTTAAAATAGAAAGATTATCTTGAATTACGGTGAACCCAGTGTATTCACATGACTCTGTAGAAGCAGAAGCATCTGTCTGAGAGATGCAGCAGTGGAAGAAGAAGCAGGAGAGATGTGGAGTGAAAGGGATATGTTGCACTCTTGCTGGTCCTGAGACCCACCTGCAAGGACCAGAGGTCAGGTGCTAGGAGCTAAGGGTGGTCTCCAGCCCACGGCCAGCGAGGAAATAGTACCTCATTCCTACAGCTGTGTAAAATTGAATTCTGCCAACAACTTGAATGAGCCTGGAAGTGGATTCTTTCCTCAAGCTTCCAGAAGAGAATTCAATCCTGCTAACCCTTGATTTTTGCTTGTAAAACTGAGCAGACTGAGACTTCTGACCCACAGAACAGTGAGATAACAAATGAGTTGTTTTAAGCTGCTAAATTTGTGGTAATTCGTTCCAGCAACAATAACAACAAATAGTTACTTGTTATGTTAAATGATATTTAAGCAACATATTAAATGTATTTTACATTGTTTAGATCATTTGTAATCACTAGTAATGTTTAAATTGACAGCATTCTCAAAGACAAATATCTTTAACACATAATTATATAGTTACAGAAATAACAAAGTTTGATTTCAGTTTACATACACATTTTTCAGTAGAAAACTATGATAGAATAATAAAAATATCACTAAACATAAATATGTTACATTAAGACAGAATTATGACAGGAAAGTAGAATGGAAATAAGTATATAAGGAGCAAAAAAAGAATAAGATAAGAATTTTTACTGTTAAAGAAGCGCTTGTTAGTGTATATTTTATTTTTATTTTTATTTTTGAGACAGACTCTCGCTCTGTCACCCAGGCTGGAGTGCAGAGGTGTGATCTTGGCTCACTGCAACCTTTGCCTCCCAGGTTCAAACAATTGTCCTGCCTCAGCCTCCCAAGTAACTGGGATCACAGGTGCGTGCCACCACACCCAGGTAATTTTTGTATTTTTAGTACAGACAATGGAGTGAGGGATTTGCCATGTTGGCCAGACTGGTCTCGAACTCCTGGGCTCAAGTGATTCACCTGCTTTGGCCTCCCAAAGTGCTGGGATTATAGGCGTGAGTCACAGATCCCAGCCGTTAGTGGATACTTTAGAAATGAATGAGGATTTGTCAAAATCATACTGAATATATTTAAAAGAGTGAGCTCATAGTTTTATCTTAAAAAGTCATTATTGACACTATCCGATAAATTAAACACTTTACAACTCTTTAAATTTGTTGAAAACATTTTGTTATCAACTTAAAAATATGCAAAGGACCTCATAGTCTGTCAAAATTCCCTCAAGGAGTAGCACACAAGAAAATCTGAAGACCATTGATTCACAGGACTCCATTTTCTGAGTTTACACACAGTATTACCTTCCACTGGGGTAGGCATGAGAAAGCTTATGAAGCTCAGAAGGTTTTCTCATTCATTAACTCAATTATCCATTGAAGACTGATCAAACCTTTACAGAGGACTCACGTTACATGTTTAACTTATATGTAGCTATATTCACTCAGCAAATTAAAATGGGGAACATTAGGGCAGAGAAATAGCAAGTTGAACTGACCAGAGAGGTCTGCCTGGTTTCCACTCAGTGTATGCACATGTTGGGTGGGAGTGATATAGTGTCTCTTGTCTTGATACATATCTTCATGCTTAGTTTTGTTTTATTTTCCTTTAAATCAAAAATAGAGACAAGGCCTCACTATGTTGCGCCGGCTGGTCTTGAACTCTGGAGCTCAAGCGATCCTCCTGCCTTGGCCTCCTAAAGTGCTGGGATTACAGGCATGAGCCACCATGCCTGGCTCACGCTGAGTTTTATACTACTGACCTGTTTAAACCTTCTCCCATTTCTTACATCATGGTCCTAAATACGAGCCAACTAGCTCCTCTGCTGCTCAAGTGAAGAAACAGCACCAGTCTCAGATCTAGCTCTCAGACATAATTCTGGGGGAAAGACACCATGCCCAGGAACTAGGTTATAAGATAAACAACCCAGGAATCCTGTCCCAGAAACCATTAGGTCAGGTTGTTTCAGTAAAAACACAAGAAGATATATGTCCACCCACTTTTTAATCTCTTGTCCTATAAGATTTAACAGTCTGATGAGTTTTTACTCTAAGGGTTTTGAATTCATTGATACAATTTTTCATTTTCTGCCTCATCTTGAAGCTTGGTGTTCCTTCTGAATGTCTTTCTTGATGGTTGGATCATCAACTTAGTCACCTATCCTAGACACATAAGATCCTAGCCCCTTCACTTTCTAGATCCCTTCAGGCCACAGTCATATCCTGTCATGTCTGTTTGCCAAAAGTTTAAATTGTGTGCCTTCTTGCTGTTTGCAACTCCAGCCTCAATTAAGGTGTTCACTGTTGGTTGTGTCCTGGTCTTCATGATTGTCTCCTCTGTTTCAACCCTAAAAGCTCAGTACATTTGGACTTAAATGCAAATCTACCAATATCTTTCTTTCACTTAAAACTCCTTTTCATAACAAACCCAGTCTTTTATACCTTCCTCTCTTCATCTGATGCCATGCCTCTCCTGGAGCCATATTGCTAAAACATGCCATCCTGTTTCATGCCTTCATAGACTATAGCTTCTGTAAGAATGGTCTTTCATCTACCTTCTCCTTGTCCATCTGGACAACTCTCATCCTTCAAATATCATTGTGTACATGGTAGGAATGCTGCTACCAGTTACCACCTACCACCACCACCACTACCATCAGCACTAGCATTTATCAAGATTGAACACATTATGAGCTGAGAAGTATGTTAGTCACTTTCCATGTACAGATGTTGTTTATATTATACAACAACTCAATGCAGAGTTGAGAAATGAACGCCTTCTTTTCTCTAGATTAGGAAGCTAAATCAGAGATATTTAAGTGAGTGGACCAGGATTCAGAGCTGGGGGGATGTGCTTCCAGAACTCACTGATGGAACCACTGCAATTTGGAGTCCTGCTATACCACTGTGCTGAAGAAAGGAGGCAGTTACTCAATCTCTCCCCAATGCTTCTTTTGTAAAATGAGGATCTTAATACCTTATTAGCAGGGTTCTTGTGAAAATTAGCAAACACTATTGAAAGGAAACTGCCAAGTCTTTATAATAAGTTTAAGTCAAGTTTCTGGAGATATTTTCTTTAATAACTCATAATGTAGTTAATTTGAAGCTGGGAAACTTCACTAAAGGCCAGAAAACAATAAAGAGTAACATCACAGGCAACACAAAACTAGATAATTTGACCCAAGAACTATAGATTGTTTGGAGTTAACATGTGTTATCTAGGACTACCAGGACTGACTGACTAGTGTGTGATTTTAGCTGGCTTCTGAGGATTGGGCTGTTCATGTGTAGACTTAGCAATGATGTCTATTTGGTAGAACTATTGTGAGAGTTGAATTTATTCCTAAACGTACACTTATTGAGCCCAAAACTAGGCATTCTCTGATAACTAATACACAGTTTTTGACATTATCCTCATAACAAAGGCAGTGGGGGTGCTACTTTGATTCCCTATTTACAGATGACAAGAGTAAGGCCTGAAGAGGTTAGGAAACTTGCGTAGGTCACATAGTTGGTGATTTCCATACCCAGGACTGGAAGCCAGGCAGCCTGGTTCCAGAAGTGTGTGCTCAGCCCGTCTGCTGCACTGCCTAATGGTGTGAGTGGAGACACTACCGTCATGAAGCTTGTAGTTTAGGATGGTGCACATGTAAGAAAACAAAGAAATGCACAATTAAAAATAAAATAAGTGCTATGAAGGCAATGAATATTGTGTGTGGCAAAGAAAAATGGGGAAGGGGTATCTGAGATCCATTAGAGACAGTGGTTAGGAAAGTTTTCCCTGAGGAAAGTGATGTTTAAGATTGGATTAAATGAGATAATGTGTTTAGTAAAGGGAAATCCGGGCACCCTGCTAATAATGTTCCCTTTCCTTTCCTTTCATATGTTGAAATAAAACATTTTTTTGACCCTGCATGAGCTCTCCCTCCTTGTGATTGCCCTGAGAGGTAGAACTCCATGGAAGATCACACTTGTTCAGGTGGGAACTGTGAAAAGTCACAGAGGACTCCTGGGCTTGAACAACTGGCACGTAGATGCTTACACATTACTTTGTTTGCACGTGAGATCTTTTATTAAATAATTGAGAAATCCTAGCTATTTACAGGTATTGTCATTTTGTGCCTTAACAATTTGTTAGATTTCAAAAGCATCAACTTAGTTTTGTTGTTCACAATGGCTTTGAAATGGTGTTAAGACTTCTGGAAATTCATTGAGGGTTAGCAGTGTCATTGTCTATGCTTTTTACTTCTAAATAATAGCTTATTTCTTTGGCAAACCTATCATTTCTAATTTAATGGGTAGTACTCCAGTAATTGAGCTATCTTTTTGAAAGCTACAATGGCAGCTAAAGAAATCCTAACAGAGGACTAAAATAAGATAAATGGGAAAGGGACATATTACCTCTTTTTGCTCATCTGGTTGTTATTGTTAATAATAATAATAAAATACTAGAAATTGATATAACTGTCTTTTTTTAGCATCATTTAAAATATCCTTGGGAATGTCATATAAAATAGCAGTTGTACCAGTGTGATGTAAATTATAGTACAGTTAAAAAAAAAAAAATGGCAATGGTGGGTTCTGCCTGACAATTGCTGCCTGATATTTTGAAAGCAAAATAGTCACAAATGTATTTAGGCCATTTCATTAAAAAAATGAAATTACACTTTTAGATAAGCTTTACCCTTCATCCTCCTCCATGGATTGTGATGGCTGATTCATGATGGATGATGGTGTGGCCGCCTGGCGGTAAGATGGCCTGGTGAGCTCTGCCTTCTGGTACCTATGCCCTTATGTGATCTTTTCCTCCTGAGTGTGAGCTAGATTTGGTGACTCACTGTAACAAATAGGGAATAGCAGAAAAAAGGAGCTGTCTCTTCCAAGATTAGGCTGTAAAAGATTATGAGTTTCATCTTGGAGGCTTTGTCTTGTTCTTTCTTAGATCTCTCCCCTGGGAGAAACCAGCCACCATGTTGTAAACAGCCCTGTGGCGAGGCTCACATGAGGAAGACCAGGGCTTACCAACATCCTCTGAATGCACGTGGAAACAGATCTCTGTCCCTCCCCTCAAGGCCCAACTGTGCATCCAAATGAAATCACAGCCTTTGTTGACAGCTTGACAGTCTCCTCATGAGCCAGAGAAATCAGCTAGGTGACTCTCAGATTTCAGACTCACAGAAACTGTGAGATAATAAATGCTTATTGCTTTAAATGCTAAATTTTGGGGGTTATTGATTATGCAACAATAGATAACTAAGATAGATGAAGAGTGCAATGGGAATGATAAATTCTAGAGTGAGCCCAAGTTCACTGTAAATAGGGAACCACAGTGATATAATCCCAAGACTCCAGTGTGGCATGAGGCTGAGAGCATACTAGGGTTTATCCAACTTCTTGGTATTGAATTTCTTTTCATTTCACTAGACTGAGGCTAAACTGGGATTTGCTATGGAGAGAATATGTCTTCTAAGTTTCTCGTGTTGGAAACATTCCCCAAATTTGTATATTAATGATATTTGGAGGTAGGACCTTTAAGAGATAATTAGGATTAGATAAGGTCATAAAAGTGGGGTCTCCATGATGAGACTCAAGGCTTTATAAAAAGATGAGGAAGGAACTGAGCTGACATGCTCTTGCCCTCTTGCCATGTGGTACCTTCTGCCATGTTATGACACATGAAGAAGGCCTTCGTCAGATGCGGTTCCTTGATCTTGGACTTCCCAGCCTCCAGACTGTAAGAAATAAACTTGTTTTCTTTATAAATTATCCAGTCTGTTGTATTCTGTTATAGCAACATAAAACAGACTAAGACAGGGGTCTTCATTAAGAGCAACAAATATAGAATTTAGTCAACTAAAGCAAAAGGAAATTTATTGGAAAGGTGTCTGGAATGGGGTAGATGGGGTGGAATGAGGGTATAAAATCAACAGGAGGCTGTGAGCAGGCTTGGAAACCTATCAGAGGCTGCAGAGTTCCAGAAGCTAGAGAAAGGAAGCATGACAACATTGTCCTAGCAGCAATGGTTCAACACAGCAGCACAATACATGCCTTCTGATGCTATTTTTCATCCTTGCTTCATTCACTCAATATTCAGAGCCCTGGAAAAGAGCCTTCCATTGGCCATGCATAGTTACGTGCCCACCCCTGGTTATATTGGTGTTGTGAAAGGAAGATGGGGGCTCTTTGGCTTTCCTAATGGAGGGCAGGCACCAGGGATGTATCCTTTGTGGCAGAGACTGTTACTGATATAGTTGGAATGTTTGTCCCCCCCAAATTTCATGTTGAAATGTAATCCCCAACATTGGTGGTGGGGCCTTGTGGGAGGTGTTTGCATCATGGGAGTGGATGCCTCATGAATGTCTTAGTGCTGTCCTCATGATAATGAGTGAGTTCTCTTGTGATCTGGTTGTTTAAAAATGTGTGACGCTTTCTCCTTTCTCTCTTGCTCCTGCTGTCACCATGTGACGTGCTGCTCCCACTTCACCTTCCACCATGAGTAAAAGCTCCCTGAGGCCTCATCAGAAGCCAAGAAGATGCCAATGCCCTGCTTCCTGTATAGCCTGCTGAACCATGAGCCAATTAAACTTCTTTTCTTTATAAATTACCCAGCTTCAGGTATTCCTTTACAGAGAAGCAAAACAGCCTATTACAGTTACCATTTACCCATTGTCTGCTTTCCTCTTTTTTAGTGATAAAAGTTTTAGTGGTGCTACACACCCCATTTTTCCAGCCTCCCTCACACAGAAGTATGTGTATCTTAATTCTGGTCAATGGGACCATATGAGCAAAAATGGTTTATGCAACTTCTAGATTGTACCCTTAGAAGGAAAGGTACTTATATTTTCGTTTTCTCATTTTTTTTATAGTGGAATGTTAAGACTGTGGATGGTCATCCTTGACCTTGTGGACAAAGGCCATACCTTAAGGATGGCAAAGAAAAAGGCACGGAAGGAGCCTGTGTGCCTGACACTATTGGGCTCCCCCTCAGGACTGGGGACCACCTTGAATGTTGTAAAAGAAACCTACCTTGTTTAAACGAGCTTTTGTCAAAACAGCCTAGTCTGCATTCTGAGGCTACAACTACTGGGGGAAAAGGAAAGCCCTGAAGGGAACTCAGGGTGCTACCAGGCAGGAGGGGAAAATGCATGCTAGGCAGCCAACAGTGGCCGTTACCATCACACTGTTTAGGAAGCACGTGCCACTTCCTGAATGAAAGTTTTCTTTAATTTTTGGTGATGGTACTAATAGATAGGCAAATTAGAATTCCTACATTGGGCATATGCCCCGGTAAGGCAGCTTTATGTTTATAAATTCCTCTGCCAACCAACATGCTCTGTACTCAAGTTTTTACATCCTTCTACCTTTCCCCATCCATGGGCACCTTATGCAAAAGAACTCATAGGGTCATGGAATTTTGGAGATGTAAGGGACATTAATGAGCAAATAGCTGGATCTGGAGCTCCCAACCCTGTTTGTTTAGCACAACCTCCAGGAAAGTTTGTTGAAAATATGGGCTGTTGTGTTATTGTTCATAAATGGTAATTGCCCTGGTCTGGAAGAGGATTCTATATCCTACCCCATTGTAGTTTAGCATGGTATGTGATTTGCTTTGGCCAGTGAAACAGAGTGAAAATGATGTTTGTCAATTTCAGGCAGCAAGGTCTAGAGCCAGCACTTGGTTTGCCACGTTCTCTGTGATTCTTCTGCCCCTAGATGCAGCAGTATTCCAGATAGAGGTTGCATTATGAGCCTGAATTACAGGATGAAAACAACATGAAATAGAACTTAGCCAGCACAAAGTACACATATACTGTGAATAAGAAATACCTTTTGTTATTGTAAATCATTGAAATTTTTAGGTTGTCTGTTACTTCACCATAATCTAGCCTAATATAAACATCAAACGAATATACTCCTCTACCATAGTAATTTATTTCCTGTTCTTTCTCCTCCTCCTTCCTCTATTTCAGTGTTTAGCAAACTTTTGCCTGCCTGTTTTCGTATGGCCTGAAAGCTAAACATAGTTTTACATTTTTAGGTGGAAAAAATCAAAAGGAGAATAATAGCTCATGATGTAAAAATTATATAAAATTGAAATTAGTATCAGCTTTCTTTCTTTCTTTCTTTCTTTCTTTCTTTCTTTCTTTCTTTCTTTCTTTCTTTCTTTCTTTCTTTCTTTTTCTTTCTTTCCTTCTTTCTTTTTTTTTCAGGCTGGAGTGCAGCGGCACGATCTTGGCTCACTGCAAGCTCTGCCTCCCGGGTTCACGCCATTCTCCTGCCTCAGCCTCCCAAGTAGCTGGGACTACAGGTGCCCACCACCATGCCCAGCTAATTTTTTTTTTTACTTTTTAGTAGAGATGGGGTTTCACCGTGTTAGCCAGGATGGTCTCAATCTCCTGACCTTGTTATCCGCCCGCCTCAGCCTCCCAAAGTGTTGGGATTACAGGTGTGAGCCACCGCACCCGGCCAAATGTCAGCAATCTTAAATAAAGTTGTATTGGGACACAGACATACACACACACACACACATACACACACAAAGAATGTGGACTCCTGCCCTCACTGTCCACCACACTGGCACCACCTCACTCAGTTGCATCAGAAGTTCATTAGTTGTTCTCTGTGGGTTCTCTTCAGTTCTCCAGAAGACAAAAGAAGCCCTATGTGCTCCTACATCCCTTGTAAAGAGGTCCCCAAGGAAATTCTGCCATTTTCCTTCACAGTCAATGAGGCTACCCTCAGGCGTTGTCATTTGCTGTGTCTTCATGGAGGTCTACGTGGCTTGTCATCCTGCTTGCACAGGCCAGTATGAAGCCGTTCGCAGTGAGGATCTTCCAGGTGGGGCACCACTCCCAGGCATTACCCAGGCTTGCAAGAACCACAGGCATTACCCAGGCGTGTAAGAACCTGAGGCTTGTTATCAAGTCATTTCCGGATCCCCTAGGAGGTTTTGGTGTTTTGGCTATGCCCACGCAGACTGGTCAGGGTCTCATGCACCTGTGGAAGCTATAACCATCCATTCCCCAGTGTTCTGCATCTAATTACTGCCCTGTGGTGGGTTCCCATGCTTTCCTATTTCACTCTTTGTGTACAGAAGTTTCCATGCCCTCCCCATCTGAGGTTTCACGTGGATTCCCTTCAGAGCTTAAACAACGAAAGTTGCTAACTTAACATCTCGGAAGGTGCAAATTGAAACACCCTCTGCAGGTAGTTAGACAGTAATATACAGATTAACGGAGAGTGGGAGTGTCTAGTGAACTGCAGAGCACACGCTCAGTCTAAATAGGTAGGTGTTACTTGTATTCTGCTGATCTTGTTGGTAATAAATGCCCAGTGTTGCCTAATTCTAATGACTTTTCAAGAGTTGTTGAAAATTTGGATTTTATAAAAGAAAGCATGTGAAACAGCTTTAATTTAAAATATTGCTAATGACTAATTTATATTTTAAAAATTACACTGTAGATTTTACATTTAGAAACCAGAGTTACACTGTGGGTCGCAGTTAGAACCTCTGGCTAGAATTTACCAATACAGGCTGGCCCGGCTAACTCTCCTGGTGTGAAGAGGAAGAAATGGCTTTTGATTTGATTCCAAGGAATATAAAGCAAGAAAAGAAAACAAACTGGTGGATCACCTGAGGTGGGTGGATCACCTGAGGTCAGGAGTTCAAGATCAGCCTGGCCAACATGGTGAAACCCAGTCTTTATTAAAAATACAAAAAATTAGCTGGGCGTGGTGATGAGCACCTGTAGTCCCAGCTACTTGGGAGGCTGAGGCAGGAGAATTGCTTGAACCCGGGAAGTGGAGGTTGCAGTGAGCTGAGACTGTGCCATTGCACTCCAGCCTGGGCAACAGAGCAAGACTCTGTCTCAAAAAATAAATAAATAAATAAATAAAAATAAATACGTAAATAAATAAAATAACATGACACCCATTACTTGCTTAATTAATCACTCTCTTACTTCAATAATCATGTTGCAGAAATTAAGTGATAAATTAAATAATATTAATGCACGAAATATAGCACAATGTGCCCTCACTTAACACCATGGATAGGTTCTTGGAAGCTGTGACTTTAAGTGAAACAACGAACAACAAGTCCTCCAATAATGTTGTCTCCTTCAGTGTTGCTGTTTCATTATAACACCGATGAGAAAAAAATACTGGTTTCATTATACGTCACTTTGCTTAAAGTCGCAGTTTCCAAGGATCTATTGAAGACATTGAGGACTTACTATACTTGGCACATGTTGAGTGATTAAACAATGTATACGTTTTATCTGATATCCTTGGGTCTACTTCTAGAACAAGCTTCTGGTTGTGTTCTAAGCTTTCGGTTGTGCTTTCCTATTTCTGCACTCTTACCATATTCTGTTATTGTGGGTTTGTATTTCATAGGACACATCTTAGAAATGGCACAGTATATTGTTGAAGTACATTATTTTAACTCACTCATATGTATGCAAATGTTTAGACAGATGAAATGATCATCCCGCTTTTTCATTGGAAGGAGTTTATCTTGCACATTACAAATGGGGAAACAGAGTCCCAGAAACAGTAGATGGCTTGCTTAAAGTTTTCCAGTTAGTTTGTGGTTGTGTCTGATTAGAAATGATATGGTAGGACTTCTTGCCCAGGTCTTTCATCTACACTGAGCCTCTGTGACTCCCCCGTGTCCTATTGGTGCACCTGACATTTTCCCCCTTCAAGTCATTCGTCATGATTAAGGTGTTATTTACAAAAGTAGTGTGTATGCACATCACTTTACAAAGCAATGTATTAACATGGTAGTTTATATTAGGTTCCTCAAGTTACACTGGGGTGTGGGGAGTGGGGGGAAAAAAGAGAAAGATCTGGGAGTGAGGTGTCTGGGTTGATGAGCAGTGCCAGGGTGGCCTGGGGAGGCAGAGAGCTGTAGCTCCCTGGTAAATGTACTACTGAGTGGACTGAAGGGCAAATTTTACTATTTTCTTGACTTTTTCTCTGATCTGCTTTGTCACAATAGTAAAATCAGGGAGACAAGGAGAAAAGAATGAGTGTTAGAAGCAATTTGCTGGATGCTTTGACAAAGGCAGTAACATGAACACAATTAGAAAGAAGAAGTAAGCATAGAATGTCTTTCTATTCAAATAGATCAAGGCTAACTCCAGCTTGATTTTGTAAAATAAAAAATATGTTGGTAAAGATGTGTAAAAGTTGGAACCCTTGTACATTGCTGGGGAGGACATAAAATGATGCAGTTGCTCTGGGAAACACTATGGTCTTTCCTCAAAAATTAAACATTGAATTACTGTATGATCCACAGTTCCATTCCTGGTTATACACCTCAAATAATTGAAAGCAGGAACTCAAACAGATATTTGTGCACCCATGTTCATAGCATCCTTCTTTACAATTGCCAAGTGGTAGAAAGAACCCAAATGTCCATCAACAGATGAATGAATAAACAAAATGTGGTGAATACATACAGTGAGGTATTATTCCGCCTTAGAAAAAAAATGGAATTTGGATGTATGCCACCACATAAATGAAACTGGAAGACATTATGCCAAGTGAAAAAACCAGACATAAAATAACAAATATTCTATGACTCCATTTACTTGAGGTATCTAAGGTAGTCAAATTCATAGAGACTGAAAATGATTGGTGGGTGCCAGGGGCTGACAGGAGTGAGGATGGAAGGTGATTGTTTAATGGGTATAGAGTTTCAATTTGGGGTTCTGGAGAGGTTGGTGGTTATGGCTGCACAGCAATATGAATGGACTTAATGCCGTTAAATTGAACATCTAAAATGGTTAAAATGGCAAATTTTATGTTTTGTATTAATATATTTTAGCATAATAAAAAAAGAATTATTTGTTTTCCCTCCCCTTAAGTAAAATTCTAAATCTTTGAGTATCATAGGCTTCTAGTTTGCATTTAATTTGCCTTTCTTTATTGGAGAATACTAGAAACTCAGGACTACATGTGCTAATTTAACCTATTCCTCCTTTACAAGGAGGAATTGGGGCCTAGGTTTTGTAGTCTGCTTTCAGTGAACACTTTTGGGGGAATATAATATAAAAAATACATATTACAGTAATAATCTCATTATAATAATGTAGCGGTTCACCAACCTATGTAAGAAATAAATGTAAATTTATTTTTCTATAACTAAATTTTACTTCTGTATTCTAATATTCTGGGGCCTATACAAACTTAATTTCAAATTACTTGATCTTCTGTTTTTCTCTCTGATTCCATCATATTTCTGGGAGACTTAAACTATGCCAAAGACCTGGAAGGAGGGGCAACATTTGGTCTTAGCTGCCATCTGTCCATGATTGTATCCACTGAGGTGTCATTGAACCCACCTGCTCCTTGGCCAATGGTCTATAAAAGTTGCTGCTGAGTCATCCTTTGCTGCTCTCTAGGCCTCCTCAGGTTCAGGCTGCTCTTGCTGCTTCTTTGCCAGCCCTGGAGCAGGCACACAGACATCCACTTCCAAGCTACTCTAGGACTCTGGCAACCTGTGAGGCTGGCCATTCCTGGGCACAAGGCTCTGTTTACCTAGACATACGTTTATAGGACTCAGGCTGGATGGTGAGATCAGGCCACCTCCACCTCACAATGTTACATGGGGTTCAAACACCTCTTAGTGTGACACACAGGAAAAGTGGTGTGGAGTCACAGGCATGATGTTTACTTCTCTCTGCCTTCTTTGATTCTGTTAAGCCCTTTATTTCTACCATGAAAGATCTGCCTGGGAGACCTAAGAAGTGACACATGAGACAGGCTATAATGTTACCCGGTACTGAAGCATATGAAATCCTTCTCAGACAGGCTGGGGCAAATAACACCTACACCCTGGGTTAGAAGTAACTTGTTTGTTGAGATAGAGAGGGATAAGCGTGGCAAAATGATAGTTTTGAAATATTGCTTAATGTCCTCACTTATCCCACTCTTTAGCTAGACTATTCCAAGTTTGTTTTCTTAGAAACATCAGAAGAAAATCAGAAAGAATCTGAAAGAAAATAAAAGAGAATTTATTCTTTAAAAAAAAGGAGAGTAAATTCTTAGTGTTTGAGTGTCAAGGGCTAGACCCTGCACTGTCCAATATGGTAGCTACCAGCCTATAGCAAGCAGCTATTTAAACTTAAATTAATTAACGGTAAATAAAATGAAAAAGCCAGTTTCTTATTTGCACTAGCCACATTTAAAGTGCTTAATAGATAAATGTGGCTAGGCTACTGTATTGTATGGCTCAGAATTACAGATCATTTTTACTGTAGCTGAAATTGGATAGTGCCAAGCTAGACCATAATACTTAATGAGTAAAAGCCACGTTTTCAGCCTTTGGGATTTGAAAGGATTTCCTTTGCTGGGAAAAGAAAAAGGGGTGGAGGGAGCATAAGAAAGGAAAGAGGATGGTGGGCCATCTGATAAGGGTGGAGTCCACATCTGGAGGGACTCAGTCTCTGTTGGGGAATGCTGCTCACTGATGCCAGCCAGGAGCTATGGAGGAGCTGAGCATTGTCTGGAAGCCATCTAGTCTCCAGTCAAGATTTCATCATACAGAGCCTACCTTGAGGAAAAGTGTTAGGTGTTTTTCCCCATGTCGTGAGTCATGGGATGTTTTGATTGCTAATGTCTGGATTCAGTGCACTGACAGGGTCTATTTGAAGTGTGATGTTGTGGGCGCAGAGGATAATGGTGTAAATTAAGAGGGTGGTAGGCAAGTTGCTCAGTGCTGTTTCTTTAAAAGAGCCCAACAAAGTCATGGTCAACTCTAGAAGAGTCAGCATGTCACTGTCCAGAATTATTTTCCAGAGGTTCCCAGAGGGTCCCAGTTAGTTGGCTAGCCATTATGGCATCTGAAGATTGTGGAGATAGAAGGTAAAGATGCAAGTGGTGGGTGAATGTAATGCTGGGAGGGTGTCTGTCCATCTTAAGCTCTGCTTAGTCAATTCTCTTGAGTTGTAATTTTCCTGGATTTTAAGGTGGGGCTCAAAATGGATCTCAGATTGTCCCTGGAAGACTCCTGATTTCCTTAACCCACATTTATCTGGCCTTCTCTTTCCCTGTTCCAGAAGACCCAGTACCTAGTTTTAATAAATGTTAGCTTGCAATCTTCACAAAGCCAGAACTGCTCCCTGTCCCATTTGTCCCACTGCCATCAGCTCAGTGTGCCATTCACCAGGTCCAGTGGATGCAAGTGCAGAAAGGATGCAGGTAGGCAAGAGTGAATTATCAACCTGGGCCAGCTGGTCAAGGACAAAACAAACAAGCAAGCAAAAATCCGAGAACTGATGTTATTGTCTGTGAACTATTTCCAGCTGAATGGAAATGTTGCATATAACAGTTTTTGAAAGTTTTCAGAAAGGAATATTATTGTGGTCTTGGCTTCTCGTTCACCTTTGTCGGAACTGACCCAAAATTTGTTTTGCGAAGTGAATTTCATCTTTGGCAATGGTCCATCTTTGCACTATTTTGAAGTTGTGTTTTTATATTTAGGAACGTGTCCTCATTAAACTCATCAACTTTGACCCAAAGGTGTCGCTGTATTGACTGTTAAAGAGCACAAGTCTGGACATTAACCAGAAACATGTAATGTCCATGCTCAAACTGGCCACAGCTGTGGAACCACCTAGTCCTCGTTAATGTATAAACGAGAAAAAAAATCCATCCCAAATGTTGTAATTAGCCTATTTCTTGTTTCCAGCAACAGAAAAACCACTCTGGCTCAAAATTAAAAGTGGAATTTATTTAAGTAATACTAGGGTAGCTCATGTAAGTGTAGACACAGCTGAAAAAACAAGCTATAGGAAGGACAGGAACCAGAGAAGCTCGTGAGACTTCCGCGTCAGAAACAGTAGGAATTTCTCTCTAGGGTGCTGCTGTATGATGATTCAGCTCCCACACCCTGAAGACTCTGTATGTCTATTCAAGATTGAAATTCAGGAAGGAGAATTTTGTTGACTTGCTTAAGTCAGGCATCTCTATCCTTGGATTAGTGAACTGCAGCCAGTGGACATTGGGAGGTATGTGTAGGTGGGCATGGCCAATGAGGGACCCGTGGGCCACCACCTAAATTATGTCTAATACTCTGATGTGCTAGGTTATGCCCTCTGTTCCTCTTTGCTCCTGCAGATTCATTTTCCATCCTTCTCTTCTACTCTGTGTCACAGGAAGTCAACCCCTACAGACTACATCACCTACTCATCTGTGCCATCTCTTCTGGCACCAACAGGAAAATCAGAGGGTAAAGAGAAGAGAAATATCAAGATATTTCTTTCCCACCTTTTCCTGGCTGTAAGGCTGCTTCACTGGGAGCAAGTGCCTTCCTCCACAGCCATAGCTCCACTGGCAAAGCCATGTCCCTTTGGCTATAGGTGTTTTAACAACATATTAATGCCACTAGATTTTGGGTGCCAAAACACCCTTCTTATATTGCTCTTATCCCTTCCCACATCTTTATACATAGCTTTTTTTCTTAAAGTCTGTTTGTTTAAACCATCTGAGTGAATTCTAGTTTATTCCAGAGCCTTGACAAGTAGAACCCCACTACACCATACTAAAAGAGAGTTGTATCCCTGGCCAACACTATACTGACCTTTGTAGAATTGTAGAGTTTTGTTGTAAGAACATGTACCCCACTTGGGGGAATGTATAAGATTCAACGTTATTAGATAAATACTTACCTGTTTTGCTACTATCATGTTGTTGGGATATGCAGGGAGCATGATTCTGCTTGGTCAGGGTTCTTTTAAGGAACCACCCATCTCTGATTCCAAGTCCATGTGGGTTGGATGCCACAAATTCCACCCCACCACCAGGAGACACAGAAATTTCCCTGGACAGAAGCTGTGGTAGAAGCTGGGACTTTTTTAGAAAAGGGAATCTGTTCTTCTTGGAGTTGCTAATCTGGTAGAATTTACACCTGGAACTGCTGGTAGTCACTGTCACTTCTGAGTGGGGAGAGTCTTTTTGGAAATGGGGCCACACGAAGGAAAGGCAGCACTGAGATCTGGGGAGAGATTCCTGACAACACTGTGTGAGCGCCTGGACTGGCAACACCTGAAATCACAGATTAAGAACTTAACTTTTTAATTTTTTTAGCTTACACACTTTTAGTTACATGAGTCAATAAGTTCCCTTTTATGCTTAAGCCAGTTATAATTTACAACTGAAAGAGTGCTGACCACTACAACATATTAAACTTTACCTCTTTTTTTAAAAGATGGTCCACTGTGAGTGAGCTGGAAATGCCTGATCTCCCTTGGTTTAATGGAGGGGAAGGGATCCAAAGACAGGAAGATTGAAATGGTGGAGTGAATTAGTCACTTTACACCTACTCATCCCAGCTGGGACAGTCCAGAAGATATACCCTCAATCATGCTTTGCAAAATAGATTTGTGAGGGTAGCACCTGCATCTTTGAAGAGCCCTGTAATTGCTCTTCTCTGTATGTCAGATCTAACCATGGGAACTGCATAGGAACAGTTACTCAACTACAAAATTTAAATACAATGGGAATAATTGGATTGCAAGGTGACAGAGGCCAATTGGTGGCACTCAGTCATCACAGGCAAGGTGGGCGTAGCTACTGTAATGGACAAGCAGAAGCAAAGCAGCAATCAGAATAGTCTGACTCATGCAGAGCTATGGCATTGGCTAATTAATCACATTGTTCCTAGAAGTGAAACTGACAGGAAGCCTACTGCATTTTTTTTTTTTTTTTTTTTTTTGAGTCTTGCTGTGTCGCCCAGGCTGGAGTGCAGTGGTATAATCTTGACTCGCTGCAACCTCTGCCTCCTGGGTTCAAGCAATTCTCCTGCCTCAGCCTCTTGAGTAGTGGGGACTACAGGTGCCCACCATCACACCTGGCTAATTTTTGTATTTTTAGATAAGACAGGGTTTCATCATATTGGGCAGGCTGGTCTCGAACTCCTGATCTTGTGATCCACCTGCCTCAGCCTCCCAAAGTGCTGGGATTACAGGCATGAGCTACTGTGCCCGGCTCATTCCTATAATTTATATAAACAGAAAACTTCCAGGTCGAATGGACAAAAGACTAATTTGAATTATAAAAACAGAGAATCATGGCCCCTCAATCAATTTCCAGACTTGAGCCAGTTTACAAACCCAGAACCCCGTGAATGAAGGGAGGCCGAGTCCCCTTGAGGAAGGAACCCACTACACTACTGACAATTTATGCTGTTAATTTTTCTCCCATCCTCCCCCAAGGAGACCTCCAGCCTCTTACCAGGGTAACTGTGCACTGGAGAAAGGAAAATGATCAGACATTTTAGGCACTACTGGACACTGGCTCTGAGCTGATGTTGCTGGGGCAAATAACACCTACACCCTTGGTTAGAAGTAACTTGTTTGTTGAGATAGAGAGGGATAAACATGGCAAAATGATAGTTTTGAAACATTGATTCTAGAGGACCCAAAACGTCACTGTGGTCCTCCAGTTAAAGTAGGGGATTCTGGAGGTCAGGTGATTAATGGAGTTTTAGCTCAGGCCCGACTTAGAGTGGGTCCAGTGAGTCCCCAGACTCACCTTGTAGTCATTTCCCCAGGGCCAGAATGCATAATTGCCGAAGACATACTTAGCAGCTGGCAGAACCCCCACATTGGCTCCCTGATTGGTAGGGTGAGGGCTATTATGGTGGGAAAGGCCCCATGGAAGCCATTTGAGCTGCTGCCTCTACCTAGGAAAATAGTAAGTTAAAAACGATATTGCATCCCTGGAGGGATTGCGGAGATTAGTGCCACCATCAATACACAGGGGTGGTGATTTCCACCATGTCCCTGTTCAACTCTCCCATTTGGCCTGTGCAGAAGACAGATGGATCTCAGAGAATGATAGTGGATTATCATAAGCTTAACCAAGTGGTGACTCCAATGCAGCTGCTGTACCAGATATGGTTTCATTGCTTGAGCAAATTAACACATTTCCTGGTACCTGGTATGTAGCCATGGACTTGGCAAATGCCTTTTTCTCCATTCCTGTCCATAAGGTCCACCAGAAGCAATTTGCCTTCAGCTGGCAAGGGCAGAAATATACCTTTACTGTCCTTCCTCAGGGGTATATTGACTCTCCAGCTTGTGTCACAATCTTATTCAGAGAGACCTCAATCGCTTTTCACTTCCACAAGATATCACACTGGTCCATTACATTGATGACATTATGCTGATTGGATCCAGTGAGCAGACACAATGGACTTATTGGTGAGACATTTGAGTGCCAGAGGATGGGAAATAAATCCGACTAAAATTCAGGGACCTTCTACCTCAGTAAAATTTCTAGGGGTCCAGTGGTGTGGGGCTTGTCGAGATATTCCTTCTAAGATGAAGGATAAGTTGCTGCATTTGGCCCCTTCTATGGCCAAGAAAGAGGCACAATGCCTAGTGGGCCTATTTGGATTTTGGAGGTAACACATTCCTCATTTGTGTGCGTTACTCTGACCCATTTATCAAATGACCTGAAAGGCTGCCAGTTTTGAGTGGGATCTAGAAGAGGAGAAGGCTCCGCAACTGTTCCAGGATGCTGTGCAAGCTGCTCTGCCACTTGGGCCGTATGACCCAGCAGATCCAGTGGTGCTTGAGGTGTCAGTGGCAGATAGGGATGCTGTTTGGAGCCTTTGACAGGCCCCCATAGGTGAATCACAGTAGAGGCCTCTAGGATTTTGAATAGGCTCTCGACCTGTTACTGGACTTTGGTGGAAGCTGAATGTTTGGCTATGGGTCATCAAGTCACCATGTGACCTGAACTGTCTATCATGAACTGGGTGCTTTCTGATCTATCTAGCCGTAAAGTGGGTCATGTAACCTTCCATCATCAAATGGAAGTGATATATACATGATCAGGCTTGAGCAGGTCCTGAAGGCACAAATCAGTTACATGAGGAACTGGCTCAAATGCCCATGGTCTCCATGCCTCCCACCCTGCCTTGTCTCCCCCAGCCTGTACTGATAGCCTCATGGGGAGTTTCCTATGATCAGCTGGCAGAGGAGGAGAAGACTAGGGCATGATTCACAAATGGTTTTGCACAATATGCGGGCACCACCCACAAGTGGACAGCTGCAGCACTACAGTCCCTTTATAAGACATATTGAAGGACAGCAGTGAAGGGAAATCTTCCCAGTGGGCAGAACTTTGAGCAGTGCACCTGGTTGTGCACTTTGCATGGAAGGAGAAATTGCCAGATGTGTGATTATATACTGATTCATGGGCTGTAGTCAATGATTTGGCTGGATGGTCAGGGACTTGGAAGAAGCATGATTGGAAAAGCAGTGACAAAAAAATTTGAGGAAGAGGTATGTAGATGGACCTCTCTGAGTGGTCAAAAACTGTGAAGATATTTGTATCTCATGTGAGTGCTCACCAACAGGTGACCTCAGCAGAGGAGGATTTTAATAATCAAATGGACAAGATTAATATGGAGGGCTCCACCCCTGGGCCTGCGCCCTCGGACCTGGGTGAGGAGAGGCACTCCTGCCTTTGCACCTAAATGTTGCATTTCCTAAGTCCACCCTGGCCCACCATTCCCCCATCCTGTGTCTACAAAGAACCCTGAGGCCCTAGCAGGCAGTCACACAAGTGGCTGCACGTTGAGAGGAGCACATCAGAGGAGGAGCATATGGGCAGCTGGATGTCAAGAGGAAAACACTGGTGTGGTAGATGCTGGCATGCCGGCAGGCCATCAACTGGTGGAATGAGGTGGAGTTTGGCTGGGGCAGTTGGAGGAGAGCCCAGGCCACCAAGCGGCCTGACCCCAGGGGAAAACCATCTCCCTTCTGGCTCCCCTGTCTGCTGAGAGCTACTTCCACTCAATAAAACCTTGCACTCATTCTCCAAGCCCATGTGTGATCCCATTCTTCCGGTACACCAAGGCAAGAACCCTGGGATACAGAAAGCCCTCTGTCCTTGCAATAAGGCAGAGGATCTAACTGAGCTAACGCAAACCGCCTATGGACAACTAAACTAAAAGAGCACCCTGTAACACACGCCCACTGTGGCTTCAGAAGCTGTAAACATTCACCCTAGACACTGCTGTGGGGTCGGAGTCCCACAGCCTGCCCGTCTGTATGCTTCCTAAGAGATTTGAGCAGTGGGGCACTGAAGAGGCGAACCACACCCCCATCACAGACCCTGCGAGGGAGACAAGGGAACTTTTCCCATTTCAACTGGGGACCTCGCCTGGGATACTGGAAGGTGAGTGTGAACGAATATAAAACTGTGGGGTCTGCCTCTCTCTTCCAAACCCTGCCATCTCTCTCTATTTCTTGTGGGTAAGAAGCTCTGTCTTCCTTCATAGAATTTTTTTTCTTTTTCCAGACACAGTTTCACTCTTGCCCAGGCTGGTGTGCAATGGTGCAATCTCAGCTCACCTCAACCTCCGCCTCCTGGGTTCAAGCGATTCTTCTGTCTCAGCCTCCCAAGTAGCTGCGATTACAGGTATGCACCACCACGCCCAGCTAATTTTGTATTTTTAGTAGAGATGGGATTTCTCCATGTTGGTCAGGCTGGTCTCGAACTCCCCATCTCAGGTGATCCGCCCGCCTCCACCTCTGCCCTAACTGGGACAGTCAAAACCGCCAGAGTTTGTCTCTTTTCTCATGGTTTGAAATGGCTCTTATCTCTTCCTTTATAACGTTAAGAGTTTTGCTACAGGCTGTGGCAAAGGTACCAAGTAAAAGAGCATTTGGCCCAGACTCCAAACAGACCAACTGTTCCTAGAGTTGCCATGTATTCCTCCATCTCCCAGCCGCAAGCACGCATGGCTCAGGGCACCTCTCCTTATCCTTTCCCCTCCCAGCTCGGGTGCCTGGGCATGCCCACAGCAGACAAAGGCTGAGCCCAAAAGCCATGGAGGGGTGGGAGACTGGGAGAAAGCTGTAGTGGTAGCCATGACCCCACAGGGCTAATGGACAAATGAGTGCTTCTCGCCTGCTGTGCCAATGGAACCTTTTCTCCCCTGGCCAAGGAATTCAATCCCGTCTGAATCAGGGGAAAGATATAAGGATTAGAAAGGCCCAGTTACACTAAGTAAGGGTTTCTTTCCCAGGATCTCCCCCTTTTGCCACTTAATCTGTTATTCTCTTTTTCCTTTTCTAAGTGAGAGGGCTCCTCCCTTCCAACTCTGTTTCTGATAGGGACGTTAACAGAGCAGTGACCCCTGCTGGCTGATAACTGCAAATTTGGCAGGGTACATTTGAGAGACTAAACACATAAAAACAGCCTCTAAAATATCTTTGCATTCCCAAACTCAATTTCAAGCTCCAGGCTCAGGCCCTAGAAAGAAAAACCAGGTCTGAAGGATCGAAAGACAGGCAACGGGACAATGTAAATGGGCAGGACCAATTTCTGCCAACTGAACCCCACCCCACGGAAGGAGGCCATGCTTCATGGCATAAACAGGCCCAGGGAACTCAAAGTTTGCTGACACCAGGGAGAAATGAAGGCGTAGGTGAGGGTGGTTAACTCCTATTCTCCAGGTTTTCCCTGCTTCATGGGTATATGCCGCATCGATATCCACGGCTGGTACCTGCCAAGGTCACTGGGGCTGAGGGATAAGGGGTGGGGAGTGAAGGGAGGATGCTTGCTTTCTCTCTTCATCTCACTTGGAGTTTTTGCTGAGAGAAGGAAGGGAATGAGGAACGTCTCTATCCCCTGTCTTTCAGAATGGGCAACCAGTTCTCTTCACCACCCCCAGCTTATACTCCTGTGGAGTGTATACTGAACCACTGGAATTGCTTTGACCCTCAGAATCTGGAGGAGAAGCACCTCATAGTCCTCTGCACAAAGGTTTGGCCAAATTATGATTTATAGGAAGGACTGGCTTGACCTCAGGAAGGAACCTTTCGTTTAGATGCAATTTGGCAATTGGAGCTTTTCTGTATATGTGAGGACAGATGGTCTGAGGCCCCATATATGCAGACTTTCTACACCTTGCAATCCAGACCTTTACTGACAATGTAGGATTGATTCAGCCCTCCTGTTTGCCATCTCAGGGAAGGCTGCAAGGGGCAAGACCAGAGAATTAAAGATATGAGTCCCAGAGGCACCCCCAGCAGAGGAGCCAGCTTCCTCCAGTCCTGGTCCTCCGGGTCCACCCCAACCTTCCTATTTAGCTTCAGCCTCTCACTTACCCTCTCCTAGAAACTCTCACTCTAAACAAGCTCCAGTCTCACTCTTGCCCCTCCAACAGATGTCCAGTGAATTTGGGTCCAGTAAGTTCCAGGTTCCTTTTTCCCTACAGGACTTAAAGCAAATTAAGGGGGATCTTGGGAAGTTTTCAGATGACCCTGATAGATATATAGAGGCTTTCCAGAATTTCACTCAAATATCTGAACTCTCCTGGAGAGACATTATGTTACTTTTGAATCAGACTCTGATGGAAACTGAGAGGGAGGCTGCTCTGCAAGCAGCAGAGAGGTTTGGGGATGAGCTTTGCATTACATATAGCGTCAGAGAAGGGGGCAAATATTATCCAACTGGAAGAGAAGCATTACCAGTGAATGACCCTAAATAAGATCCCAATGACGTAGTGGAAGACTGGAAAAAGAGACACTGTCAGGTGTACATAATGGAGGGCTTATGTACAACTAGAAGCAAGCCTCTCAATTATACTAAGTTGCCCAGGATTGACCAGGAATTTGATGAAAATCCCACTGCATTCCTGGAAAGGCTAACAGAGGCCTTGGTAAAGCACATCTTTCTATCTCCTGATTCAGTTGAGGGACAGCTATCCTAAAGGATAAATTTATTACTCAGGCAGCTCCTGATATCAGGAGAAAGTTGCAGAAGTAGGCCCTGGGACCAGAGTACTTTAGAGGACCTCCTGAATGTAGCCACCTCAGTCTTACACAATAGAGAAAGGGAAACACAGGAAAGAGACAGAAGCTTTAATGGCTTTCAAGCAAGCCCACAAACCCTAGAATTCCCAAGGTGCACCTGTTAACTGCTAAAGATACGGCAAGAACAGTTATCTCTCTTCTAAAAGTTTAACCGCTCCCATACAAGGTTTAACTTCTTTCACCAGGGTGAAACAACTCGGGGTACAATGTTGTTGTTAGTACATTTTACTTCTGTTTCTTTAGTCTTTGGCATGAAATTCTTTCCTTGTATAATACACATGTTTAACCCATGCATACTTACCCTTATAAAACTTGTTATTTTCCTCTCACTTAGAAGCCATCAAACTCCAAATAGTCAGGCAACCAGAACCTCAGATGATGGTTCTCCTTTGCTAGGAACTCTTAGATAGAACTCTGGGAGGAATCTGACTGCTGTTTTCTGTAAAACAATGCCTTCTGTAAGCAGGAAGCACTAAGCTCAGTTACTGTCCACATTCTAAAGGCAGTTAGATGTACCCCTTCAGAGGGGGGATGTGATATGGAAGGCGAGGAGAAGGGCAGGTACCCAGTGAGGGTTCCACCTACAGGCCTGTGCCCACATACCTAGGTGGGGACAGGTACTCATGGCTTTGTGCCCAAATGTTGCACTTTCCAAGACCACCTTGGCCCACCATGCCCCCATCCTGTGCCTGTAAAAATCCCTGAGGCCCTAGCACGCAGGTACGCAGGCGGCTGGATGTCGAGAGGAGCACACCAGCAGAGAAGCACACAACGGCTGGACAGCAAGAGAAATGCACTGGTATAGGGGATGCTGTCATGCTGGCAGGCCATCATCTGGTGGAACGAGGCAGAGTTTGGCCGGGGTAGTCAGAGGAGAACCTGTGCCACTGAGCAGCCCTGCTCCAGGCCCACTGGGGCTTCAGAAGCTGTAAACATTCACCCCTAGACACTGCTGTGGGGTCGGAGCCCCACAGCCTGCCCGTCTGTATGCTCCATGAGAGTTTTGAGTAGCGGGGCACTGAAGAAGCGAGTCACACCCCCGTTGCACAAACTGTGAGGGAGACACCGGAACTTTTACTGTTCCAGGATAACCCATTCTGTGGACAACACTCAGCTCCTTTCCCCAGCCATCCCTGTCATCATCAAATGGGCCCATGAACAAAGTGGCCATAGTGGCAGTGATGGAGTTACACATGGGCTTAGCAACAGGGACTTCCACTCACTAAGACTGACCTGGCCACAGCCACTGCTGAGTGCCCAATTTGTCAGTGGTGGAGACCAACACTGAGCCCTCAATATGGCACCATTCCTTGGGGTGATCAGCAAGCTACCTGGTGGCACGTTGATTTTATTGAATCTCTTCCATCATGGAAAGGGCAGAGGTTTGCCCTCACTGGAATAGACACTTACTCTGGATATGGGTTTACCTATCCTACTCACAATGCTTCTGCCAAGACTACCATCCGTGGACTCACAGAATGCCTTATCCACCGTCATGATATTCCACACAGCATTGCCTCTGACCAAGGCACTCACTTTACTGTTAAAGAAGTGCAGCAGTGGGCTCATGCTGATGGAATTCATTGGTCTTACCATGTTCCCCATCATCCTGAAGCAGCTGGATTGTAAGAACAATGGGATGGCCTTTTGAAGTCACAATTACAATGCCAACTAGGTGACAACACTTTGCAGGACTGGGGCAAAGTTCTCCAGAAGGCTGTGTATGCCCCGAATCGGCGTCCAATATAGGTTTCTCCCATAGCCAGGATTCCTGGGTACAGGAATCAAGGGGTGAAAGTGGAAGTGGCACCTCTCACCGTCACCTCTAGTGATCTACTAGCAAAACTTTTGCTTCCTGTTCCTGCAACATTACATTCTGCTGGCCCAGCGGTCTTAATTCCAGAGGGAGGAATGCTGCCACCAGGAGACACAACAATGATTCTGTTAAACTGGAAGTTAAGATTGTCACCTGGACACTTTGGACTCCTCCTACCTTTAAGTCAACAGGCTAAGAAGGGAGTTACAGTGTTGGCTGGGGTGACTGACCCACACTACCAAGATGAAATTAGTCTACTACTCCACAATGGAGGTAAGGAAGAGTATGCATGGAATACAGGAGATCCATTAGGGTGTCTCTTAGTATTACCATGCCCTGTGATTAAAGTAAATGGGAGACTACAATAGCCCAATCCAAGCAGAACTACAAATGGCCAAGACCCTTGGGGAATGAAAGTTTGTGTCACTCCACCAGGAAAAAAACCCACGACCTGCTGATGTGCTAGCTGAAGGCAAAGGGAATACTTAATGGGTAGTAGAGGAAGGTAGTCATCAATACCAGTACAACCACATGACCAGTTGCAGAAAGGAGGGCTGTAATTGCCATGAGTATTTCCTCCTTCTTTTGTTAAAAACATGTTTGTGCGTGTATACATTTACACTAAAAATAGTCTTCATTTTATTTCCTTTTTCTTTATCACATGATGTGAGATTTATTGACTTCATATCAGCATTGAAATATTGTTAACTTTATGTAATAGCATTTGGGTTGGGGATTGGAGCATTTTCAGTTGTACGAAAGATAGTTGTATTATGTTAGGTGTAATTATGACCTTATTATTGTCTTAATATTATGTATGATCTCAGGAGATGTGTATGGGTTCAAGTTGACAAGGGGTGGACTTGTGATGGTTAATACTGTCAACTTGATTGGATTGAAAGATGCAAAGTATTGCTCCTGGATGTGTCTGTGAGGGTGTTGCCAAAAGAGATTAAGATTTGAGTCAGTAGGCTGGGAAAGGCAGACCCATCCTTAATCTGGGTGGCACCATCTGATCAGCTGCCAGCATGGCCAGAATATAAAACAGACAGAAAATCATGAAAAGACTAGACTGGCTTAGCCTCCCAGCCTACATCTTTCTCCCAGGCTGGATGCTTCCTGCCCTTGAACATCGGACTCCAAGCTCTTCGGCCTTGGGACTCGAACTGGTTTCCTTGCTCCTCAGCTTGCAGACGGCCTACTTTGGGACCTTGTGATCTTGTGAGTTAATACTTCTTAATAAACTCCCCTTTATATATCTATCTATCCTATCAGTTTTGTCCCTCTAGAGAACTCTGACTAATACAAACCCCACAAAGGAAAGGCAGCACTAAGATCTGGGGAGAGATTCCTGACAACACTCTGTGAGCATCTGGATTGGCAATACCCGAAATCATAGATTAAGAACTTAATTTTTAATTTTTTTAGTTACAGGAGTCAATGAATTCCCTTTTCTGCTTAAGCCAGTTTTAGTTGGGCTTTCTCTCATTTGCAGATGAAAGAATATTGACCACTACAACACATTGAATTTTACCTCTTTTTTTTGAGAGTCGTCAAGAGAAAATTTTTTGGAATCTTAGATCCAGGAATGACTTTTTTCCCTTCTGAGTAAATAGTTTGTTTTATGGATATTGTATATCACATAAACAATTCTTCATTGGGCAGAAAATTGAGAATCAAATTTTGGATTCGCTTCTAATCAGTGAAGGGCTTTACCTCATCATTGTTGTTATATATTTTTTTAAATACACCAACATTATTCATGGCTCTATCTTATTTTTCCTACTTTTATTATTCTTTTGCCCTGGTTCTATCACCTTTTAAATTTTATCTTGCTTTATTTTATCTCTCTAAGCTTGTCTAATTAAATTTTTTTAGCAAAGGCAGTATATAAATAAATAAATAGGCTAAACGATGAGAACATTCTGTATGATTCTGTTTACGTTTCTATTGTTAACCAAGAACATCTATTTCTTTTGAGAAGATATGTCTTTAGTGTATTACAAACATCACTGTCTGCCTGTAGGAGATAATGTGTATAATCTTGCATTTCTTAATAGGCTTGTGGCTTTACTTAATATCTTTGCCAAAAAATATTATTGTTTGGAGGGGAGAGCACAGGGTCTTATTTAGGTGGTTATATAATTTCCCCTCACAGTAAAAATGTAAACAGGACATGAATGCATAGATTTACTATAAGTGAGCCACCATGTTGGGATGTCAGCCTGAATTACTGGATTCAGCATTTATCCTGTAACACCTTAACATTTTGTGTATGTGGTTTCATAACTGTGAGATTCTGTGGTCAGACGATGTCTTCTCCTTTCCCACGCTTTCTTCATACAAATTCTCTTGCATGACCATAGCCCGGTTCTTTATCTTTTTGTTCCTTGGTTTCTATAAAGCTCCATCTCTTTCTTCTGAAAGAGATATTTCTTAAACACTTGGACAGGCATGCTATGGCCAGTTCATATCCTACTATGGTTCAGTAATTGCTTATGATTTCAGAACCACCCTACCGCAGGGCCCCTAGATTCTGTCTCGCACTTCCACCGTTCCCAGCAGCAATTTTCTTTCTCATCCCCGCTTATCTCCTCTTTGTGTTCAGAGCAGAATTGTGCTCATGCTTTCCTCCCACCACAAGTGTCATCTCCAAAAAGTCCTCCCTCTTTCTCTATTCATCCACATTCTACTGTTTTTCAAGATTGAACTCCACAAAGTTCTTCCCAGGCATTATGCTCTGCACAGGTCTTTCTTGTCATCAAACCTTCCTGGAGTGCATATTCAGAGGCTGGCATCACATTATGTGCGATACATTGCGTGCATTTTCCTCTAAATAGCATTAAGTATGTGCATTTGTTTTATGTAAATATTTTGTTTCTCAAGAATAAATCTGGGCCAGGCACAGTGGCTCATGCCTGTAATCTCAGCACTTTGGGAGGCTAAAGCAGAAGGATCACCTGAGGTCAGGAATTTGAGACCAGCCTGGCCAACATGTGAAACCCTGTCCTACTAAAAATACAAAAATTATCTGGGTGTGGTGGCACATGCCTATAATCCCAGCTACTCGGACGCTGAGGCAGGAGAATTGCTTGAACCTGGGCGGTGGAGGTTGCAGTAAGCTGAGTTCACGTCACTGCACTCCGTTGGGTGATAGAGCGAGATATTGTCTCCAAAAAAACAAAAGGAAAATATCTAAAGCTTCTTGAGATGAATATTAGGTTTTATTTATTTCTTATCCCCAAAGTATTTAACACAGTGCTAAATGTACAGTACGTATTTAAAGAAAATGCACTAAATGTACTATGAATTAGGAGACCTGAACTTTAGCAGCAAGTTTGTTTTTGGTTAGCTATCTGACTCTTGGTTACTCACCATTTTACCTTTTGAGTCTTCTAATTTCTCATTTAAAATAGGAAAAAATAAATGTCAAGGACTTTGCTAAAAGAAAAAATAAATCACATGGGGCAGCTAAGGAAATGCACATAAGCAAAGAAGGGCACATTTTTCTCCTTTGTCTTACTAATGATTGAGAGGGAGCCTGGGTTAGGTACGGAAGGAAATCCCCAAGACCAGTGTCCTACTCCTCAGCGTGCACCCATGTGCAAACTTGCAGGGTCCCTGACAGTGAAGTGTGGCTGGGAAACTGAGTTCTTTCCAGTGGAATGTGAGGAGGTCATGTGTTCCTGTCTGGTTCTAGCTCACAAAAATTCTCCCATGCTTACTTTTTTCTTTCTTTTTTTCTGTCACCCAGGCTGGAGCGCAGTGGCACGATCTCAGCTCACTGCAACCTCCGCCTCTCAGGTTCAGGTGATTCTCCTGCCTCAGCCTCCCAAGTAGCTGGAATTACAGGCACTTGCCACCACACCTGGCTAATTTTTTTAATAGAGATGGAGTTTCACCACGTTGGCCAGGCTGGTCTTAAATTTCTGACCTCAGGTGATCCACTCGCCTTAGTCTCCCGAAATGCTGGGATTACAGGCACGAGTCACCAGGCCCAGCCCTCTCATGCTTTCATTGCTGTCTTTTCCTGTCAGCTGGTGGAATATAGACAGCTGGGAGGACCTGGTGTGGGTGTTCTCTTTATCTCCTGGGTACACTGCTGGATGATATTTCCTGGATTTCAGCATAGTTAGGTGTGGCCGAGCTCTGGCCAGTAGAATTTGAACAGAAGTCACGTGTCCAAATCCCATGCCTGGTCTATAAGATCTTGCCATCCATAATCCTCCTACTTTCTTTACTCACTGAATAGCGAAAAATTCCAGGTACCTGGAGGAGTGTAGGGTCACAAGCTGGAAGCAGCCTAGATCCCGAGGAGCATCATAGAAAACAGTGCCCTCACCCTTTCCTGTGAGGTAAGTCAGGAGCTGAGATTTCAGGGTTTATTTATTTTTTTAAATAACAGCCAACATTATTTCCCCTAAGCAATTCATGTTTTATAGGCTAACTAGAAAGACACGTGCCTTAGATGAATATTACTCCAGCCAGCAAAGACTTCTTCTACCCACATGACTGCTTCTTTGAATTTTTGCCCAGTAATTACAAGGCTTTGATCACCCAAAGTACGGAGCACCCTGGTCTGCAAGCTCTCTGAAGACATGGGACCATGTTTGTCTTGCTCCCACTGTATTCTTAGTACTCATTGTAGAGCATGGCACACAGTAGGTGTTAAGTAAGTACTTTTAGGATGACAGAGTCCCTTGAAGTGATCGTGATGTAGGTGTGAATTTTCCTAGTCCTCTTTGTATCTGTGTCAAGTTGTACATACTCAAGGACTGCAAATTTATATAAGTACTTTATTATGACAAACTGGGAACTCTCTTTGTTGACTTGAAGTAAGAGACATTAATACAAATGGAAAATTATTTTAAAAGTTCAATAATTTTACAATACTAGGGGGTAAGAGCACTCATAGAACTGAAGTAAGAATCTGTGCTATTACCTGGTCTCCTTGGTAGAAAGTCATATGCAAAGGCGAGCTATTACATTCACACGCAAAAACACATAAACCACCAAAGCCTTTACTTCTTTTGCTGTTGGGAAGCCCTGGCCTCTGGGGTGGACAGTAATATGCAAATAGGTATCTATTACTCAGTAGGGAAGGGAGGCCTTGGGCCACCCTCACACTAATTTACTTTTCTAAAATCTTCACCTGGGTCTTGGTCAGTGTATAGGATATCGGTTTTTATGGAAATACTCGATCCTCGTTTTGTCTGTCAGATTGAACTTGCTGTGCAGTTAGCTGAGAAGCGTCACACCTGGTTCTTGGTTCGCTAAGCTGTGCTACCAGTGGTTTCCATGGAAATGACAGTAGAAACGGCCCTATGTGCCTGAGTTGTTAGAGCTGCCAGCTGGACTCTGAGGGGAGCTGCTTTTCCCCTTGACATTCAGAGCCTAACACCAGCACGGACAGGATCGCAGGCTGTCATGACCTCTGAGTAGGCCCTAAAGCTCCAACCCTTCAAATGGCTGAGGAAATCTGATGTTTTTGGTTATAATTTGAAAAACTTTTTCAGAAACAAATTATTTATTGGATATCTTTTGTTTTCAATGTTAAATATTAACATTCCCCTCAGTATAGACTTATAGATCTAATGTAGTGGTAAGTAAGCGACTTTTATGAATATGAACTTGTCCAGATTGTTAAAAATTCTCTGATCTTTTAGTTAGGGGAAAAAACCCTGAATATTGTTTATTTTATGAGTATTCAATGAGAAATATGTCCTCAGATATTTCATGGTAAATTGGGAATATGTGTAAATATCTTTGTTAAACTCTAGAACCATTTTTAGACCCTGCTGGTAACTTACTAGGGGAATTGGTTAAACTGTCCAATTTTTTTGTTGCCTTTGTTTCCTAATTTATTAAATAAAGTTTCAGTGAAGTGGGAGTAGTGAAGACTGAAGTCTGCTCTGACAGAAATGGTCATAAAGTTCCTGATAGAGGGTGGATGTTTACTAAAGTGTACCAACAAGTAGATGTAACTAAATCTTGACCATTTGTGAATGATCACACATTGGGCTGTTCTGGGAAAATTAATATTCTGCTTTATTTATTGTTTAAATATAATCCACATATAGCCCATCAATTTCCAAACAATTTAATACAATATGATATATTCTGAATTTATACCACACACAATTTAGTCTTTGATGATTCACTATTTAATTATGTAATATGGATAGTATACAGTGAAAACCAGTTTACAGAGCACAGTGTCAAACATTAAAAATGGGAAACAACAGGTAAACATCCCTTCTTCCCCTTTAAAATTATTTTAATTTAATTTTAAAAATTCATATTTGACAACCTTACCTTTATCACAAAAGTAGAGCTCAGGAAAATCATTCTGGTTATGTGATGGCTCTTCTGGCTTAGGCTATGAATAGAAGGGAGGCTAATAAACTATAAAAACAAATATGGTAATATTAATAGGTACATCTCAGTGAGAAAAAGACTCAAGATTCACCAGTGTACTTGGAAGGAAAAAAAACTGTACTAATGTCTAAAATACGTGTATGTAAATTACAACTGGAAAGCATCTCCTCTGCACTTGTAAATATGTATGTTATCTGAAGCTGGGCAAGTCATCGGGGCAGAATGTGATCATTGTTAAAAACAGGAAACATGATATTTTGAGTAGACTTCAGGTTTACTATAGAATATGGAAATTCCCACCAGGAACACAGTCAAGTTCATTGATATTTCCCATGCCATTTGATTATCTTACCCTTCATATGATGCCAGTTTGCTTTTTGAAATTTTCATGTTAGCAATTATTTTTTATATTCAAGTCACAGTACTCAGGATATTACAGCTTTTGATATTTGAATTTAATATCCTTATAGGACAACTGCTGAATCCATTAGTTAGCCATCTGGTTTAGGGTAGCTTGCCTGCTATTTCTTTAGGCTTTCAAATTCTTGAAATGTTTTGTACTTATGATCATTTGCATTTTAAATGCGTGCATGTGTGTTCATGTATATACTGACATCTTGCTTTAACAGTTCACTCTGAATGAAATGAAAGGGTGACTTCCAAGAAGATTTAGTAATTGAAATGCCAAAGCGATCTCATTACATGGTTTTGTTCCCAAGTGTATTAGTTTCTTATGGCTGCTGTAACAAATTGCCACAAACTACATGGCTTAAAACAAGACACATTTATTCTCTTACAGTTCTGGAGATCAGAAGTCTGAAATCTGAACTGAAATTAAGGTGTTGGTCAGGCCATCCTCCATCTGGGGGCTGCAGAGGGGATGCTTTTTCTTGTCTTTTCTAGCTGTATTCTTTGCATCACTTGGCCCATGACTCCTTCCTCTCCAAAGCCAGCAGCTTCACATCTTGATTTAGTTTTCATGTTGCCTTCTGTCTGGTTCTGGACCAGGGTCATCAGCTTCTAATTCTGATGCATGATCTCTCCAAGATCACTGGATACAGGATCCTTCTGTTTCCCCCTTATAAAATAACCTTATGATTACATTTAGAGCTCACCCAAATAATCCTAGATAATCTAAATATTCTTGATTTAATCATATCCACAAAGTCCCTTTTGCCATATAATGTAAGATTTACAGATCTCAAAAATTAGGATCTGTATATCTTTGAGGACTATTATTCAGTTGTTCAGAAAAGGGTTAGCTTAGCAGGCCCACGTTGCTCACATCCTGCACATTCTCAATGTCTTTAGGACTGGCCCTTGGCCTAGTCTCTAAGAGAAGACCTCTGAGTCTGTACAGTATCGTACCTGATACGTTTCTTTGTAAGGTCTTCAGCCACACCAGATAGTTCATGTCAAAAATATAATTTATGGTGAATGCCTGTTTTTGTGTGCTTGAGGCCATAGGTCACGCTCTGTTGGACCTCTTGGGAGTGGGGGCCTGGAGGTTGAGTAGCTAAGGTCAGTCATATGAATGTTACATGCCTATGTGACTGAACCCTTAATAAAATCTCTGGACACTAAGTCTGGGTGAGCTTACCTGGTTCACGACACTTAGCAATTAGCATGTGTTGTCACACCTTTTTAGTGAGAGAATTATGCACTGTCCATGTAACTCCACTGGGAAAGGACAACTGAAGCTCATGTCAGGCTTCTCCTGTATTCTGTCCAGTATGCCTTTTCTCTTTGCAAATTTTAATATGTATCTTCTCACTGGAATAAATTGGAACTGTGTTTACAACAGCTTTCCTGAGTCCTGTGAGTCTTTCTATTCAATCTTCTAGCCTGAGGGTTGTCTTCAGGACTCCCAATACATCAACCTACCATGACTAGTTAGTACAATAGCCTAGAATTGAAGTTGATATTAGAATAAGGGGTGTCTGTGTGTATACAATGTGTTGTGCAAATACTGTATATGTATAACAGAAAAGACCACCTTTGGTAAAATATTAATCTTAATTAAAAATGGAAACATTGTTAGTATATATTAAAAAATTACTGAAAGCCATGAAAATTAGATACTGTATCACTATTGCATGGACAAGTATGGAAACAGGGTAAATATTTCAGTTCTATATACAAATGTATAAGCCCAAATCTTGGAAATATACACAGAAATAGTATGCATGTTTTGAAAGCTTAAAAATAAAATATGCTCCTACATGCCTTTGAGAAATAATAGAAAATAAATGCATTTAATTTATTGTGCTTTCATTGCCAATTCACCTAAATCTAGAGCAAATGTAAGAAGCAGAAGGGTGCGAATTAGGCTATTTTCTTTGTGAGAGCAACCATGACCTAATGAACTGGAAAAAATTACGTCAGAAAATTATTTTCTTTAATTTGGAAGAAGATAGTGTTTAGAAAATTGATTAAGCTAATAAGTTAGACCCTTATGGGATCTGAATTCTTGTGGAATGTTCTTGAATGCCAAAAATCAGAAGAGTTACTATTATTCTGCAGGGAAAATGAATCAAGCAAGATGGGCTTGTATCAAGCATTTTTCATTGTAATACTTCCTACTTCTGAAACTTCAGTGACATTACTTCAGTAGTTTTTTCTTATTTTGCCTGTGTGTGCGTGTGCTTAGTGAAAATTGGTGAGTGGCTGAATCTTATATGCCTAATCAAATTGGGACTGAGCTAGGCAACCGATGTATGTGTGAGAATGAGGAAGTAGAATGAGGTCTTAGAAAATAATCCCCCAATCATAGAATGGACTTTAAACTATCACAAAACTACAGAAATATGACTTGTCGAATTTTCCAGATTTTTTTTTTTTTTTGAGAGGGAGTCTCACTCTGTCTCCTAGGCTGGAGTGTAGTGGTGCAATCTCAGCTCACTGCAAACTTCACCTCCAGAGTTTAACCTATTCTCCTGCCTCAGCCTCCCAGGTAGCTGGGATTACAGGTGCCCACCACCATGCCTGGCTAATTCTTGTATTATTAGTAGAGACAGGGTTTTACTATGTTGGCTAGGCTGGTCTCGAGCTCCTGACCTCAAGTGATCTGCACGCCTCAGCCTTCCAAAGCGCTGGGATTACAGGCATGAGCCACCTTGCCCGGCCAAGTTTTCTAGATTTTTTTAAAGGAGACTTTGGCTGTTATATGGGCTTGCATGGAATTGTTGAACTAGATTAATCAGATGAACCCTAAATTGGGCCAGAAATGCACCCTCACTCTGAATGTCAAATCACTGGACTCAGGGTACAAGATAATTGGGTCTGCTGTGTCAGGGTCATGGTGCACCTGGGAGTCCCACTGCAGCTTTTGGGGAAACTCTGACACTTGGGATGAGTTCTGTTCTATAGGTTTTATAGGCTGTTCTGCTAGAATCATACATACTCAATGTTTTGCAATGTTATTTGTTGAAGCCCAAGAAAAAATTTTCTTAGGAAAATTTTCTTATGAAGAAACCAATGCAGAAGGTTGCCAAAAGCTGCTGCTTGACTTACTTCAAATGGCACTCAATTTCATTTGAAAAATAAAACAGTCTTAGGAGGGCCATGACAGACAAGCTTTGGCTGATTCCAGACCAGGGTCATGGGTTAGTAATTCTGATACTTTTATGTTGTACAAATACAGAGGGTGGCTATGAAATTCTGTCAATCACCTAAGAAACTTACTTAACTTTTCTGTGCCTTGGTTTCCTCACCTCACAAATGCAGATGGCACCAATAAATTGAAACTTTGAAATTCTGGGTTGATGCCCCTTCTCTGTTGCCTAAGCATCCCTCTGCTTACAGACCAGTATATTTTAATGTGGAATTCAGGAGAAGGGTGAGAAGTTGGTTGTGCTTCCTGCTCAGATAATTAATTCCTCTCTTAATTCCTAATAGAGGAATTATGAGGTTTAAGTGATACAATACTTGTAAAGTATAATTAGCTGTTCCTGGTATATAACAAGCTTTTATTATTAAATGCTTCAGGTGGTGAAACAGAATTTTCTGAAGACCAGACTCTTGGACATAATCGGAATTTTCTTCTAGAAGTTGGAGGCATTTTAAGGACTTCATGTGCCTCGGAGAGGAGAAGATAATTCTGAGTAGTTGTTAAAACATGCTACTGACATATATAGCATGATAGAGCATGGGAGGCCTTGGGGATGGGGAAGTATCAATAATTAAAGAAAGTCTGTTGGGTCTGATATTAGGGTTTATATGTGGCTTTGTTTCTGCCAGGGTCTGTTTCTATGGCAGAATACCTGATAATATTCAAACCAGTATTTGGGAAGCTAGAAGTTTCAGGGACACTTTTTGATCAATGCCTGACCACATCCTGGGAGGAAAGACTTTACCATACACACATACAATTGAGTGATTTTTGCAGCAAATTGTACCAGAGGATACTATGGAATGCCATTTGGAAAAATCAGGCTCTGCTAGAATATGCTACTGGGGGTGTGAGAAGCTTACAGCAACATTCACTGGAGAAGTTCAGGCTTATAGCAGTCCTCAAATCCTTGCTAATAGTGAAACTAATTCCAGAAAAGCAAAAAAGAGGCTATGAGGCTCTCAGGGATAAAACATAACAGTAGGATTGTGACTAAAGACGGAGCAGAGGTGAGTCTCAGGGTGAGGTCTGAGTAGCACTCCTCAGATCTTTTCGGATCTCCACATTCTGCACGGGGCCCTGGATGGGACCAAATCCTTCATTTGGTGTCAGTGAGGGAAGCCTGGTAACAAAAAGAAGAGCTGGAATCATTTGCAAGCCCATCCCTGGTAGTCAGCAGGCCTCAGTAAATACAGAATAGGTTGAGGAGGAAAAAAAATGGTGAAGGCAACGGCTTCCTCTCAAGGCATTACTTGGTGAACCAGTGTACTATTGTTACTTAGACTGCATGATTATTTTGAGAGACTTTGGTGGAGACATTGAAACTTTGATATTTTGGGATGATGCTCCTTTGCTCTCCCCTAAACATTTCTTGGTACACACAGCCTCTGCTTATGGACCAGTAGATTTTAATGTGGAATTTAGAAGAAGGGTGCTTTCTGGCCAGAGTGATGGAGACAGAAGCATAAGGAAGAATCCTACAGGAGTCATGGGAAGGACTCTCTATTCTATATGGGTAGAAATTGAGATTTAGGTCTAGGATAACCAGATTCCCAAGGAATAGAAAATCCATAGCTAATACATGGAATCCAACAATAATGGTAAATATAATAGCTTCTTACTTTTAAAATATCATATTTAATTATTTGAAATTAACTCTGCTTATGTTGTTTGATTTAATCCTGAAAACGAATGAGAAAATATTATTACTTCCATTTTTATTAATGCTAACTGTGAGGTTCTAGATGATAGAGCCTGATTTCACACTAAAGTGGGACTAATTTGATTTCTTTGTCTTTCCTTGTATGACAAATTATTCAAAAAACATGATTTAAAACCAATGCTTATATACACTGAAAAGTTCACAGAATTTTCTATAGATTACAGGAGTTATATTTTCCAAGGGAGCATTGTACTTATTGGTACCTTACCCTTAGCATTTAGTCATGGATTTTCTGCATGGCTTTTCTTGCATTACTGGCCTGAGATTTAGATCTGTAAGACTTTCTCTTTAACAAAACAATACTCTTCCTAAGGGTAGGCAAATGTTTCTGCAAGTTACACAGTGCCTAGCCCAGTGACATCTGCACAGTGTTACTAAATTACTATTTGGTGACTTTTTTCTGTAATATTGTGAGATAAAACTGTCTGTAATAGTGTGAGATAAAACTGTCTTTGTCATTTTGTGAATTTTACATAGATGACAGCCTTTAAAATTTTGTATCCTGTGTGATTTTTCTGTAATTTCTTTTTACTAGCATGTGGTAAGGACTTGCCTAATAATAAAAAAGCACATGTGCACAGATATGAAATCTTCAATGTTGGAATTTCCATCTCTCTCTTTGTGAAATATTGTTTTGTAAAATAAAGTAAGTAAAAATCAGCAGTAGCTGATTAGTATTAAGAAAAAATGTTATCTGAGTGGCCCTTAAATTTCTAGTTTGTTAGAAATTAATATCCTCAGGAGTGCAAGTGAAAGATTCCTAAAGAAGGTTTCAAAAGTCCTTCCAATGTGTTTGAGACATTATGAGAAAACTATGTGCTAACAGGATTCAGTGACATTGAATTGAGGATTTGTTCCAACAGGTTCAGATGTCTGTTTCACAGCAACAGGCCAATATACTGAGACCACAGGGTTTGCAGCAGAGAAAGAGTTTGATTGCAGAGTGGGAGGAGACTGTCAAAATCATCTTCCTGAGACAGAAGCTTGCTCTGTCACCCAGGCTGGAGTGCATTGCAGTGGCATGATCTTAGCTCACTGCAACCTCCTCCTCCCAGGTTCAAGCAATACTCCTGCCTCAGCCTCCCAAGTAGCTGGGATTACCAGCGCCCACCACCACACCCAGCTAACTTTTGTATTTTTAGTAGAGTCGGAGTTTCACCATGTTGGCCAGGCTTGCCTCAAATTCCTGACCTCAAGTGATCTGCCTGTCTCAGACTCCCAAAGTTCTAGGATTACAGGCATGAGCTACCGGGCCCAGCCCTGGTTTGGGGTTTTTAAGGGGATCATGGAGGGCAACGTGCTAGAAAACTGGGGTCATTGATTGGTCAAGGTAAGGAGGATGAAATCATCAGGATGTAGAAATTGCATTCTTTCATAGGTTGGCTTCCCATGGGGTCCTTCAGACCAGTTGAAATCAATTAGTCCCACTTTAGTGTGAAATCAGTTTCACTGGTATGCAAGACATGAAAAAATGTCTCAAAGGGAAAACTTAACATTTTGTAATGTTCAAGTTGCTGTCTATAGAGCAAATAAGGGGAATTATAATCTTGTGACAGTGTTTATGTGATTCTGGGGTGATAGTCAGCAAACAGCTATGAGGAAACAGATCTGACAGCAGGCTGACCTAATGTTAACGCTGAGTGTGCTGCAAGCTGGGTTTAATTTTCATGTCTCTCCTACCCTTCTTCCTAGATTAATTTTACAAAGTTTATGGAATGGGTTTAGAGTTACAGTATAAATGGAAAGACTTTCAGAGTTTAGCTACTTTCATAGCCTTCTTTATTTCTCAGGAAATAATATTTTTTTTTCTTCCATTGAGAATGATATAGTTAACTCCTTCCATACTTAGTAAGTTAGGAGAATTTTCTTTCCCCCATCCCCTTTCTTTTATCAAGTCAGGGAAAGAGGATAGAATGAGAAATTTTAGATGAAAGATGACTCTTTTTAAAGAAAAGTTGCTTACTTGAAAACATAAACAAGAGTAAATTATTTCCCCTATATCAAATATTAATGATTTCCACTATGACAAATAGATAACTAGACAAATTTTTCCTTTGAAAATATGTTTTTATGTATTTGACATGGAGGAAAATATTGATTTTGTTTAAACTTCCAGAAGAGTGTTTCACTTGAGTGCTAATTCATGATTGTGGTAGAAAGGGAGATGCAGAAATACTGTGATATCATTTGTCTTCTTATCCATCACACTATTAACAATTTTATTTTTTTCATACAGCTCTATGCATTCTCGCTTCTCTCAGACGGTCCATCCGGACTTCTTAACACAGAATACTTTCAAGACTAAAATTTTTTAATCTAAACCATGTGTTAGAATTTTTTTCTACAGGTAAGAATAAAACCATTCTCGTTAATTTTAATGAGTGTTTAATACATCGAGAGTTTCAGAATTTTTTTAACAAAGACTCTTAATAATTGCTAACTGTCAGCCTTAGTATTTTCTCTGCTTCACCCAGTTTCTCAGAGCTGCTTCAGAGACCTAGAAGTGAAATATATTCTTTTTCACACCTACATTTTCTAAAAATAAAATGACCAACTGATTAAAAAAAAAGAAAGGAAAAAAAACCTTGTGAGTAGTCAAACTGAAAAGAAAGTCATCAAAAATAAATAACAGAAAACAAAAAAACTTTTAACCAAACTTTGTGTTAAAAAAAAAGAAAGCAAAAAAGGAAAGGAAACTGAGTCAATAAAAAATTATTCACTGTGGTAAAATAGCACCAGGTAGTTTTACTACCTGGTTTTCTCTTGCTCCTGAGACTGTTTTTAAAGAAAGTTCGAGAGGTGTCAGTTCAGTCTCAGCTGGGGTCATAAACTCATTCCAAAGACCCACTAGATATGGTGGTGACCATAATCAATGTCTTAAAAATAAAACCCAGCTGGGCGCAGTGGCTCGCACCTGTAATCCCAGCACTTTGGGAGGCCAAGGCGGGTGGATCACGAGGTCAGGAGATCGAGACTATCCTGTCTAACATGGTGAAACTTCATCTCTACGAAAAATACAAAAATATTAGCTGGGGGTGGTGGCAGGCGCCTGTAGTCCCAGCTACTTGGGAGGCTGAGGCAGAAGAATGGCGTGAACCTGGGAGGCAGAACTTGCAGTGAGCCAACATCACGCCACTGCACTCCAGCCTGGGCAACAAAACGAGACTCCATCTCAAAAAACAAACAAACAAACAAAACAAAAAAAATCCAAAAAACCCTTTTATTAAGATTTTTTAAATTGTTGATGTTCACTTAGAGATGTCTTTTCACAAAAAATCAACACCATTCTTAAAATATTTTTACAAAGAAAATTGGCAAAATACAGAGAAATTGAAAGAATAGAAGAGAGTATCGTGAATCCCTCATATGCATCATCTAGATTTCATAATTTACTAGTATTTATTAAGATTTTACTGTATTTATTGCATGTTTCAGATGTATGCAACTTTATTACCCTTAAGTTTTTTAAAATTTTTTATTGAGGTATAATTTACATAAAATAAAATTCCTCAGTGTGAGGTAGATAATTTTATGGGATTTGACAAATGCATACAGTCAGGGAACAAGCACCAGAATCATGATTGAGAACATTCCATCATCCTGAAATTTTCTAATGGTCATTTGTAATCAGTTCCTTTCCTCCACTGAAACCTCAGTAAAACACTGATTTACCTTCTTATTCTACAGTTTTGTCTTTTCCAGAATTTTATATAAATAGAATCATAAGATGTGTAATGTTTTGTGTCTGGCTTCTTTAGCTTCATATAATGCTTTTGAGATTCATACATGTTATTAAGCATCGATGATTTTTCCTTGTTTTCTTGCATTAATGCTCCTTTGTATGGATATACTGAAGTTTTCCATTCTGTAGCTAATGGAACTTTGTTTTTTTCCCCAGTTTTTTAAGACTCCATCTCAAAAAAAAATCAAATTTAATTTTTAAAATAGATAAACACTTTTCAAATTACCCACTTTTTCTTAAGTGAGCCTTACTAATTTGTGATTTTCAAGGAATGTATTCATTTAATCTATTTTTGTGAAATTTATTGGCATGATATTCGCTTATTACTTATTTATTTATTTATTTATTTTTTGAGACGGAGTCTCGCTCTGCCACCCAGGCTGGAGGTGCAGTGGCGCCATCCTAGCTCCACCTCCCAGGTTCACGCCATTCTCCTGCCTCAGCTTCCTGAGTAGCTGGGACTACAGGTGCCCGCCACAGCGCCGGCTAATTTTTTGTATTTTTTAAGTAGAGACGGGGTTTCACCATGTTAACCCGGATGGTCTCGATCTCCTGACCTCGTGATCCGCCCACCTCGGCTTCCCAACGTGCTGGGATTACAGGCGTGAGCCACTGCGCCCGGCCCCTTATTACTCTTTTAATGTCTGTAGTGTCTGAAGTGATAGGTGGTAATTTGTTTCTTCTCTTTCTCTTTTTTTATTTGATCAGCTCAGCTAGAAGTTTATCAATTTTATTGATTTTTGAAAAAACAGTTCTATCTTCATTGATTTTTTTTTAAATTGTTTTTTCAGGATTCTATTTCATTGATTTATTTTCTTATCTTTGTTGTTTTCTTCCTTCTACTTACTGTAAGTTTAATTTGCTCTTCTTTTGCTAGTTTTTTCTTTTTTTAATAAGATGAATGTTTAGATCACTGGTTTGAAACCTTTGTGCTCTTCTGACATAAGCATTTAATGTTATATTTTTCCTGTAAATATTGATTTTGCTGCATATCAAAGAAACTCTTACTTAGTTAAAATATTTTCTAATTTAATTGTTTTTGTTTCTCACTCATACATAGAATGTTTAGAGTTAAATTTCAGACATTTGAAACTTTTCTAAATGTTTTATTTTTGTTAACTTTTAATTTAATTCTGTTGTTGTCAGAAGGCATATTCTGTAAGATTTAAATATTTTGAGATCTACTGAGACTTGTGTTACGGCCCAGCATATGATCTGTGTTGGTGAATGCTTTATATGCACTTCCAAAAAATGTGTATTCTGCAGTTTCTGAAAATAGCGCTCTAAAAATGTCAATTAGGTGAAGATAGTTGTTAGTGTGATTCAGGTCTTCTATATTCATATAGATATTTTTATCTAGTTTTTCTATTAATTACTGAGAAGAGTGTGTTAGAGTTCTTAATGATGATTTGGATTTGTCTGTTTTTCTTTAGTTCTGTAACTTCCTCATATATTTTCATCTCTCTTGCTAGGAACATAGATATTTATAATTGTTATATCTTCCTTATATATTGAACCTTATATCATTGTCCATAACAATATTCCCTGCTTTGATGTCTATTTTGTCTGATTTAATATGCCACTTCAACTTTCTTATGCTTTCTCAGTGTGTTTGTATTTTTGTATTTAAAGTGTACCCACAGCCGGGTGCAGTGGCTAACACCTGTAATCCCAGTACTTTGGGAGGCCAAAGTGGGTGAATCACCTAAGGTCAGGAGTTCCAGACCAACCTGGCCAACATGGTGAAACCACTGTCTCTACTAAAAATATCAAAAATTAGCTGGGTGTAGTGACAGATACCTGTAATCCCAGCTAGTTTGGAGGCTGATACAGGAGAATCGCTTGAACCCAGGAGGTGGAGGTTGTGGTGAGCAAAGATTGAGCCATTGCACCCCAGCCTGGGCAACAAGAGTGAAACTCCGTCTCCAAAAAATAAAGTGCACCCCCTTTGCAGATAACAAAGAGCTGAGTTTTGCTTTTATATCTAGTCTGGCAATCTTTGCCTTTTGATTGGAGCATTTGGTCTATTTACATTTAATATAATTACTGATAAGATGGTTTTTAGTCTGCCATTTTGCTATTTGTTTTATATTGATCTTACTTGGTTTTGTTCTCTGTCCTTTTCTGTATTTTGTGTGTGTGTGGGGGGGGGGTGGGGGGTAACCACTTATTTTTTGTTTCTATGTATAGTGGCATAAAAAGTTACCCATATATTTCTGAAGTATCATGTACAATGTGATTCAATTGATATAAAGTTTTATATGGAGAAATAAGATACATATATATGATACACATGTGTTACAGCCTAAATATTTGTGCCCTTCAAAATGTTGAAGCTCTTACCCCAAATTTGACTGTGCATGGAGATAGAGCCTTTATGGAAGTAACTTAGGTTAAATGGGGTCATAAGGGTGGAGTCTTGATCCAAAAGGATTTATATCTTTCTCTCCCTTTCTCTTCTTCCTTTCTTTTTTTTCCTTCCTTCCTTCCTTCCTTCCTTCCTTCCTTCCTTCCTTCCTTCCTTCCTTTCTTCCTTCCTTTCTCTTTCTCTCTCTCTCTCTTTTTCTTTCTTTCTCTTTCTCTTTCTCTCTTTCTCAATAGCTTTGTGGTACAAGTAGGTTTTGGTTACATGGGTGAATTGTATAGTGGTGAATTCTGATATCGTCATGTATTTGTCACCCAAGTACTGCCCACTGTACCCAATATGTAGTTTTTGTTCCTCATTCCTCTCTCACCTTTCCCCTCCCCTGTTCTGAGTCTCCAAAGTCTATTATACCACTCTGTATGCCTCTGCATACCCATAGCTTATAAGTGCGAATATGTGGCGTTTGGTTTTCCATTCCTGAGTTACTTCACTTAGAATAGTGCTCTATATCTCTATCCAATTTGCTTCAAGACACTTTCATTCTTTCTTTCTTTCTTTCTTTCTTTTTTTTTTTGATGGAATCTTGCTCTGTCACCCAGACTAGAGTTCAGTGGCATGATCTTGGCTCACTGCAACCTCCATCTCCCGGGTTCAAGTGATTCTCCTGCCTCAGCCTCCCGAGTATCTGAGACTATAGGCATGCACCACATGCTTGGGTAATTCTTGTATTTTTAGTAGCAATAGATACTAAATAATTCTTGTATTTTTAGTAGCAATAGAGAGCATCATGTGGGCCAGGCTGGTCTCTAACTCCTGACCTCAAGTGATCTACCTGCGTTGGCCTCCCAAAGTGCTGGAATTATAAGATGAGCCATCATGCCCAACCTCATTCTTTTTAATGCCTGAAAAATATTCCATGGTGCCTGTACACCACATTTTCTGTATCTACTCATTGATTGATGGACACTTAGGCTGGTTCCTTATCTTACCAATTGTGGATTGTGTTGTGATAAGCATATGTGTGCAGATGTCTTCTTGATACAATGACTTCTTTTCTTTTGGGTAGATACCCAGTAGTGGGGTTACTGGATCAAATGGTAGACTTACTTTTAGTTCTTTAATAAATCTCCATGCTGTTTTTCATAGAAGTTATACTAATTTATATTGCCACAGTGTATAAGCATTCCCTTTTCACCACATCCATGCCAAGATCTCTTGTTTTTTGACTCTTTAATAGTGGCCATTCTGGCTGGGGTAAAGTGGTATCTCATTGTGATTTTATTTTGCATTTCCCTGATGATTAGTGATGTTGAGAGTTTTTCGTATGTTAGTTGTCCATTTGTAGTTCTTCTTTTGAGAAATGTCTTTTCATGTCATTTTCTCACTTTTTGATAGGATTATTTGAGTTTTTTCTTACTGATTTGTTTGAGTCCCTTACAGATTGTTGATATTAGCCCTTTGTTGGATGCATAGTTTGCAAATATTTTCTGTCATTCTGTGGGTTTTCTGTTTACTCTGATGATTATTTCTTCTGTGGTACAGAAGCTTTGTAGTTAAATAAGTCTCATTTGTCTATTTTTGTTTCTGTCCTATTTGCTTTTAGGGTCTTAGTCATAAATTCTTTGCCTAGGCCAAGGTCCAGAAGAGTTTTTCCTCGGTTTTCTTCTAGAATTTTTATGGTTTCACACCTTAGATTTAGGTCTTTGATTCATTTTGAGTTGACTTTTGTATATATAGAGAGATGGGAATCCAGTTTCATCCTTCTATGTGTGGCTATCCAGTTTTCCCAGCACGATTTTTGGACAGGGTGTTTTGTCCTCAATTTTTTGGTGTATGTGCTCTGTCAAAGATCAGTTGGTTGAAAGTATTTGACTTTCTTTCTGGGTTCTCTATTCTGTTCCATTGTTCTATGTATCTACTTTTATATGAGTATCATGCTGTTTTGGAAACTGTTGCCTGTAATATAATTTAAATTCAGGTAATGTGATGCCTCTAGATTTATTCTTTTTGCTTAGAATTGCTTTGGCTATTTGGGCTCTTTTTTTTTCCCCATATGAATTTTAGGATTGTTGTTTTCTAATTCTGTGAAAAATAATTTTGTTATTTTGATAGGAATTGTATTGAATCTGTAGATTGCTTTGGGCAGTATGGTCATTTTCGTGACACTGATTATTACAGTCCTTGAGCATGGGATGTATCTCCATTTGTGTCATCTGTCATTTCTTTCAGCAGTGTTTTGTAGTTCTCCTTGCAGAGCTCTGTCACCTCCTTTGTTAAGTATATTCCTGGGTTTTTTTTTTTGAGATGGAGTCTCGCTCTGTCACCAAGGCTGGAGAGCAGTGGCTGGATCTCAGCTCACTGCAAGCTCTGCCTCCTGGGTTTACGCCATTCTTCTGCCTCAGCCTCCTGAGTAGCTGGGACTACAGGTGCCCGCCACCTCGCCTGGCTAGTTTTTTGTATTTTTTTAGTAGAGACGGGGTTTCACCGTGTTAGCCAGGATGGTCTCGATCTCCTGACCTCGTGATCCGCCCGTCTCGGTCTCCCAAAGTGCTGGGACTACAGGCTTGAGCCACGGCACCGGCCTAGGTGTTTTTTTAAATTTATTTTTGCAGCTATTGTAAAAGGGAATGAATTATTGATTTGATTCTCATCTTGGTTGTTGTTGGTGTATAGCCGTGCTACTCTATTGTATACATTGATTTTGTGACCTGAGACTTTATGTAATTCATTTATCAAAACTAGGAGTCCTCTGGAGAAGTCCTTAGGGTTTTTTAAGTGTTGATCATGTCATCAGCAAACAGCTGTGAACCCAGAAAACATGAGACAGGTCTTAGGTAATTTAGAAAGTTTGCTTTGCCAAGGTTGAGGATGAACCTGTGACCAGTCTCAGGAAGTCCTGACGACACACGTGCCCAAGGTGGTCAGGGCACAACTTGGTTTTATACAATTTAGGGAGACATGAGACATTAATCAACATATGTAAGAAGTACATTGGTTTGGTCCAAAAAGGTGGGACAACTTGAAGCAAAGGCAGGAAGCAGGGAGGGAGCTTCCAGGTCACTTATAGGTGAGAAAAAAAGGGTTGCATTCTTTTGAGTTTCTAATTAGCCTTTCCAAAGGAGGCAATCAGACATACATCTTTCGCAGTAAGCAGAGGGATAACTTTGAATAGAATGGGAGGTAGGTTTGCCCTAAGCAGTTTCCAGCTTGCGTTTTCTTTAGTGATTTTGGGGGCCCATGATACTTTCCTTTCATACAGTCATAGTTTGACTTCCTCTTTTCTAGGTTGGATGCCTTTCATTTCTTTCCCTTGCCTGATTGCTCGGGCTAGGACTTCCAATCAATTATTTTGTTTTAATTTTTCGGTGAGATTTTTGGTTGTGTCTCTCTGTGTTATTAATTTAGTGGTTGCTGTAGAGAATATGCACCTTAAAATTAGCCTCAGTCAATTAAGAGTTAATATTTGAATTACTTTGGGGGAAAGTATAGCAATGTTAAAACAGGCTGTTTTTCTTTGCCAACTGTCAGTACTATATTATATATAGTTCGTGTGTGTATAGTACGGTACTGTTATTTTTACTTCAAACATACATATTTCTTTCAAAGAAACTAAGAGAAACAGCAAATGATCTACCTATTTACTACTTTTTCATATTTGTCATATATTTACTTCTGGGACTCTTCATTTTGTTGATCTGAGTAGTTGCCACTTAGTAGCATTCCACTTGGCTCTTCCCTTCTCCTAGGGTTATATCAACTCAATTTTTGTTTATTTGAAAGTGTCTATTTTTCTTTTAATTTAAATAATAGCTTTGCTGGATATAGAATTCTTGTTTGTTTTTTCCTTTAGCATTTTGAGCATTTCCTTTCAGTTTCTTCTGGGTCCCATAGTTTCTGAAGAGGAGTTAATCATTAATTTTGTTGTGGCTCTCCTGTATATAATATATGTTTTTCTGGCTGTTTTAAATGTTTTCTTGTTATCTTTGGCTTTCAGGAGTTTGATTATGATGTATATAAAGACAATTTGCTGTTTATTTATTTGAGTTAAGATTTGTTAAAATTTGGCCGGGCGCCGTGGCTCAAGCCTGTAATCCCAGCACTTTGGGAGGCCGAGACGGGCGGATCACGAGGTCAGGAGATCGAGACCATCCTGGCTAATCCGGTGAAACCCCGTCTCTACTAAAAATACAAAAAACTAGCCGGGCGAGGTGGCGGGCGCCTGTAGTCCCAGCTACTCGGGAGGCTGAGGCAGGAGAATGGCGTAAACCCGGGAGGCGGAGCTTGCAGTGAGCCGAGATCCGGCCACTGCACTCCAGCCTGGGTGACAGAGCGAGACTCCGTCTCAAAAAAAAAAAAAAAAAAATTCTTAGACCTATAAATTAATATTTTCCAACAAATTTGGAAAGTTTTAAGACAGTATTTAAAAGATTTTTCTTCCCTTTTTTCTCTAGTCTGGGATTTCCATTATACCTATTTAGACCACTTCATATTGTTCTCAAAGTTTTCTGAAGTTTTTTTTTTTGTTTTGTTAATATTTTATTGTCTTTCAGCTAGGGCCATTTCTATGGATGTATCTTCAATTACGTGAATTACTTTTTTTGGTCTTCTGTCTGCTTTTCAGTTCATTTAGCCATTTTAAATTTCAATTATTTACTTTTCAGCTCTATATCTTTTTGAAAAACATGATTTCTGCTGTTTTGCTGAGATTTCTTATTATCACTAGCAAATTTTCTTTTAATTTCCTTTAAATCCAGCATATTTTCTGTTAATTCTTTGAACATATTTATAATAGCTTCTTTGATGTCTTTACCTGCTAAATTCAACATCTGGCCCAAATTGGAGGCAGTTTCTATTGATTGCCATTTTTCTTGAATATAGGTAATAATTCTCCATTTCATTGTACCTGTCTTTCTAGCTCTGACTGAACCCAACATTAAAAAGAAATCTGGCTGAAGCAGGTGGATTACCTGAGGTCAGGAGTTCAAGACCAGCCTCACCAACATGGTGAAACCCCATCTCTACTAAAAATACAAAAATTAGCCGGGTGTGGTGGCATGCGCCTGTAGTCCCAGCTACTCAGGAGGGTGAGGCAGTAGAATTGCTTGAACCTGGGAGGTGGAGGTTCCAGTAAACCGAGATCGTGCCACTGCACTCCAGCCTGGGTGACAGAATGAGACTTCAGCTCAAAAAAAAAAAAAAAAAAAGAAAAGAAAAGAAAAAAAAGAAGTCTGAATTGACAGAGTACCTCAGTCACTCACCTAAGGTATGTATTAACACACTGTCAAGTATCTGTAGGTTTCCATACCACATATCTTCTCTAGCTATGCTTTGTAAGTCTCTGGCTTCTAAAAGAGTAGTCATTGTCACACTGACAATTTACTCTTTATTTGCTTTGTTTGATTAATATAAATAGCTACAGTGAAAAAAATTAAGACCCTTAAAAATATCTATTTAGGACTGGAGTTACTGATATTGAATCTGTTGACCTAGTCTTCATTATGTGTTGAATTCCTGAATCACAGAGAGCTTCATTTTTTGTATTAGGCAGCTCAAGTCTTTTCCTATATATTAGATTATATCAGCTTGATTAAATTTGATTTTATATGTCTCAACTGGCAGTCATTTCCATGGGCAAAATAAAAACCTCTGAATTATCTTCTTATTTGATTAGGACATGCTGTATTTTTTAAAAGCATTTTTTTCTCTTTTCTAAATCAAGATTTAGTCATCTTAATTAGAAGTGGTAGGCCCTACAGCCAAATTTTAAATCAAGCCAACAGCCCCAGTTTTTGACATGGCAGTGGACATTGGTATAAGGAAGTCTTCCTTTATTATCATTCTCTATGGAAGAAGGAAGCAGAGCAATTACTATTGCAGAGTAATTTAATACTGTTTTATTAAACATGGCCTTTCATCTTGGTAAGGAGTTCTGGGATTCATGAGGATGTCCATTTTCTGTGAAATACTATCTTGTTTAAACAGATTAATTCATAATCTATAGTCACATTATAAAAACATAAAAGAATAAAGATGAACTAAATTCTGAGAAGAGAATAAAGTGTAAGAATCAATTAACTTGCATCCTTTTTAAAAATTATGATACTATTACTTTAATAGTTAGATGTAGTTTTCCTCTTTCTTATCTGAGTTAAGGTTATTTCTTTATATCAGGTACTTGACATGTTAGACTAGAGAATAGGAATTAAAACTTGATTAATGGTCCCAGTTTAGAGTTTAAATCATTCAGATACATTAAATTGTTATAAAGAGATGCTTGTTTTTAAATAGTGGGTGGCTCTTTTAGTAGACATTATTTGGTGTTTAAATTACAGTTTACTTTCTCTACACAGGAAGTGTTTTGGAGGAATAGCATTTTGGGCATTTTAGAACACTTCTATGAAAGGAAATGTTTTTTATGTAAAGCTTTCTATGTAAAAGTGCTATGGAAATAAAGTTTTTCTCATACTTCTTTCAATAGCAACTATTATTTTCTCTAAAGGGAGAGAAAAAATTGAATTGCAGAGAAATGAAAGGATTTTCTTCTGAAACTAGATGAAGTCTTTAATTCAATGGAATATTCATTTTATTTTTCATACTTGATTAGTCCTTTATTCGTCAGATTATTCCATGTTTTCCATATTTTAATGTTTATGGATCTATGTTTTAACATGTATGTAAAAATTTGCTCCATGGCACTTAAGGCACAAAAAAAACTACATCCATTTATTTTATTGATTTTTAAATAACATTTTGTCCAGGCCCCACTTAACCACAATGTTTTAAATCCTCAGAATCATGTTATTTTCCCCAACCTCTGAGTTAGCCACATTAGAAAGAGGTATATCTCAGGGTAATATGAGAGCCCCATGTTAATGCCTTCCTGGCTACCTCCAATGGATTATTCAGATGCATATTGGAGAGGTGGCTCTCATGACTATAGCCAATTCCACCTCAACCTCTATCTATTACCAAATGGGCTTTTAGGCTTTCTTTCTGTTCTCCTTCCTAGGAGCCCTGGCTATTATGGTAATACTAGATATGGATGTCAGGAAACCTATTTTTGCAAGCAAACCAAAAAGGAGCATTTCTGCTTCCTTAGAGATTGATTGATATTTTTGAAATATACCACTACTGTACTTGGGCAAAGCAAATATCTTACTCATTTTTCTAGAGATTTAAATCTTGCCTGGTCAAGGTGTTACACTGTTAGCAGACAAAGGAGCACACCCAAGTGGCCAGACACGTGGTTTAATCCCTCCACTCAGTAGCCATTTCTGAGTATTCTCTGAAGCTGTGAAATAGTCATGATAATTTTCTCAAAATCATATTTTCACACCAACTCTAGAAGCTGTAGTACATGCTGGGGAATGTTATGCTTAGAAGGATTCTTAGCAATGTGGAGGGAGATTCCTATTATCCAACAAAATGCATTTGCTCCAAACACACCACACCTTTATTTAAAAAAATAAAAGCAAATATGGCTTGATGTTTACTCATCAGAGTTGTCATAAAATTCAACCTCAGTCATTTGGGACCCACTTTTCCCTATTTCTTCAGGGTGAAGAATCATAGAACTTGCTTAGACTAGAGCAGAATTTCTTAATCTTGACACTACTGACATTTTAGACCAGATAATTCTTTGTTGTAAGGGCTGTCCTGTATATTGGAGGGTGTTTAGCAGCATCCCAGCCTCTACTCACAAGATGCCAGAAGCATCATCTGGGTGCTCATACAGGAAATGTAGAACTCTCCTCCTCTACATCTCTAGGCATTGCCAAATATCCCTGTGAAGGGTAGTTGCTTCTGGTTGAGAACCACTGCTCTAGAACAATTGGGAAGGGGTCTAGTTTCAGTTTTAGTTTTTATGGCTGCTATTGACATTTGTCTTTGACAATGTCTACTTGTCACTGAAGGCTTGTGCTTCTATTTTCCTTTTGCAGAGTCATAAAATCTCTGTCAAGGCTCCCAGGCTGTAGTACGTACTGCCTAAACTCTTCAGGCACACTAGCAATGATCCTTCTTAGAGGTCTTATAAGCCCTGAAAATGCTGTGTACAGAAGGCAGAGTCCTTGGGAGATCCTGCCCCCAGCATCTGGGGACCCAGTTCTTTCTGAACTCAGATTATTTATTTATTTATTTATTTATATTTATTTTTTATTGAGATGGAGTTTTGCCCTTGTCACCCAGGCTGGAGTGCAATGGCACAATCTCAGCTCACTGCAACCTCAACTTTCCAGGTTCAAACAATTATCCTGCCTCGGCCCTTCCAAGTAGCTGGGATTATAGGTGCCCACCACCACGCCTGGCTAATTTTTGTGTTTTTAGTAGAGACAGGGATTCACCATGTTGGCCAGGCTGGTTTGAACTCCTGACCTCTGGTGATCTGTGCCCCTCAGCCTCCCAAATTTTTGGGATTACAGGTGTGAGCCACTGTGACCGGCCAAACTCAGATCTTCTCTATCTCCTTCAATTCTACAGTTTTCTTTATCTTAGAAAATCTCAAACAGTGGTATTATGAAACTAACTTTGAGAACAATCCTTAATTATCATGGAAAAGTAGAACCTCATGTCCAGGACACAAAGCCCTGGTTTTCTTGCCAATACCTCAATGGAAACACTGTAGTCTATATATCCGTTTACTCCTTTTTCTCTTTTTAATTGCTCTTCTCTAATTCTCCTCCCTTCCTGTATTATCTCTCATTTTCTTCTCAATTTGTTTTCTTTATTCTGTCTTCCCTTCTATTTCTTCTTCAGAGCAGCAGTTATTGGCACAGAAAATTTAGGAGAATGAATAGGAATCTCAGTTGTGTGTGGTGGCTCATGTCTATAATCTTAGCACTTTGGGAGGCCAAGGCTCGAGGATTACTTGAGTCTAGGAGTTTGAGACCAGCCTGGGCAACCTAGTGAGAACCCAGCTCTATAAAAAATTTAAAAATTAGCTGGGGCCAGGCGCGGTGGCCCACGCCTGTAATCCCAGCACTTTGGGAGGCCGAGGCGGGTGGATCACAAGGTCAGGAGATCGAGACCACAGTGAAACCTCGTCTCTACTAAAACTACAAAAAAATTTAGCCGGGCGTGGTGGCGGGTGCCTGTAGTCCCAGCTACTCAGGAGGCTGAGGCAGGAGAATGGCATGATCCCGGGAGGCAGAGCTTGCAGTGAGCCGAGATCGCGCCACTGCACTCCAGCCTGGGGAACAGAGCGAGACTCTGTCTCAAAAAAAAGAAAAGAAAAAAAAATTAGCTGGGAATGGCAGTACATGCCTGTAGTCCCAGCTATTAGGGAGGCTGAAGCAAGAGGATTGCTTGAGTCTGGGAGGTTGAGGCTGTAGTGAGCCATGATTGCACCGTTGCACTCCAGACTGGGTAATAGAGTGAGAGTCTGTTTCAAAAACAAATACAACAACAACAAAAATGGGAAACTCATCAATCCTACATCTCTGTTAATTCAGAGGAATGTTAAGGCAGAGACAGGAAGTTACACCCATTTTCCCAGGAGGAAAAAATGTGTTTATACGGGACCCCAAAACCATTTATTGCAAAGTACAAAATGTAATGTTCGAAACTTTTACAATGCCAGTAAAATGGTCTGCTTCTTCTTTTCTTCCTTTCAAGTTCATTTCATTTCTTTTCTTCAGCTGGCAGCATTGTCTGAACCTTGAAGTCAAGAGCTTTGGCTTATGTCCAAGGGTGAGGGAGCAGGCTAAGGAGAGCAATTCACAGCTTAATGGAAATATTTTGCCACAGGAGGGAGAACTATGATCATTTCTTGGAACATTAAAAAAAATAACTTTTGAATCAACCTGAAGGTTGAGGCAGGATTAAGAATCATCCATAAATTTGAGATGGAAAAGTTCTTGGCAGAGTTTCCAAGGCTGGAAAATCACTAGTTTCCCTTTTCCTTATTCACAAAAGGTCAGTAAGTTTATTTAGCCTTTGGATAATATACTCACCACTTTCTCAGCCGTATTCCATATCTGACCATGTTCCAGGCCACTCTTTCTGCACTAGCTTCCACCTGCCACCTCCCCAAAGACCTCCCCGCCAGCCCTCTGGAGATCATTGATGAGGTTGTGTGAACCTGCCCTCTGGCTCTCTTCTCTCCCTCCAACCAGACTGAGGGTACTCAGGCATTCTCTCTAGTTACTGAGAGGGCCCCATGGCTGTGGGGTGAATGTTTCAGGCCTAATATTCCTTTCCCAAAGGTGAGTCCTGGTAAAGAAGTCAATTCTCAGTGTTGGGTGAGGATGGTTATGGGCTCTGAACAGGTTCTACTCCATATTTCACAAATGCTCAGCCATTTGAAGTGCTCTGCATCAGGGAAAATGCCTCGTAGCTTACCTTCCATAGTCTTGCTTTCGTTCAGCTCATTTGGATCCTTCTTTGGCAGTAATCTGGTATACCTCGTAGAAAAGCCATAGGTATTTCTACCCTGTGTGACATCTACTCTGAATTGTGTGCCTCCAATTATGTGAATCTGGCTTTACTGGAGTCCCTAAACTTCTCACCACCCTGATCAGTGCTAGAAGGTAACCCTCAGAAGGACAGCTTGATTTATATTCCCATGGGCCATTCTTACAGTTATTTATGCTGATCTTGACTGATGCTGAACAGCCTGCCCAAACTGCAACCTAATTTACACCCAAATTCATAAGCCAATAGTATTCCAGATGATGTTGCCGTATGTAATAGCATTTTAGGTTAACCCATACTATACTTAGATGTGTAAAAAATGTAGCTGCTTAACAGTTTTTGGTAAGATATTCCAGGTATTTTGGAATAAAGGTGTAAATGTTAACATAATAAATATCACCAAACTTAAGAAATGAAATAACTTTAATTCTTAAAAACAAAAACAAATACAACAACAAAAATGGGAAACTCATCAATCCTACATTTCTGTGGATTCAGAGGAGTGTTAGGCAGAGACTGGAAGTTACACCTATTTTCCCAAGAGGAAAAAATGTGTTTATATGGGACCCCAAAACCATTTATTGCAAAGTACAAAATGTAATGTTTGAAAATTTTACAATTTTCAAACCCTTTCTCTGTGGCCCATGCACTTGGTCCCATTTTATTGTTCTCTCTGTCCTCATAGGTTACCACTTATTCTGAATTTTGGCTTTATCATTTTTCATATTTCTTCATAGTTTTACTTTGTTTTTATACAGTTTGAGATGCAGTTGTGCGTAGTAGCTGAAAGCATAGACTCTGGAACCAGACAACCTAGGTCTATGTCCTGGGAATCCCATTTTCTCGCTGTGGCCCCTCTAGGAGTTATTTAATTTCTTTATGTATACTTTGGTTTTTTAAAAAATCTGTAAAATGTGGATAATAATGGTCCTGACCTCTTAAGGTTATGAAGAGTAACTAATTGAGTATACATAAAATCTTAGAATAGTATCTAGAAGCTCCATATTAAATGTCTACAATCATTGTTATCTTAAATCCATACTTCTGCATGTTTTTAAATTTCATATAAATGATATCATATGTATCCTTTTGCAACTCCCATTCTTTGCTTAATGTTTTGTTTGTGACATTCATCCATGTTGATATACATAACTTTCTTTTATGGTAAGTCTTTCATAGTGTGATTTTACCTACATTTATTTATTCATTCTCCTGTTGAAGGACATCTGGGTCATTCTGTTATTTTTGTAATAATACATAATCCTACTATGAGTGCATTTTGTGTGTCTCTTTATACTCAGGAACAAGATTTGTTCTAAGGCTTGTACATAAAAATAGAATTTGTGAGTCTTGTTTTGTTTGTTTATTAAATAATGAATACATTTATTCACAATCCAACCTCCCCAGCTCCATCCTTTCCTATAATAATCGATCTATATAGAGGACAAACTTAGCTTGTTGAATCAACGTAACCTAGTCTCCTTTGGTTTAAAAGGTCTTTTGAATGACTGTTATCTTACCTAGATGGTAAGTTTTCACATTTCTGCTCTTTCCCCTGTGCCTTGCTAAGGTGGCGTCTAGGGCCTAATGATCTTGTGGCTGTGTGGGGAGGTGGGAAGGGCCAGAACCTTTCATCCTGCTGTTGGGCCTTGTTGACTGCTAGGCCTTCTCTGAGGGCTGCATTCACTACTGGTTGTGGTGGTTTCAGTTGGTCATGAAGTCATTATGTATTGAAGCTGTTTTAACCTAATCTCAAATCTCTGTTGCTTTCCCTGAACTTTAAGTAACTCTGCAGGCCCTCTCTTGCAATTAAGACAGAGGAAGACTTTTGGGCTTTTGTAGAAACTGGCTAGGCTATGAAAGAGCCATGAGCACCATCTACAGCTCCTATAACTCTTCCTTCTCCCTGCCATAATATTGCTTCTGCACCAGATGGCTATGGCTATACGTGGGGATTCTCCTGCCACTCCCTCCCCACAGGCACACAAGCTAGACAGGGAGGTGTGTCATAGACTCACCTCATGTTCTCTCTTCTTCAAACTCTCTGGATGCTTTTATTATGCTTCTCTTTGGGGTTCCATCCCAAGAGAGGGGCAATACTCATATCTGATTTCTCAACTTTATCTTTTTCTGTTATACAGGACATTCACGTGGGCTTGATTCCTATCCTTTTCCTCTTTGGAAAGGAATTCCCCTATGGCCTGTCTTCCTTCAACCTGAGATGCACGTGCCTAGCCTGGTTTCCTTCAGCCAAAGTAGCTGGCAGGATATGGGGAGCGAGAAATCAGTTTAAGGTTAAGAGCACAAACATGAGTTAGTCACAACATTGAACCTACAGCGCAAATGCCAGAATGTATCTATTTTTTTTTTTTTTAGACAGAGTCTCGCTCTGTCAGCAGGCTGGAGTGCAGTGGTGCAATCTCGGCTCACTGCAACCTCTGCCTCCCGAGTAGCTGAAACTACAGGCTCGTACCACCAAGCCCAGCTAATTTTTGTATTTTTAGTAGAGTTGGGGTTTCACCATGTTGGCCAGGATGGTCTAGATCTTTTGACCTCGCGATCCACCCACCTCGGCCTCCCAAAGTGCTGGCTACAGACGTGAGACACCGAGCCCGACCCAAAATATACCTTTTAACAAGTGTGAGGGTACTGCTGATGACAGGCAACTTAAACCTGGATTCTGATGGAAAATCAAAATATGTGGTTGGTGTCATTCTTATTTATTGTGGGACAGACAGAAACTATTTGAAAGAGAACTGCTGGGGCCAGAAATCTGTATTCATTGGGTAATCATTATATACAACAAGGATTGCATCTAGCAGGCAGACATGTTCCAACCACAGGCACTTGTGCTGTGGAGCACGGCATGAGATCAGTAGAGATGATGGAATGGTGGGTATCAAGCCATCCCAGGCTGCTACAGGCAGTTGAATTTATGGCAGAGCAAAGGCACAGGTTCTGTCCACGTGACCAGCAGAGAGGGTGTGTCTTCATGATGTCCCCACAGGATCTGTCACCACTGCACATGGACAGCAGTGCTGCTTCAGTCAGAACTCTGCTATGATCTCTCTACTGATGTTTATGTGCCTCTCAGGATAAGATATTTCATAGCTTTTGCTTCGTAATAATAAGCTAAAAGAATTGAAGGACCAGGAGAAGTCAAAGTTATCATTTCAGATGGTCACTACCTTGCTCATAAAACACTATAAACTTGCCAATATTATGATAGGCTAGTTGGTTTAAGCAATGGTTGCATTTCAGGGGTGCCCAGGGTGAAGGGCTGTATAAACTCTCTCTTTCATACCCATATATGGCTGCTCTCACAGAATATTGATGAATTAATTCAGGTAGGGTAAATGAGAAGGACATTCAAAGAATTCCATGGCAGAAGCAATTTCACAAGAAGACAAGCAGAAAGCTTATTTAGGAAGCTATTCGGTTCTTGTGAAAATTCCCTCTTAAGATATTAGTTATGGGAAGAGGAGCTGGGATCTAATGTTCAGGAATAAACGCTGCTTGCAGAAAAGGTTCAGGTTAATTAAAGCTTCAACATTTTCACCTCTGAGTGCAGGATAATGTTAGCTAACCAAGTGGCAATTTCATGGACCTGGCTTAATGATTTGATGATGAGCCATCCTGGGTTTTTTTTACCAGTTATGAGATGACAGAGAGGGGAAATAAAGTTAGCTGGAAAGGAAGAAAACAAAGGTTGACTTTCTGGAAGACATTTTAACTCATTTTCAGTCTGTAATAAGATTGCATGAATTTCTGGAAATGGGCAGATACTGGGAAAAGTCTTATAAAAAGTTTATGTGTATATATACTACATACAGATGTATCTACGTAAATATGCAAAATTCAAAGGAATAAATCAAAAAATGAAATAAATTAAAACAGACTACTGAAACATATTTGAATAAATTTAAAAGGGCAAGGAAGGATGAAAAGAGAAACAAAAATTATTGAAGACAAAAAGCAAAATAACAGAACGGTAGACCAAAATCCAAACACCACACACACACACACACACACACACACACACACACACACAGACACACACATACACACACAGTGTTGTTTTCTGCATTAATATGACAAGTAGTTTGGCCACGTTTCTTAGCCTGTTAATGTTCCATTTCTGTATTTATAAAGTCGAGTTTGTAGCCGGCTCTTTATCTTGCTGAAGGGTTAGGAGAATTAATGGACTCTTATGTTGGTTCTGAATATCAACCTCCGAAAGTGCAGCACCAAATTCCCCTTCCCATACCACACCATGAAAATCTGCTAAATGAAAATGAGTGGAAAAGGAATGCTGCATTTCCTTTCTCTAGCATTCTCACACTTCACCCATGACTTTAGCTCCTGTACTGCAGATCCTCTTCTTAGCCTTAATTCTCTTCTGATTTCTGAGAATTAAGTCGGACTTTAGAATTGGCAACTGAGATGTATTCTACTAGTTGGTGTTGACAGATTTTTATTATATTGAGACTAGAAATTTTTTTTAGCAGCATGCATGTGAAAGTGCAGGCAAGACAGAAACAGAAAAAGAATGCGCTGGTGTGTTAGACAGTAATGCATATGCTGGAACACAGAGCGTGCAGAAACAGGAGAGGACGCAGGAGTAAGATTGCACAGAAGAATACACGTCTCCAGTGAGAAATCCGAATCCCTGTGATTACCATCAGTAGGAGTAAGACAAATGACCTTTATAAATGAGAAGTAGCTTGAAATTTCCTTTTGTTTTGCTATGAGTTCCCTGCTGGTCCTTTATCAGTTTTCTTTCCCTGGGTCTGGAAGGTTGAGGGCTGATTGTTTTCAGCAGACAGCTCAGTTCTCTCCAGGTCTACTCCCCACAATGGTAGTAAAGGGCTACACTTATTAGCAGCAGGCCCTTTCTAGGGAAGAGCTACATAATTTTTAAGGGGACCTACAATAATTTAGTTCAGAAAAATACCATTATGATTGGCCAGCTCAAAAAAGTGCTGCTGGGCAGACTATAATTCATCCGTCTCCTTTAACAGCTACCATTTAAGTTGCATTTGAACACTGAAAACAAATAGGCTTTCATTGTATGTCTGAAATGTTTAATATAGCTTCAAAGTTCCAGAGTAAAATACTGCATTGCAGCTCTCCCGTTTTTGCAGCGAATCTCTGTTGGCATGTGGCTGCAGAGGAGGGGCCACCACAAAAGCAGCCTGTTTTCAGCTCAACTCAGCAGATCCCTCAGCTCCAGACTATAATGAAAGAAGTGTCCTCAGTTTGCCCGGGGCAAAGGAGGTGGGGAGGGAAGGATACATACACAGGTACTAATTAAACAAATTTGGTTATCATTTTTATTTATTTTTAAAACATTATTGAATGTTTATCAGGCAATACACTTTCTTCAAATAGCCAGACATTTTTGTTTTTGAATTCTGGAGGATTTATGAAGCAGATTCAAGATGCCTGACATAGTCTGGCCATTCCTACAGGTCTTGCTTAACTTTAACCACACAGATGTACATTCTGAGTCTTGGCCATCAGCAGACTGGCCAGAGGAAGGCCCACTGCAAACTGAGCAAAATTTGGCGAAAGATTTAGAAGATGATGATGTTCCTTCATTTACTCACATATGCATGCATTCTGTATGCATTAATCGAATATTTCTACCATATTCTGGGCACTGGAAATGCAGAGATAAACAGGATCTAAATCATCAACTTCAAAAGTTGCTTTTTAACCCATGCCAAATAGCAGTTTTCAAGAGTGTCTGGATGTCGCCTCAATCTCCTTACTTTCTTTGCACACTGGGACCTGGGGGTGGCTCCATTGCAGTGTCTTTTAGTCCAATCAGAGCATTTTCATGCCACTTTTCTTTAAGACTTTGCTGCTACATTTCATTTGTTAAGGAGTGGGGCACACGTGGGACATACAAACATCTGTCATACCAAGAATGACTTGTGCTTTAGGTAATATTATATCTCCTTTTACAGATGCAGACAGATGAGGTAAAGTGACTTGCCAAAGCTCATTCAGCTAGTGAGTGATAGAGCAGATTCCGACTCAGAGTCCTTATCTGCTGCACCTCCTGTCCCCAAGGTGATCTAATATGAGCTTGCTTTGGCATAGAGTGCAACCAAACCAGCAACTCCTGGGACCCTTGAGTACAAATCTGAGGCCTGTTAGACTGGCATTGACCTCACTTAAAAAAATTTCTTTAGTTTTTCTGTGGCAGTAATTTAGGCTCACAGGATGCTTATTTCTACTAAAGTACTATTAATAGTTTGCCAAAACTTTGCCTTTTCTCTCTCTTTTCCTCCCTTCAGTGAATTGTGTTATCAGCTGCCCTTATTACAGTGTTGTCTACTTAAAGCAGTTATGATGGTTTCCTCCTGAAATACAACCATCAGAAATTCTGCTTTAGTAACACCCAGAACATTTTCCCTTTGAAGGTATAAAGAGAATTACAAAAAATTTTACTGTATAAGACTTGTGCTTTTTCATAACAACATGAAGCTTCTAAAAAATCTTGCCTCAATTTTTAACAGAGAAGTCTTGTCTATTACTCCAAAAGCAGGTCTGTTTGAGAAAATGTTTTGCAGCTGAGAGCAGTTTGAAAGAGGCTCTTGGTGAGCTTTTGTTCTTGCCTGTTTAACAGCTTAAGGTTTAGAGAAGCCCATTTGAGTTCATCTTTTGCATTTGAGTCCAAAAACTGAATCCATTAAAGGGCTCTCTTGAGCCTGCAGTGAATTTCAGAGCTCCTAGGAGGACGCTCCAGGCTCACTTAACCGGTTTGAAATCGCATGGCCTCAGGCTCCACTGTCTTTATTTGGAGGAGGACGGGAGTCAGGGAATTAGTTCAAAAGCTGTAACTACTTTTTTCCTTTTGTCTCTAATGTCTGTTGTTCAGCATTGGTTCCACACCATTTGCAATATTTTAAGAACCATTCCAGAGCACCTAAGTCATAGCAGTTAGAATTAATATTGTTCTATCACCTTTTCTATTACTTTTCATATTTGTACCTACGTCATCCATATGCATTTGTTTTGGAAACTTGGAGGATGAAAAAAATAATGCAGACTTTCTCTCCAATCCCAGATGGAATTTTCATTTGTTTTTGTTTGTGGTTTTTGGTACGTGTGTGTGCATGTGTGCGTGAGACAGACAGAGAGACAGAGAAAGAGAGAGAGAGAGAGAGAACATAGAGAACAGAGGGAAGACTATGATCTCTGACAGCCAGGTCATGCAAAGAATGGACATACTGAAACTGCCTTTGCAAAAATTATAACAGTGAGAAAATTACGACAGTGAAATAGATCTGACCTAGCTTCTTGCTTCTAAACTTCAAGCTGTCCTTGTTCATTCCTGAGCACAGGTGAACTAACTTTGGGAAGAATTTAGTTTACAGTTCAACTTTGAAACAAAGATGATAACAGCCCTATCCCAAAACAAACGCCTGTCTTTCCCGGGACCAGTCTGCCTTTGTAGGTCTGACAAATTAGCTTCAAGAATAGAAAGTATGTCTGAGGAGTCATGCAGCCAGAAGGTGCAAGATTCTGAACCTTCCCAAATTACTCCTGGGATTGCTGTTGTAAAACCTAAGATCAGTGCTTGAGATGTTTTGCAGATCCTGTATTCCCATGCACCAGCTGATGCCACCCGGACTCGTAACTGACTCAACAAGTTCTGCAATCCCACCCAGGAACAGAAGACAGCAAGGAAAACCCACTTGGACCCCTGTGATTTCTTCTTTGACCCAAACAATCGGCATTCCCTACTTCCCAACTCCCTATCTACCAAATTATCCTTAAAAACTCCTGATTCCTGAATTCTTAGGGATACTAATTTGAGTAATAATAAAACTCCGGTCTTCTGTACAGCCAGATCTGCATGAATTAAACTCTGAAGCAGTGCCATTGGCTGGGGTAATACCTGAGGTTTGTTGCCTTATGCTGAAAGAAATCAGGCACATTCGTCAGTCCTGGGCCCAGCAAATACATTCCACTTGACACCATATATCTCTCAATTTCCTGGGGCCAGTACAAACACGGCCCAGTGCAAATACAGACACCATATATCTCTCAATTTCCTGGGCCCAGTGCAAACACGGCCCAGTGCAAATACATTTCTCCATATATCTCAGCTTGGGAAATCCTGGGAAATCCCCGATAAGGGCGCCGCCGTTTGTAGTTTTACTAAAAGCACGGAAACCAATAGATAACTGCTAAATGTATAAACTTAATATGTTAACCAATTGTAATGCTGTAACCTAAAGAATTCCCTTGTTCCCTGTTCCTCTGTAACCTTACAAGTCCTATTTTCATCAGGCTATAAAAAGCCAGCGCACGCATTGTTCGAGGCCCTCTTGTATGTTGTGGAACGGAGGGACCAAGTTCGAACTTGCATTAAAGATCCTTGCCGCTTGGCTTTGACTCTGGACTCTGGTGGTCTTCTTTGGGGAATAAACGGTCTGGGCATAACAATGCCAAGGAAGTCAAGGACCCAGAAATATGTGGAGTAAGGTTAACAGCGGAGGCTTACTAGGTGAAAGAAAGAGGAAAGAGAATAACTCTCTTGCAGAGAGAGAGGGGGCACCCAAGTGGGTCTTCCAGCTGGTGGTAGAGTGCATGTGGTTTTACAAACAGGCTTGAGGAGGCAGTGTCTGATTTACATAGGGCCAAATATTGGTTGGACCAGGTGTGACATTTACATAGCATCCGGGGAAACTGGCCTGCCACACCCTAATCTTATTATGCAAATGGGGTCTTTGCCTGACCAACACCATGTTGTTGACTCCCCACTGCACACTGATTGGCAAGAAAAAGGGAACATGGAGCCACCATGTTGGACATGCCCAGCCCCCAGATAGCCTTTTCTTAATAGCACAGCTGCCGGCATTCACCTGTGCAGGTTTCCAGCTTGCTTGTCTATGTCTGCAGCTTTGTTTTCCAGGCTGCTCTTTGTTAGAAAATAAAATGATTTTGAGGCTGCTTTTCATTAAAAGAAAAACCTTACTGAGGACTTCCTTACCCTCACTGTCTGCCTAAATAATTTCTTTTTAACTCCTATATCAACTCTTTCTCTTTTGCAATTCCCCTGTTTTGATAAATCAGCTCTGTCTAGGCAGCAGGTAAGGAGAACCTTTGGGCAGTTATAATATTCTCATCAGAAAGACAGGGAGGTAGGAAATAGGATATGCCCATGGAGGATCATGTCTGTAGTTGCCTAACTGCTCAGAAGCTTTGTTTTCCCCAAATTAATTCACATCCTATGTATATATCATACCTGCCCCATTAAGCAGAGCTGGACCACATGAGCTTAGGATCTAGTCTAAGCAGATTTGGAAGGGGGCTGCTCATACTAAAATGCTGTGATTACATTTTAAGTCTTGAAGTGAAATGATAACTAGTCTATTAAGTCAATATGGCAAGATCAGATGGGAAGAGGTGGCCTAGGAAGCAATTGACACTGTGTTCCTGGGGCTGAAGTATGGAACCCCATAGAAGACAAGAGGGCAGGTGACTGAAGACACTGGTTGTCTTGACAGTGACTGCAGAACACTACTCCAGGAATGCTGCCTGGGCTTCAGTCCCACTATGTACCATGGAAAACAGTATGACTTTGGTTAAATGACTCAACTCCTCAGCCTCAGAATCCTCATTTATGAGATAGTAATGTTTGAAATTCTTGTTCCCCAGTGCCATAAAGAAATAACACTTGAACATAAATTTAATTTACTCAGCAAGGCCATTTTTACTTTCTGCAGAAAGGGTACACTTGCCAGCAGTTTTGCCACGAGAGTACACCGAACAAAGGAGACAGGGTCATTTATAACCTGATGCATCCACCCTACTGCTGCGTCCGGTTTCCATTGGCTGGAACGGGACCTCACATTCTGTATTTGTCCCGATTGGCTAGCAACTTAGAACTTTTTAAAAAGAGGCAAAGGTAGAGGAGAACAAAGGAAGGAGGAAGTAACCTGTGGAATGCTGAGAAAGGTAAAAACACCTTTAAATAAGGAAGAGGAACAGAATATGACCTAATGCTTGCTTGGACCAGTAGAAGCATGCCAGGGCAAATATTTAGGCTAAATTGTGGGAGCTAAGAACATAAAGTACATTGATTTCTTTATCACGGCTAGCAGATATTTAAGAATGTTAGCACAGGTCTTTGAATAAATTTTGCTTCTAAGAGAAGTTACTATTTATTCCTTATTAAATGGTGAGGAAAGTCTTTGAAGAGGAACCTCTACTTTTTACAGTAATAATAATAATGAGACCTAGTTTTTAAGTTTTTGTGAAATAATTATTTAAGTAATAAGTTTCAGGTGCTTGGCACAGTGATTGGTAGAGAGTGTGTATTCAAAAAATGTTGAATATTAATTAGATTATTGTTATTTTTCAGTGACTATATATGGCAGAGGCTAGCTAGTTTTTTTCCAATTCCATTTTTCTTTGCTCCTGAGCACACAGCTACTACATACACCCAGCCTTCATTATAACAGGTAAGCCCACTGAAACGGGCTATAGGAAATGCAATGGGGGCAGAAGTGAGGACACCACCTCCAGGACTGGCCTATGAAAGCCTCATGGGCAATCTTCATGATCTCTTTCTCTCTTCCTCCATGTAGTGGATGCCATGATACAGTAGAGGACCCCAATGTATCAAGGGATAGTAGAACAAGAAGTTGGAGGGAGCCTGGGTCCCTGGATGACTGTGTGGATGTGAGCACCTTTTGCTTCTATTTCTGCCACCAACTGGACTTGAGCTGACAATAAATTTGACTGTGTGAAGCTACTGAGATTTCTGAATTAATGTGTCAATAGCTAGGGACTTTTGCCTTATGACAGAGGATATGGTAATCACCTGAACATCCATGTTTAAAAATGTTTTTATATTAATTAAACAAAGTTGGCTATGAATCAGTAAGTAAATACATGGTGAAGTCGATGGGATAAAAATGATGTGGTATCAGATGTAAATAATCAGGATCAGAACTAATGTAGGACTAGGACAGAGACACTTAAGTAGCCACATTAGGAGCTTTTTAAAAAGCTCAATCCTAAGGTGAACCATGCTGGTCCATGTTGGTGGCACAAGTATGTGCTATGCAGGCGACACTGCAATGGGTCATTCTTTCTCCTGGAGTGTATGAGTCAGTCTTTGACTAGCACCAAGTGCAAAACTGAAAGGTATGGGCTCCTTTCAAAATGCCTTCTGTATGTTACTCCTCTTATAAACTGGATTCAACAAAAGAAAAAAATAAAACACTGAAGGAAATCTAAATATTTTACCCCAAAATATGGTTCCTTGGCATAATGAGTATTGTGAATTAAAAACCCTTAGAGATCAACAAGCCCGGGAAGAAACTTTCCTTCTGTCTACATAAAGATAGGACTGACCCACCAAGGAGAACAATTGTTCCTGTTCCCCTCCTGCTTATCTCATTATCCATTACAGGAAAGATTTCAGACCAAAAATGTAACCACAGCTGAACAGACCCTTTTTCAAGATAATGACTGTCTCCAAGGATCATTTAAATTCCAAAGAGAGCTATTTACAAGTTAATTTCTGTTCTGTGATCCAATTATTCTCCCTAGTAATCACTTATTGCCTCTCAGCAGAATTCCTCTTCTTCCCCTTCTCATACCTGTTTAAACAGGACCCAAGCCCCCACTCCTTCTGTAACCTGAAGATGGTATATAAGCTTTTGTATCTTATTGGGAGGTTAGGTCTTCATTCTGAAGGCTCCTGTGTATGCATGCTATGTAAGTTTGTACGCCTCTTCTCGTATTAATCAATCTGCTTCACCTCAGTGCTTTTTCAGTGAAGTTTTAGCCCCCAAAATCCTTGGCCCCCATAACACCTTCCCCCTTACTCCCTATCAATGCTGAAGCTGATATTTTGCCTGCCTGGCCTAAGACTTAGCATAATATTCTTTAATCACACAAGTGGATTAATTATCAGAAGAAGAAATCAAGGAGGAAATGAGTAGGAAGCTAAGTCAGCATGTGGAAAGTTTGGCCACTCAGAGCATTTGATTAGTATGCTGGTGTCCATGGTGAAAGGAATTATTCTGCCCTTTTCTCCTTGGCCTTCAGTGCTTGATGCATGTGGTTAAATGGAATTCAGGGCACCAAAACTTCCAAGCAAGAAATGAGACAGCTGAAAGACAAGGGTCTGAAAGTAGAAAGGGAAAAGAAATTTAATCCCTTAAACAGAGCTCAAATGTGTGAAGAGTAGAAAGGGTGCTGGGGAAAGGAGCAGCTTGTTATTCTCCAATCCTCATAGCACCTGAGCTCTGGTTAGGAATTTGAACAAGGCACTCTGAGGCTTCTCTTCCCAGCACTCTCAGGTCACTTATGTAACTCAAGAGTTTTCAGATTCAAAAGTGTCTGATTTCTATATTGTTGCCAGCATGACTCAAGCTCTTCACTGACTTTAGTGGGCATTTTAAGCACCTTAATTTATTTCCAACCATCAAATTGTTTTCAAACCTCTTGTTTAGTTCAGAGATTCCTCTCCCACTTAAAATCTGCTTCAGATTGAAGGACACAGAAGTAACATTGGTTAGCTTGAGTCTTATGCTCTCGGGGAGTGAGTCTGAGCTGTGGTGATGGAGAATCTATGTTTGTGGCTATGGTAGGGATTCCTTAGTTTATATACTGAATATCCAGAAAGGCAGTAAGGGCTCTATGTTAGTGGTCACATTTACAATTACTTCTGAAACCAAGTGAATGGAGCCTTGAAATAGGAAATAAATCCAATGCACATAATCTAGCCTTAAAGAGATGGCTTTTCAGCTAAGCTCTGTAAGTTAATTCTAATTTCTGAGGTTCCTCTCATATTTTCTTGGCTGAATTTTTTTATTGCTTTATCTTTTCATTCATGTATCCATCCATCCGTTCATCCACCCACGCACCCATCTAGTTAATGACTTCGCTGAGCTCCTTCTATGGGCCAGGCACTGTCTAGATGCTGGGAATACTTGGTATCCTATCATGAAGCTGGTGGAGCATCCCAGCCATCTCCAGTTCATGCCTCTCCCATACTTTTCTTTTCTTTTTTTTTTTTTGATGGAGTCTTGCTCTGTTACCAGTTTGGGCTGCAGTGGCACGACCTCGGCTCACGGCAACCTCTGCCTCCCAGGTTCAAGCGATTCTCCTGCCTCTCGCCTCCCGAGTAACTGGGACTACAAGGCACGCACCACCATGCCCAGCTAATTTTTGTATTTTTAGTAGAGATGGCATTTCACCATGTTGGCCAGGATGGTCTTGATCTCTTGACCTCGTGATCCACCCACTGTCTGGACCCAGGGAGAGGAAAACAAAGAACAAAGATGACTAAGATGGCACACTTCCGGGTTCTTCATCACCAACTTTTCCGGCCGGGGAAGGGCACAGGTCAACTGCAGGCGCAGCATGACATCCGACCGAGGAAAACCGAAACCTACCTGGCCGCGCCCACCACACGGCCCTCCACCCGCCCGCATCCTGCCTACCGCCCTCCCACTCCCAGGCCCAAGACACGAAAGCCGCTCCCGGCAGGCGCGCGGGGCGAACTTCCTTGGCCCCCTCCTCATATGCGGAACCAGGAACCTCGCGAGAGAATGCCAGAGCGGCTTCCTCCGCCTCCACTGCCGGAGACCGGTGAACTTCACTCTTTCTTCCTTCACATTGGCTAGCTAATAAAGTTTCTTTTTACCTTGCCTACTTGCCTTTTCTCTGGCGCCTGCTCTGGTGGTTGCATAAAACAAATCACCCACCTTGGCCTCCCAAAGTGCTGGGATTACAGGCATGAGCCCCTGTGACCAGCCCCCCATACTTTTCATTCATACACTAGCCCCTTTCTTATCTAATTCCCATACTGTCCCAGCAAGACTAATCTGCCAGTATCAGGTTAGCAATTCCTCCCAAATTGTCATCATCATCTTGTCATTTATAGTTGCTATATTCCATTCTACCAACCACCACATTAAAAAAAATTTTTTTTTCACCTGTAATCCCAGCACTTTGGGAGGCCAAGGAAGGTGGATCACGAGATTAGGAGTTCAAGACCAACCTGGCCAACATAGTGAAACCCCGTCTCTACTATAAATACAAAAAATTAGCCAGGTGTGGTGGCGGGTGGCTGTAATCCAGCTACTCGGGAGGCTGAGGCAGGAGAATCACTTGAACCCAGGAATGCGGAGGTTGCAGTGAGTAGAGATTGTGCCACTGCAGTCCAGTCTGGGCAACAGAGTGAGAGTCTGTCTCAAAAAAAAAAAAAAAAAATTCTCATCCTTTGACTCTTATCACCAGATTTTTAAAATGGTGATGGAATAGAACTCAACTACTGGAGGTGAGGGTGGAGACGTTGCAGTAGTGGCAGATGATAGAACGTAGTTTCGTATTTGGGGTAGGCACCAGGGAAACTGCAGGTGATTGAAAATTTATCCTTAGAAGACCTCATTGGAATATCACAGTTGGAAGGAGCCTGAGAGGTTATCTCACTGGAATTCCTAGGAACCAGAAATCTCCACTGCATGTCTATCTGATCCTGCCTCTCCACGAATATTTCCAGGGACAGGGAGCACACACAGCAAAACATTTATGGATTCCCTATTATACAGCTCTTCCATGTATTGCACTAGTAGCTGCGTTTGTATAACTTTCCATAACATTTGTCCTTGTTTTCCCCTCTTTTGAAAACAGGAAATGTTTCCTATTTCTTTTCTATGTAGCAACTGTATTCATATGGACTTTTTCATTCATAAATAACCAAATCTTTACCTTAATTAACCTTAGCAAAAAAAAAAAAAGAATTTAATTATAAGAATACCAAGTTGTCTACTAGGAAACAAGAAGAGAAATGGACCTAGGTATGACCTGGAATAAGAGAGTCAAAAATATCAATCTTCTCTTTATGTTTCTCATTGGTGATTTAACCTGGCTTCTGTTTCTCTCCGGTCCCCAACTCTCTGCCTCTATCCTCATTTCCTTTCTTCTTGAGTTCATGTGGCAGAAAGCATGATCACCACAATAGCCCCCAAGTTTTTTTTTTTTTTTGAGACGAGTCTCACTTTGTCGCCTAGGCTGGAGTGCAGTGGTGCGATCTTGGCTCACTGCAAGCTCCACCTCCCAGCTTCATGCCATTCTCCTGCCTCAGCCTCCTGAGTAGCTGGGACTACAGGAGCCCGCCACCATGCCTGGCTAATTTTTTGTATTTTTAGTAGAGATGGGATTTCACTGTGTTAGCCAGGATGGTCTCGATCTCCTGACCTCATGATCCACCCACCTTGGCCTCCCAAAGTGCTGGGATTACAGGTGTGAGCCACTGCACCCAGCCAGCTCCCAAGTTTTACGTTTCAGATTCTGCCATCCAGAGGACTTCCATCTCCCTCCTCCCTTTATTTTCTGTTCCACAATTCCTGGAAAAGACAGTGATTGCTCTGGTTGGAACAAGTTCTACTGATGAACAAATCTACTGTGCTTGTGGACTCTGTCATGTAGGAACATGGACGCTCCTACTGCAACTGTGTGGGAGAAGGGGACAGAAAGAGCAATTTCTAGAAAAAGGGCATGGGGTAAGCAATTTTATATGTGTATCTTACAAACACCATACAAATATTTGAATACAGGAATGATCCTCTCCTGAAACATCTCACCAGTCTACATACCTCCAATTTTCCCGAACTTTTTTCAGTGATTTTGTTTCCACAAAGACAACTCCATCTTGTTCTTACTCTTTCAAATTTTATCATGGAAGTGTGGCTTCTAGAACTCATTTCAATAGTTAGAGCTGATCAATACAATTAAGATCACCTCTACAAAAGCCAGAGGGTTCCTAGGAGATCACTTCCCTAAGAAGTAATCTTCCTAACTTCCTGCACCCTGGAAGCTTTCATTATTGGTAGGAGTTATGATTCCAAATAAATTTTTCTATATAGAGACTTCAAGATGAAAGACTGAATAATGACATTGGCCAAGGACGATCTGAATCTAAAGCAAAATGAAATCATATTAAAAATCTAACTGGAAAATTTTACACTGAGAACACTGAGCTACTACTAACACCAAACTTTTAGACATATATTGTCTCCTTTAGTAGTTAAAATTCATGAGATACAAAATGGTAAATGCATATAGCAAATATTTTTTCTTTATATACTATACATCTCATACATAGTGCTACTTAAATGGTATTTCAAAATTTCTTTACGTTTATGACTAGTTTAAGTTTCATTATTTCTTAAATCACAAAATCATTTTCCCCATTGCACTATTTTGTTTAATTCAATAAATAATCATTGAGAACACACTAAAGACATATCTAAAAGGTATTATGCTAGGTACTGAGGCTGTGAAGGTGAGTATGGCTTTTGAATAGCTTATAATCTAATGACACACACACAAATGCACATACACAATAGCAATGAGAGGTATATCATAGGCTCACCTAGGCCTGCTACAAAATCAGAAAACAACGAATACAAACCTAGGGCCATATGAAAGGGCATTGAGCTCTTGTGCTTCGGGGTTAGATAGATTTGCTCTTCAATCCAGTTTCTGTCAGCTACTCTCTCTGTTATTTGAACAAGTTAAATATCCTCTCTGAGTCTTACTCTTTTCCTTTGCAGAATATAAACTGTATTTATTTGATGAAATGTGTGAGAATTCAATGTCATAAAATATACAATATGCCATTCATTTGTTCATTCCAAAAACATTAAGAAGCTTTCATTATGTTGGAAGATTTAGATAAAAGAGTAGTCAGTCATTGTGTAACATAATACATGCTGTGGCAGAGGACTAGATTTAAGAGTTTAGACTTTATTTTGAAATTAGAGACCATTGATGAGTTTCAAGTAAGATAACAGATTTTCAAATTTCCATTTTAGAGAAATAACTCTAATTTTAATATAGCAAGTAGATTTGAGCGGGCTGAGTCTGGAGGGCATGAGGCTTGTTTGTAGCTATTGCAGAAACCCTAGGCAAGTGATGATTGCAAACATCATCCACAATGACAAAATAGGACTGAAGCAAAACACAAAAACAAGAAAATTAAACTGAAGAGGAGGGTCCTGTTACAAAATTTGCGTAGCAAAATTTGCGAAGCAGTGACTTCCTGATGGACTAAACATAGAAAAGGAGACGAAGAGGGGGAACAGCATAACTCTGAGACACAGGTGTCAAGAGATTCAGGAAAAGAAGTAGGTTTTCAGTGAAGGATAATGAACTCTGTTCTGGCTATGTTGAATTTGAGGTGCCCATGGGACATCTAGGTGAAGATTACTAAACACATATTTGGACTTTGAAGAGAAGAGTTAAAGAGAGAAATCTGACCCAGAGATGTAGCTTTATGTTATATGAATTAGCTACATAGTCCCCTCAATTGCTATGCTTCGGAATCTACTCCCAGTGGCTACAGTGAGCAGTGTGCACGCAGATTGAACCCTGGAAACTTGTGATCGGTATGGTGGGATGGCCCATCTTACCCTTTATGAGTTCACCAAGAATTTTTCCTACTTATAAGAACATCATGAATCCAGCCATTCATTCACTGCAAATCTAGCACAAAAAGATTGGCAACAAATTCTATTCGGGTAATAGATATCTCAGAGACCAATTATTAGTCAAATGTGGTAACACTGGCACTGATCATATCAGGAGTTGGAAAAGAATGTTTGCTCCAAAAACTGTCATAGAGATGCTACTACATAAGCAAAATAGTAAAAATTGTGGTTTTGATTCAGAAATTTTATCAAAAATTCCAGGAAATCAGAGACTTCTGGTAATGCATGAGTCACAAGGAAGGAATTTCTCATCTGCTGGCCAAAGGTTGACTGTCTAGTGATGAAAAGTCATTTTTGCCTCCTTGCCACTGATCTGTCATATTCAGTCAGTTGCAAGTATTAGCAATTTGACCCCATAGATTATTCTCATTGGCTTTTCTCTTCCCTTCAATTCCTTGCTCTGGCACTAATGATCTCAACTTGAGTTTTCACACTAGATTCCTTCCTGCTCTGAAGCCATTCTGCACATTCTAGCTATAACACGCTATTCCTTCCTGCTGTCTAACCATTCTGCATTCTAACTATACCACATTAATTTTTCTAAATCTTCCTAAACTCGACAAAGTCCAGGCTGTCATTCAGAGTTCTTGACAGTACACCTCTATCCTGGCTTTTCTACATCCTTCATTCATTCATTCAACAAACATTACAAATACATTTGAGAAGCTGGAAATTTTCTAAAAACATCTTGCATTCTCTTCTATCTACAGTTTTGCTTTGTTTCTTCTAGCATGTCCTTTCTCCATCTTCTTCCTTATCTGTCCACCTCCTCACTGAGCTCTTACCTACCTGTAATACCCACCCTTGTCTTAGGATGCACATCCTTATCACACTAGGTGGAAATCCCCCCAGCCTCCTTTTTTCTTATTAGAGTCAGGTTTTGTAATGTTGCCCAGGCTGATCTTGAACTCCTGAGCTCAAGCAATCCTCCTGCCTTGGCCTCCAAATGTGCTGAGATTACAGGTGTGAGCTACTGTGCCCGTCCCCTCTTTTTTCTTGGTTTCTTTTTTCTTTTCTTCCTTTTTTTTTTTTTTTTTTTTTTGAGATGGAGTCTTGCTCTGTTGTCCAGGCTCAAGTGCAGTGGTGTGATCTCAGCTCACTGCAAGCTCTGTCTTCTGGGTTCACGCTGTTCTCCTGCCTCAGCCTCCCAAGTAGCTGGGACTACAGGCACCTGCCACCACGCCTGGCTAATTTTGTTTTTGTATTTTTAGTAGAGGCAGAGTTTCACCATGTTAGCCAGGCTGGTCTCGATCTCTTGACCTCATGATCTGCCCCGCCCCCACCCCAGCCTCCCAAAGTGCTGGGATTACAGGTGTGAGCCACTGCACCAGGCCTTTTTTTTTGAAAGAAACTTTATTATACAGAATTTGTGGTATCTTAGGTTGAGGGACTTATGTAAAAATGTTATTTTGTCTACTCAAATATAAGTTCTCAGGGCAGGGAAATGTTACTTTCTTTTACTTTTGTATCTTGTACAGTGTCTTCTGCACAGAAAGTACTTATTAATTGACTGCTCAATGCATAATTGAAGCTACAAATGGTGAACCATTCTTACTTTAAATTTATCAATTTTAGCATTCTTCAGAGCTGTCCCTCCTTCCCCAGGAACAGTCAGTTTGGCTGGGGGATTATTCTGACAAATGTTCTGCTACAAATGAGTCTTACCTTTCATTTAAGTAATTGAAATTCAATTATTCAAATAAAACTTATTGAGAACATCTTAAACCTCAGACACCATACCAGGTTCTGAGGTTACAGATCTGAGCAAGAGACAGTTGTGGCAGTAGAGAACTCTACGGTTAAAAGTCCTATGATAGGCCGGGCACGGTGGCTCAGGCCTATAATCCCATCACATTGGGAGGCCGAGGTGGGAGGATCACCTGAGGTCAGGAGTTCCAGACCAACTTGGCTAACACAGTGAAAACCCATCTCTACTAAAAATACAAAAATTAGCTGGGCATCATTGCCGGCACCTGTAGTCCCAGCTCTTCGGGAGGCTGAGGCAGGAGAATCGTTTAAACCTGTGAGGCAGAGGTTGCAGTGAGCTGAGATTGTGCCACTGCATTCCAGCCTGGGCAACAGAGCGAGACTCTGTCTCAAAAAAAAGAAAAGAAAAGAAAAGAAAAAGTCCTATTAAAAAAACATGAATGTAATGCTGAGGGATTTTTGAGAAGGGAGCTCTACCCTTACTTGGAGAAGGTGGAAAACGATCGACATACCACTTTGTATAACACTTTACTTACTTGCCAATGCAGGTGTTTTCTTAACATTCACTCAATAGAATTTATTGAGTACTCAGCGCTGTTTGTGCACTCTGCCAGTAGCTGAAATATGTTTATTTTTATATAATTAAACATGTTTACATAAGATTCAAGAATTTAACTTATTGTATCATACATTATTTTAAACACTTCATAGACAATATTTCATTTAATTTGTATGACAATTTGATGGAATATTACTAAATATATCCATTTTATAAGTTTAAAAACTCCCAGGCACAAGGACCCTAAGTTGATTTCTTACAATCACGTTAATTGGCAGAACTGGGATCTAAACACAAATTGTTCTGCTTTCATAGCCCATTTAAAAAAACTTATCATATTACACTTTCAAAATCATCTTGAAAGACCACAAATTAAAAAAAATTTTGGAAAAATTACCCCAATAATTTGACATTTGAACTTTTAAAATTGATTAAAGTAAGCCTAGAAAGATAATCACTCTTTCTTTAGGATAAAAAACAGATTCAATGTAGTTAAAAAAAGCATTTCAGGTACTACTTAAAATATGAAACAATCAGTAAACCAAACCTTCCTCACGAAAGAAAGGTGTAAACATTGTAAGATATGTGTAAACATGAGATTCCTGTAAGGAATCAGAGGAAAGAACTACCTTATGTTTTCATTCTGAAAATGACCATATATTTTCACTTTATTGTTATATTTCTTTTATTGTCAAGATTTAACTTCTATTCAGAACTACTAAAGAATAGGATTTCTGTTGTTGCAAACCTTGAAAATTATCGTAATTTATTGCCTTTCCCCTTAGCTGCAGTTTTGGTGGGAAGGATGTCTTTAATTATAAACCCTAAGTCAAGACTTTCTCCTTCGAGTTCCCATAGCTCAGAATCCTCCCTTTGTTCCTGTGACAGTCAATTTCTGATAGAAGGACTTGGTTCTCAACACTGTGGATTTAGATAATTCATTTTTTTTCCATTTTCTTAGTTGTAAAATACTTATAACTTAAAATATACCATCTTAAAAATTTTTAAGTGTATCATTCAGTGGTATAAAATATATTCATAATGCCTGCAAGCATCCATTTTGAGAACATTCTGGAATACCACCATTCATTTCCAGAACAATTTTTATTTTATAAAACTGACACTCTACAGCCATTAAACAATAACTCCCCCTACCCCACTCCTCACTATTCCTTAGCAACCACCATTCTACCTTCTTTCTCTATGATGTTCACTACTCTACATACCTCATTTAAGTGGAATCATATAATACTTGTCTTTTTGTGATTGACATTTTGCATAGCATGATTTTCTCAGGGTTCATCTATGTTGTAGTATATGTAAGAATTTCCTTCTTTTTAAGGCTGAATAATTTTTCATTACACACACACTTTCTGCTTATCCATTCATCTATCAATGGACACTTGGATTGCATCCACATTTTACCTATTGTGAATAATGCTGCTATGAACATGGGTGTACAAATATCTGTTCTAGTCTCTGCTCTCAGCTCTTTTGGATTGCTGGATTATACAATAACTCTATTTTTTTTCTTTTCTTTTGGAGATGGAGTCTTGCTCTGTCACCCAGGGTGGGGTGTAGTGGCATGATCTCAGCTCACTGCAACCTCTGCCTCCTGAGTTCAATTAATTCTTCTGCCTCAGCCTCCCAAGTAGCTGGGACTAGAGGCGCATGCCACCACACCCAGCTAATTTTTTGTATTTTAGTAGAGATAGGGTTTCACTGTGTTGCCCAGGCTGTTCTCGAACTCCTGAACTCAGGCAATCCACCCACCTCAGCCTCCCAAAGTGCTAGTATTACAGGCATGAGCCACTGCACCCAGCTACAATAACTCTATTTTTAATTTTTAGACAACTAACCATTCTCTTTTCCATAGGGACTGTAATATTATACATTCACCAACAGTGCACAAGCATTCCAGTTACTCCACATGCTTACCAACACTTGATGTTTTTTGTTCTTTTGATAGTAACCATCCTAATGGGTGTGAAGTACCATTTCATTGGCGTTTTGTTTTGCATTTTCCTAAGGATTAGTAATATCAAGCATATTTTCATAAGTTTATTAGTCATTTGTGTATCTTCCATGGAGAAATGTCTATTTCTGTCCTTTTCTTATTTTTGAAATGAGTTTTTGTTATAATTGCTGTTGAGTTTTAGGAATTCTCTATGTATCCCAAATATTAATTACCTAGTAGATGTATGACTTGCAGACAGTTTATCCCATTTTCTGAGTTGTGTTTTTACTCTGTTGATAATGTCTTCTGATGTAGAAAATTTTTAAATTTTCATGAAGTTAAATTTGTCTATTTTTTCTTTTGTTGCTTGTGCCTTTGTCGTTATATCTAAGAAATCATTGTAATAGTTAATGTCAAGAAGTTTTACCTTATGTCTTCTTCTTCTAAGAGATGTTATAATTTTGGAGCTTATAGTTAGGTCTGATCAATTTTGAGTTAATTTTTGTTTATGGTGTTAGATAATGGCCCAACTCTATTCTCTTTTGTATGTGAATATCTAGTTGTTTCAGCACTATTTGTTGAAAAGACTGTCCTTTCTCCATTAAATGATCTTGGCAATCTTGCCAAAAAATTATTGACCACACATATGTAGGTTTATTTCTGGACTTTCTATTCTATTCCATTGGTCTACATATCTGTTTCTGTGCCAGTACCACATTGTTTTGATTACTGTAGCTTTTGTAGTAAGTTTTGAAATCAGGAAATCTGTGTCCTTCAGCTTTGTTCTTATTTTTTTTTATGATTGTTTTGGCTCTTCAAGTTTCCTTGAAACTCCTTATCAGTTTTGGGATGGGTTTTTCAGGGATTTTTTGTTTTTTGTTTTTTGTTTTTACAAAAAAGTTACTGAAATTTTAGTAGGGCTTAAATGAATTCTGTAGGTCAGTTGGGGGTATTACTGACATTTTAACAATATTAAATCTTCAAATTCATGAACATGGGATATGTTTGCATTTATTTATGTCTTTAATTTTTCCAGCAATAATTTATAGTTTCCATTGTACAAGTATTTCACCTCCTTGGTTAAGTTAATTCCTAAGTATTTTTTTCTGTTTGATGTTATTGTTAGTGAAATTGTTTTCTTAATTTTCTTTTCAGATTATTCATTGGTAGTGTATAGAAATGTAATTGATTTTTGTGTGTTCACTTTGTATCCTGCTACTTTGCTGAATTTGTTTATTAGTTCTAACAATTTTTTTTAAATGTGAATTCTTTGGGTTTCATACATGTAAGATCATATTATCCATGAACAGAGTTAATTTTGCTTCTTCTTTTCCAAATTGGATATCTTTTATTTCTTTTACTTGCTTAATTGCTCTGGCTAGAATATCCAGTACTGTGTTGACTGGAAGTGGTAAAAGCAGGCATTCTTGCCTTGTTCTTGTTCTTAGAGGAAGAACTTTTAGTCTTTCATTATTGATTATAATGTTTGCTGTGGATTTTCATGTATTTAATTTCTAGTTTTTTGAGTGGTTTTTAAAAAGTAATGAAAGGGTGTTAAAGTTTTTCAAATGCTTTTTCTACATCAATTGAGATAATCTTGTGTTTTTTTGGTCTTCATTTTGTTAATGTGGTATATTACATTTACTGACTCATGTATGTTGAACTATCTTTGCATTCCAAGAATAAATCCCACTTGGTTATGGTGTATAATCATTTTACTATGTGGCTTAATTTGATTGCTAGTTTTTTTTTTTGAGAATTTTTGTATTGTTATTCTTAAGGGATATTGATTTATAGCTTTCTTGTAGTGTCTTTGTCTAGCTTGATATCAAGTTAATGCTGTCCTTGTAGAATGAGTTTGAAAATGTTCCCTCCTCTTCAAATTTATAACAAAATTTTAGAAGGCTTAGTATTAGTTCTTCTTTAAACATTGGGTAGAATTCACACACAAAGTCATCAGGTCCAGGGATTTTCTTTGTCAGGTATTTGATTACTGATTCAATCTCCTTACTAGCTATAGGTCTATTCAGATTTTCTATTTCTTCAGGATTTAGACTTGGTAGGTTTTGTGTTTCTAAAAGTTTGTTTATTACATCAAATTATCCAGTTTGTTGGTGTACAGTGTTTCATGCTACTCTCTCACAATCCTTTTTATTTCTGTAGAATCAGTAGTAATGTCTATACTTTCATTTCTGATTGTTAGTAATTTGAGTCTTGTTTTTTTTCTTAGTCTATCTAGCTGTTCATCCCATTGTGGTTGATACTTCATGCCACTGAGGAGATATTTTGTATGATATCTATCTCTTAAAATTGATTAAGACTTAATTTGTGACCTACCATATATTGTAACCTAGAAAATGTCCCATGCACACTTTGGAAGAATATGTATGCTATTGTTGTCAGGTAGACTATTCTGTACATGTGTGTTAGATCTTGTCTCTATTTCTATACTTATCTTTCATCTGATTGTCTTATTCACTATTGAGTGTGAAGTACTGAAGTCTCCAACTATTATTGTAGAAAGGTCTATTTCTCCCTTCAATTTTGTCAGTTTTTGCTAAAGTGGATGGTCTGTTATTACATGTGTAAATGTTTATAATTGTTATGTCCTTCTGTTGGATTGAAATTTTATTAATATATAATACTCTTCTTTGTCTCTTATAAACTTTTCTGATTTAAAGTCTATTTTGTCTGATATTAGTATATTCTATCCTGCTCTCTTTTGATTATCCTTTACATAGTCTATTAGTCTGTTCTTGCACTGCTATAAAGAAATACCTGAGGCTGAGTAATTTATAAAGTAAAGAGGTTTAGCTGACTCACAGTTCCACATGCTGTGCAGGAGGGGGCTGGGGAGGCCTTAAGATTCAATCATGGTGGAAAGGGAAGTGGGTATGCTTACATGGTTAGAGCTGGAGGAAGAGAAAGAAGGGGAAGGTGCTACACACTTATAAACAACCAGATCTCAGGATAACTCACTTACTGTCATGAGAACAGCACCAAAGGAGAAATCTGCCCCGATGATCCGATCGCCTCCCACCAGGCCCCACCTCCAACATTGTGGATTACAAGTTGACATGAGATTTGGGTGGGGACACAGATCCCAACCATATCACATAGGGTATCTGTTTGCATCTTTTAACTTTCAACTTACTTGTGTTTTGATCTAGAGTTAGTTTCTTGTAGATAGCCTATAGTTGGATCACTTTACAAATTCATTTTGCCAATCTCTTTTGATTGAAAAGCTTAATGAATTTACATTTAAATTATTTACTGCTAAGAAGGACTTACTTTTGTCATTTTGCTATTTGATAATTATATGCCCTATGACTTTTTTGTTTCTTATTTTCAGCATTATTGTAATTTTTTTGTGTGTTTAGTTGACTTTTTATAGTGAAATATTTAAATTTATTTCTTTTGTTGGTGAATATTCTATAGGTATTTTCATTGTGGTTACCATGAGGATTATGTTTAGTATCCTAAATTTATAGCACTGTAATTTGAATTTATATCAGCTTAACTTCAATAGCACACAAAAACTTTCCTTTTTACAGCTCTGTTTGTTCCCCTTTTAGTTGTTGATGTCACTGATTTGTTTTTCTAAGACCAGCCGAGCGAGCACAAAAGAACCAGCAGGTAGGCAAGTGTAGGAGCAAAACTGCAAGTTTATTTTGGTAACCTAAGGTGTGGGGAAGAAGTCTGTCGGCCTCCGGCAAAGAAGGCCGACAGAGTCCCCCCATCGTGGGGCTCTCGGGCGGGGTTCCTGCATCCCGACTTCAGTGGGGCTGGAGGAAGACCGCGTGGGACCTGGGCCAAGAGCGGCTTTTCTAAGGAGTGGGAGGGCAATAGGCGGGGCACGGGCGTGTCAGGGGCGTTCCGCAGGTGCGACCAGGTAAATCTTGGTCTCTTTGGATTGACGTCAGCTGGTGCATGCCCAGTTGGTCTGCACCTTCCCGGGTCGCCGGCTGCATTTTCGCGCGCGCGGGAAAAGTTGGGAGGGGGGATGAAGAACCCGGAAGTGCACCATCTTGTCTCCGTTCGTCCAAACAGTCACAGAGTTACATCTTTGTATATCCTGTGTTCCAAACATAAATTAATTACTCTTTTAAGTAGAGTTGTCTCTTAAATTATGTAGGAAACAAAACGTGGTTAAAAATCTAAGTTATAATAATACTAGCTTTGAGACTGAGAATTGTTTTTTAAAAAATGTATTAGCCTCTTAAATCATGTAGAAAACAAAAAGTGGAGTTACAAACTGTTCTTACTCTAATAATTGAGCTTTTATAATCACTCATATATTCACCTTTATTGAGATTTTTATTTCTTTATACAGCTTCAAGTTACTGTCTAGCATTTTTTTCATGTTACCCTGCAGGACTTCCTTGAGTGTTTCTTGCAGAACAAGTCTGGTAGTAATGAACTCCGTCAGCTTTTATTTATCTGAAAATGTCTTAATTTCTCTCTTACTTTTGAAGGGCATTTTTTCTGGATATAGGAATTGAGAGGTTTTTTCCCACTTTCAGCACATTGAATATATTTGCTGCCTGCCTTCTGGCCTCCAAAGTTTTTGATGAAATATACTGATAATCTTAGTGAGGCTTCCTTGTACACTACAAGTTGCTTTTCTCTTGCTGCTTTCAAGACTCTTTCCATCTTTTGAAAGTTTAATTATAATGTGTCTGGTGTGTGTCTCTTTGAGTTCCTCTTGGAGTTTATTAAGCGTCTTGGATGTATATATACTCATGTCTTTCATCAAGTTTTGAAAGTTTTCAGCTATTATCTATTCACATATCTTCTCTTCCTTTTTCTCTTTGTCTTCTCCTTCTTTGACTCCCATAATAATCATGTTGGTTGGCTGTTTACTTTTCTTTAATCTTTTTTCTTCCTGTTTTTCAGGCTTGATAATTTCCATTGTCCTATCTTTAAATTTGTGGATTATGTTTTTCTGCTTGCTTAGATGTATTTTTGAACCCATCTAGTAAATTTTTTAATTCAGGTATTGTACTTTTTAGCTCCAGAATTTATTTTTGGTTTCTTTTTTGGTTTCCTGGCTCTTTATTGATATTTCCCTTTTTTTCTTACATGATTTGCTTTGCTTTCTCTACATCTTTCTTTAGTTCTTTGAGCATATTTAAGAGAGTTGATTTAAAGTCTTTGTCTTGTATATCTGCATCAGGTGTTTTTCAGGAACAGTTTTATTTATTTGTTTTTCCTTTGAATGAGCAATCCTTTTCTGTTTTTTTGGTGTGCCTTATGATTTTTTGTTGAAAATTTAACATTTGAGTCAAATAATGTGGTAACCCTAAAAATCAGATTCTCCACTTACCCAGGGTTTCCTGTCATTTTGTTATTTTAAAAAATACTGTTGTAGTCTATCTCTGTGCCTGGAAGCATGCTGAGGTGTTAACTTAAGGTCTTCCCACGTCTTTTCTGAGTCTGTGTCTTTCTCTGGGCAGGCATAGTTATTTAATAATTTTCTCCATATATGCAGTTGCTTTTTGATATGGTTTGGCTGTGTGTCCTCACCCAAATCTCATGTTGAATTGTAATTCTCAATGTTGGGGAGGGAACTGGTGGGAGGTGATTGGACAATGGGGATGAATTTCCCCATGCTGTTCTCATGATAGTGAGTGAGTTATCACAAGATCTGATGGTTTAAAAGTGTGTGGCACTTACCCGCTTACTCTCTCTCTCTCTCCTGCCACTGCATGAATGAGGTGCTTGCTTCCCTTTCTCCTCCCACCATGACTGTAAGTTTCCTGAAGCCTCCTAGTCATGCTTTCTATTAAGCCTGTGGAACTGTGAGCAATTAAACCACTTTTCTTTATGAATAACTCAGTCTCAGGTAGTTCTTTATAGCAGTGTGAAAACAGACTAATATAGAAAATTGGTACTAGGAGTAGGGCATTGCTACGAAGATACCTGAAAATGTGAAAGTGACTTTGTAACTGGGTAATGGGCAAAGTTTGAAATAGTTTGGAAGGATCAGAAGAAGTTAGGAAGATGTGGGAAAGTTTGGAACTTCATAGAGACTTGTTGAATGGTTGTGACCAAATAGCTGATAGTGGTATGAAAAATGAAGTCCAGGCTGAGGTAGTCTCAGATGAAGATGAGTAACTTATTGGGAACTGGAGAAAAGGTCACTCTTATCATGCTTTAGCAAAGAGACTGGTGGTACTGTGCCCCTGCTTTAGGGATCTGTGGAACTTTGAACTTGAGAGATATAATTTAGGGCATCTAGCAGAAGAAATTTCTAAGCAGCAAAACATTCAAGATGTGGCCTGGCTGCTCCTAAAATCCTATGCTTATTTGCATAAGCAAATAAAATTTATATTTAAAAGGAAAGTAGAGTGTACAAGTCTGGAAAATTTGCTGCCTGACCGTGGGGTATAAAAGAAAAGCCTGTTTTCAGGAGAGAAATTCAAGCTGACTGCAAAAGTTAACATAAATAAAGAGGAGCCAAATGTTAAAAGCCAAGACAATGGGAAAAATGTCATCAGGGCATTTCAGAGATCTTCAAGGCAGTCTCTTCTATCACAGACCCAGAGGCCTAGAAGGGAAAAATGGTTTCTTTGGCTAGGCTTAGGGCCCCACTGCTCTGTGCGACCTCAGGACATGGTGCCCTGTGTCCCAGCCACTCCAGCTGCAGCTATGGCTAAAACGTGCCAAGGCACAGCTCAGGCTGTGGCTTCAGAGGGTTCAAGCCCCAAGCCTTGGCAGCTTCCACATGGTGTTGGGCCTGTGGGTACAAACATGTAAATGTGCAGGCAGAAGCCTGCCGCAGGGCTGGAGCTTACATAGAGAACCTCTGCTAGGTCAGGGTGGAGGGGAAGTGTGGAGTTGGAGCCCCCACACAGAGTCCCTACTGGGGCATTGCATCAGGAAGCTGTGTGAAGAGGGTTGCTGTCCTCCAGACCCCAGAATGGTAGATACTTTGACAGTTTGTACCATGTTCCTGGAAAAGCCACAAGCACTCAATGCCAGCTAGTGAAAGCAGTCAAAGGGGCTGTTCTCTGCATGCTGTGGGAGGGACCTGGTGGGAGGTGATTGGATTATGGGGCCAGATTTTCCTGATTGTTCTCATGATAGTGAATTAGTTCTCAAGAGATCTGATGGTTTAAAAGAGCACAGCACTTCCCCCCTTGCTCTCTCATTCCTGCTACCATGTGAAGAAGGTGCTTGTTTCCCCTTTGCCTTCCACCATGATTGTAAATTCCTTGAGGCCTCCCAGACATGTGTCCCATTAAGCCTGCTGAACTGTGATCCAATTAAACCTCTTTTCTTTATAAATTACCCACTCTCAGGTAGTTCTTGATAGCTGGTGAAAATGGACTAATACATTTTTGAATTATTATTATTATTAGTCTTTACTGTCTGGCTCCCCAAATAAGAAAAGGAGAAAAATGAAGGGTGCAGGAGGGTGCCGGCCCTTTAAATCTTCTGAAAGTCACTTCAGCCAGAAGAGGAGGGTCTTGAAATAATGAGAGGAGGTGCAACAACAACGGCTGTCTTATGATCAGAAACAAAAATTAGTCATCAGAGATCAGATCTCTAATATTTGGAAGACTGGGTGCCTTTTGCCCATAGTGATTCCCTCTAGTTACATGCAAGCTGCTCTTAGAATATGCATACGGCTGCCTGCCAGAGATGGGGGTTGGTTATGAATTGTTGCTACTGTGCTAATTGGTGAAATTGACTAAAACTAACTGTAATTATCATCTGCTATGACCTGAATGTTTGTGTCCCCCAAAATTCATATGTTGAAACCTAATGCAATAGTATTAAGAGGTGGGACCTTTACCGGGTGATTAAATCAGGAAGGCTACTAGTTCCCTTATTAGTGCCCTTTAATAAAAGATGCCTGAGAGAACTTTTTTGTCCCTTCTACCATATGAGAATACAGGAAAAAGGTGTGGTTTATGAGGAAGCAGACCTCACTAGATACCACCAGTACCTTGATCTTGAACTTACCAGCCTCCAGAACAATGAGGTATAAATTTCTATTCTTGATAATTCTAAAGTATTTTGTTATAGCAGCCTGAACAGACTAAAACATCATCCAAGATGTTCCTTGAAAATTGCAATCTTTCAATAAACTACAGAGTTCCAAAATAGTTACATCAGACAGGTTCTGCCAGTGCAATTGTTGTATAGGTGGAAGACAGATTCCTGGTGTTTTCTATTTTGCCATCTTCACAGAATCCTCTCAGAAAATTTGATTTGATTATTTTATTAGATGGAAGAGCAATTGGAACTTGCCACTTGTTACCCTATTGATCCTTAAGACTTTTAAAAAAATTATTTCCCTGTGAGGAGATCAAACTCTAGATTTTGAATTTACTTTATCTTTTAAATAACAATGTAAATGTGTTTATTTATACCAAGAGAGATGCTAAGTGGCTCAAAATATCCACATTGCTTATTTATTGTTTCAGCTTCATAAGAAGTAAGCTTGCTTCCTAAAAAAATCAGCAGGTTATTTGGTAGACTATGGAACTGTATATATATTATGAAGAACTATATATTTATTAATAATGTATTCATAAAAACACTTAGAAAGCCTACCAGTATATAACAAATTGTTAACAGTGTTTACATTTAGAGGTTGAAATTATAAAGGGACTTCCACTCTCTCTATGCTTAATTTCTTTTTTTAAAAAAGATTCTATGTTATCAAGAAAAAAACCCTTTAATACAGATATTTACATTTTGAAAGGAAACCCCTACTGAATTCAATCAGAATAAAGGAAGATGGATTATCTTGAAGGAGACTGCCAGTCCAAACTGGTGGGTTTGGTCTTCCCTTTTCAAATGAACCAGGTTAATTGCGGTATGCATCCCGAATATTCTTTCCTTTGGTCATATTTGCTGTATCCTTGATGTAAGGATACACTGGAACTTTCTTTCATGAATCCCCTTTATCAGTTACCAAAAGTTTCATTCTAAAGAGCATTCACAACCCACCTAGTGCATGGTAGATGTTCAATAAATATACTGGATGAATGACTGCATGATGACGTCGACACACTTTCATAAGTCACGTTCAGGTGAACACCAATTGTCACGTCCTTCTCATCAGTTATCCACTGAAAGTTTGGGTTATCCTGGAGGCTCAATAGAGCTATTGTTTATTGATTCTTCTACCTACTTTTTACATTTGACAATACAGATTTGTTTTAGGGTCTCCAATACTATATCCACTTAACACAGGTGATGTCCGTGTTTGGATGGGAAACTTTTCATACCATGACCTTAAGTAGTGTGAGGGAGCTGTAGCTGGCAAAACTTCTGGCTTAGGAAACATTGCACCAAGCTGACATGGAAGATGAAAATGAGTAGCTGAGTTGCTAGGCATCAGACTTTCAAGTGCTGACCGCTATGGGCTTCATGGTACTTGGATGCTAACAGAAAGTAAGCCACTTTCATTATAAAAACATCATTAGAAGTGTATTGAAAATATTGTAACCAGAAATGAGGTGTGAATTAGAAGAGGAGAGAGACGTAGAGGAAGAGAAAGGAAAAAAAGAAAAGAAAGATAAGGCAGGAGGAGGGAGAAATAATGACCTAAATTTCAATAGCTAGAGAGAACTGCAGTTAACATTTTGATGTAAGCACAGACACACAAATACACACACAGTCACTTCAGCACTTTCTGTAAAATTGGCAAGTGCACAAAACTTGGACAAGATCCCATCAGTTGTAAGCATGTCAAGTTTACCATAGTCGAGAGGCATTTAGGAAGATGTGTTTAAGACACAGTAAAGTTTATGCCCAAGTACGAAAGAAGGGGAAAGGAGCAGTGGGTGAGTGGCATTTCTAGGAGTCGTCAATCTCCTAGGTGTCTGAAAACAGACATCATAGAAGAGAAGGAACTGACTGAGTAGATTTGGGACCATTAGCAGAGAGTGAGGCAAAAATAAAAATGACCTTGTAAATGAGAAAGTTGAGAAAAAAGTACTCTGATGGGACAAAGTAGATTAAAACTAGGAGCTTAAGATTTTAAAATACAGTTTCGTAACTATTAGGTAGAATATATAAAATATATACTATTTTTATAATTGATAATTATGACATGGGGACTGCTTTGGGAGGGGATCAAGGGGTCACTTTAGTCATGGGCATTATTGTGTACCACTTTATTTCTTGGTGCTGCTACACATTATACAGCATGAATACTTGTATAGTTATGGATCTTTGGCTTCTAAGGTAAGGCCTGTTATGGGTTGACATGCAGGTATGTGATATGGGGCTAGTACTTTAAAGAATATGTTTGTGTGGAGAGGATGCAGACAGAGAAGCCATGAGTGGTTTCTGTGGGTGCCCTAAGAAGGAGAGGATGACTCTATAGCACATTCTTGAATTTTCTTATTTTTCTGTCTTCACTCTATTTCTGATCATCATACGTGATGCAGTCATAAGGAGAAAAAGTAAGTCCAATGTGTCCATGATAGGGTAGTAATATTTTTGTTCAATAATTTTATAGCATGCATATAGCATGACAATATGCTAGGCTGATAGCCACTGCTAATTATATTGATCATTTTCCTGTGTTACAGCTTGAGAATTTTCGTGGTCTATAATATTCACATTTCCTTCTTTCCCACATTACATAAAGGCTGAGAGTTGACGCAAGTCTGCTGTGGGCCATCTTCAAGTTCAGTCCATGTATCCTCTCATTTCTGGACCTAGGCTGATGGAGTGGCCCTTATCTGGGACATATGTTCTTGTGGCAGGAGGCAAGAGCACGAGAGGTTGTGCTGACATATGTAAAACATCCACTGACATAACTGGTCTTAACAGTGGGGTAGAGGGTATATTCTGCCTAGAAGGAGGCTTCATAAGGGTGGAGGTTTATAATCTGCTTACAGAAGAGGACAAGAATAATTGTGAGTAATACTAAGATATACCAAATTAATCAGCTAGAGCTTAATTTTATGATAGTGGTCTTTGGGGGTACTTGGGGGTACTACCAGGGGAAGGAAAAGAGTCTTTGATTGCAGTTAAAGCAAAAGAAAAGATTCTAAAAGTATCTCATGTCCATCCATTCCTAATTTTATCACATAATTTTACTACAAAAATTAAAAATGAATTCAATATTTAAAATGCAAGTATAATTAGAAATGCAAAGAATATAACAATATTAAAAATGCAAAGGAATGCAAATATAAATTATGTAATTTATCTTTTTGACATACCTTGTCTGTGGAGACTTGTGCCGACATAATTTCATCTTGTTTAGTTTGCAGATAAAAAGATAATCCCTGATACTATGTAAATTACACTGTGAGAAGCTCTTCTACCATTATACAGAAAAAAAAATAGCTGGGCTTCTTACACTATCTACTAGTAGTAAAGGAAACGGAAAAAAAATACTGTTTGACCCACCTACATGTTTCATCTCAATTGAGTTAGCAATTTACTCCTCAACATATTTTTCTTTGGATTGCTTACTTAACCATTTTAAGATGACACGCAGCAGTTGTACTTCAGAAGTATGCTATCAGCAATCTCCTTCTTTATAGCAACTATTCTCTGTAACCAAGTTCCCACTGCCTGTGATTGAAAAGTCTAAGATATTAAGGTCTAAAAATTGAGGTTTTAAATTGAAAGGAAAACAGCTCAATTTTAACTATAGTGCAGGACTTTGGTTTTTTAACATTATTTTATAGGAATCTTTGTAAAGAACGTTTTCAAATTTGATGTTTCTTTTACCTTAGTTCTTTTGGGGATTGAAATAGAAGTATTAAGCTTACAGTGTTAAGGTTCATGTGACTATGAATGCATATTTTGTTAGTGTAGTTATTTTCCATTGGAGCCTTTTACAACCAATAAGAAATTAATAATACCATCATCATATGCCTTTGTTGATTGTTGTGTTTGGGAATTAAGTACTAAATGGTATTTTACCATCTTTTGTGGAAGACCAGAGTCAAACTCCACCCTCATTTAAGAGGCTTTCTTCAATTACACTGGTCCTCAATAAACTCTCTAAACTGTGAGACTGTTTTTTTTTTTCTTTTTTTTCTTTTTCTTCTTACAAAATTTATCATAGTTTCTAAATTGTACAATTCATGAGTCAGAGCCAGCCCGAATCTGTTTGCCCTTGTTCTAGCTCCCTGCATGGGCTTGGCAGGTAGTGGCTCTAAATCTATTTGTTGAAGGAATAAACACGTTTCAAGTTCAAAATGAAATGAATTATTTCAAGTTCAGTTTTTTTTTTTTAAGATGATACAGCTATGAATTCTTTGAACCAAGGAATATATGGTATTCCTATATATGTATTGAGGGCCCCACCTGGTACCTTGCACACAGCAGATAAATTGTTGAACTGAATGAACTAATTTTAACCACAAGTTACTGCTGCCCACCTGTGTTGACAAAATTCCTAGATACTTAAAACTGAAATGAGCAGGGTGGGCATGGTGGCTCATGCCTGTAATGCCAGCACTTTGGGAGGCAGAGGCGGGCGGATCACCTGAGGTTGGGAGTTTGAGAGCAGCCTGGCCGACATGGTGAAACCCCATTTCTACTCAAAATACAAAATTAACCGGGCGTGGTGGCACATGCCTGTAATCCCAGCTACTCGGGAGGCTGAGTCAGGATAATCACTTGAATCTAGGAGGCGGAGGTTGTGGTGAGCCGAGATCTCATCCTTGCACTCCAGCCTGGGCAACAAGATTGAAACTCCATCTCAGAAAAAGGAGATGAAATATTAGACAGTAGATGGGACAAAGAAAAAAAATGGGATGAGTGATTATTTTTGTGAATAAAAATAGCAATTGATATTTGGAGAATATCATATTCGAATCATGAACTCTTTAAAGTTGAGAGAAGGCTTTGAGGCCTTTCCAAAACATCTAGGACATTATGTATTCCAATGTCACATGGCCTTGGTTCCAGTCTTGAATCCTTCCTAGATGTGGCCTTGGTCCATTTATCTAAACCCTCTTTGTCTCACCTCTAAAGTGATCATCTTGAATCACCTCTAAAAATGATCATAACAGTATCTACTTCATAAGATTGCTGTGAGGATTACATGAGGCAATGCAAGAAAAATATTCAGCCCAGTATGAGGCAGAGTAAATGCCTAACAAAAGTAAGTTATCATATTGTTGTTTCTGTTTTTGTTATGTGTTGAACATCCCTGTCATGCAAAGAACCATGGGAGGATGCAGGAATAAGAAATGGCCTCAGAAGTTCATTACTACTGCTTATTGTTTTTAAAAATGAGCCTTTTTTGAACACTTATTATTTAGTTGACATTATGTAAAATATTGAATCCATTATCCTCATGCTCAACACAACTGTTTAATGACTGTGGAAACTGAGACTTAGGAAGGCCAAATATCTCACTCAAGGTCTGCCATAAAGTAAGTGGAAAAGACGGGATTCAAATCCAGTTCTCCCAGCTAACGCCTGTAGTTTGTGCTCTCTCATAGGAAACACCTCCAAAAGTTATGTAAGGAGGGAGCAACGACAGTTCTATTGCAAAGTAGGTATTGTTAGGAAGGGGAGATCATTTTACATTGGGAGTGATTGTGGAAAACAGGGAAAGTGACATTAGATGAGCAGAATTTTCATAATGAAAGGTAAAGGGAGAGTTGTAGTTTGAACCATATGAACTCATTTTTACAGGTCAAAAAGTCAATTATTCATAATTTTATATGATTCCACCTAAGAAATATTTGTGATAAGATTGATGACATGGAAAAGACTTAAAAAATGGGGAGTTTTAATCCTTTACCAGGCTCACCATTTTCAGATGAGGGCTCCTGAATACTATGGAGAAAGGGGAAAATCAGAAATGTGAACAGCTTAGACTACAGAGATTCTGGGAAGAGGGTAAGAATCTTTAATCAGATAAAATTCAAGAATAAATTGCTAATGCCATGATTGTTTAGGCATAGGTATTTTAAGCCAGTTTTAATATGTCTTTTTATTTTTCAGCAACTTATGTAACATATAAACAAATGATTTACTTAAAATTGTAACAAACAGTAGGGGCAATGAAGATGTTTCTAGGTTTCCATGAAACATTTTAGGATTAATCCAAGCACACAACATTTCATTATTTCAAGAAGAGATATGTATCAGACATAAATAACATTGCAAAAATCTCTTCTGCATCAAATTCACCAAGATGATTTCTTTGACACAAAGTACACAAACCTTACTCCATATAGGAAAAGAAAGATTTTATACTTTTCTGATTAGAAAAATAGGGACCAAAGTGGGCATTTAAAGGCTATCTGTATTTCCATTTGTGGAATGGACTCATCTGCTTTGCTGCCGGAGAGTCATCACTTATCTGGAGAGTTAACATTTCTGCCCTGCACTTTGTTCTGAATGAGCACAGCCTGCAATGCAGAAACAGTTTTTCAGAAAGAAGCGAGAGTGACATTATTCGCCAGGAATCTCAAGGACAGGGCTCTTTCCACCCCACCTAAGGTCACGCTCCAAGGCTCTTTTTTTTTTTTTAATACTTTAAGTTCTAGGGTGCATGTGCACAACGTGCAGGTTTGTTACATATGTATATATGTGCCACGTTGGTGTGCTGCACCCATTAACTTGTCATTTACATTAGGTGTATCTCCTAATGCTATCCCTCCCCCCTGCCCCCACCCCACGACAGGCCCCTTCCTGTGGGATGTTCACCTTCCTGTGTCCAAGTGTTCTCAAAGAATTTACGTTTTATTTCTGGAGACCTCTGGAGATGAGAAAAGGACACTGGTGTATACCAACATTGTTATATACGAGGCAATGTTCTAGATCCTTTAGATACTTTAGTTCATTTAACTTCTCCACGGTATTATTATTACTACCACTATTGTTATACTACTATTATTTTTAACGTGTAAAACTGGAAGCTTAGGGAAAAAGAGGCCTACGGTCACATCCTTTGACTCAAACCCTTGTCGTACTAACTCCAAAGTCCATTCTCCCTGTTTCACCTCACAGTGAGTGCCTCGTAGTCAGAGCTCTTCCACCTCAGTTTGGTCTACTCATTGCAATATTTAACAATTCTACTACCAACACCGTCCCCCTAAATCAATAGCTCATAATTGAGAGTAATTTTGTCATCAGAAGACATTTGGCAATGCTGGGAGACATTTTTGGTTGTCACAATTTGGGGCAGTGAATAGCTGGTTGAGTCCAGGAATGCTGCTGATCACCCTGCAGTGCACAGGACTGACCCCACGACAAAGAATGATCCCACTCCATTGTCATCAGTGCCAAGGTTAGGAAGCTGTGGCCTAAGTCTTCCATGCTTCTTAATTCCCTCACCCATCCCTGTATTTTCTTGTTCTGGAAATTTTTGCCTACCTTCTGACAATCCATATTTATTTCTAGACAATTAGAAAAGCTGAATAATTAATGTAATCTTCTCATTATGAAACTTTCATTAATATATTTTGTAGAGGTGATTGGCTAGACACTGCACAATGAAATAGATCTGTTTCTTTCTATTAGGAGCTTATAACCTTAGGCAGGCTTCTTTACTAAAGCCTAGAAGAGAAGCCAGCAGGAATACAGCTGTGCTAAAGTCACACACATCGTAGGGAAGGCTTTACATTCTCAGAGGTTAATGAGAAAGGGAAAATGCTTTTCAGGTGAAGAATGGAGGGTTATGGGGACGGCAGTGCCATATCCCTTGGGGGAGCCAAGGAAGTCATCACCTTCTCCCTGCTAGGTGTAGCATAGCCACGTGGAGGATGCAAAATTTCAGAACCTACCAACAGTAGGAAGAAATTTGTCCAGGGGGCAGTGCCGGACGTACACTGAACATACACAATGCCAATACATACAGGTATGCACATGTTTTTTCTTTTACATCTTGTTTTTGGTTTTACTAATGAATAATCCTGCAAATGATCTAACTCTCTCTTGTCCTTTGCTTTGCCTGTGTAAACACAGCAACAAGCAAACAGTAATTCAATTATACCCTGTACTTGCAGCCTTCTTAATTGTTTTAAATTCTTTAAACGAAAAGCTAATATTTATTTGCCATTTTTTACAAAACAGCTTTATTTGGGACATACACTCACAATCCTCCAAGAACAAATAGCTATATAGATTTCCACAAGGCCGAAAGCAAACATAATTTATGGAACGACAAGCCTCCCAAATCCTGTATTCTTAGATTTCTAATTCCGTTAAGTGTGGCTTTAATATGCAGTCTAAGGCCTTTCCCGGTTGCATTATCTCTGAGCAGCCACAAGAGGGAGTCTGAAGAACGCAATCCTCTGTGGAACCACGATTCCAGAAACCATTTCCTTTAGTCCACAGCAGAAGCATCCGCAGCTTCCTGTATTCTAAGCGGAAGGAAGAGACCCTTAGAACAGTCACTTGCAGGTCCTCTTAACGTTCAGTTTACTCAGAAGAGGGAGAAAGGGAGGTTCTGAAGGTTCCTCGAGATTTCCTGTCCTGGGTTTGTAAACGATGCCTGAGGGAGGTTTGGCAAAATCTGCTCACACGGGCATTGGGCTCCATTTGATTTTGCTGAATTTTTACCATGCCAGATACGGCCAAGGCTACTGGGGTGACTCGGAGTTTGAGTGGAATTCATCACTCTAAGTTTGATTTTTCCACAGTGATTCATTTCCTTCAAAAAGGATCTTGATGATTTAGTTTGCCTTTGGCATTTTCAAAGGAAGAGAGATCAACATTCTCTCTTTTCTTTCAAAATAGAACAGGGAATGGAAATCAGAGCCCCAGGTCTCCTCCCCTTGCACCCTCTCTCTGTTTATGTGCTGTTGCCACAGGTGGGTGTCCTTCAGAAAGCTCAAGTGCATCCGAGAATACTCAGACAATTTCTATCCTGTAGGGCACTCAGGAAAGAGGACACTGATGGAATATTGGGGTCTCGTAGGACAATAGTTCTCAAACTTGGGCATAGATCAAAATCACTCAGAATACTTCCTTGTTCACAGAGCTCAGTTTCGATTCAGTAGGTCTGAGATAGGGGCTGAGAATTAGCGTTTTTAGCAAGTTCTCAGGTGATGCTGAGATTGCAGTTTGGAGAACACACATTGAGAATTACTGCTCTGGGGAGTATTCTATGGTCCCTAAGATTTCTCCATTAATCCTGAGAATGGGGCCTGAGAATCTGCAGCACACTGGTCACAGTAACGATGTGCTCCCACGTGGGATTGGTGCCTGAGATTCTGATCCTGGCTTCTAAGGCAATGACGACTATTCCCCACTCACATCTCCTTGCAGACTCTAATGCTCCATGAAAGCTAGACGTCTGAATTGAACAAAATCTTCAGACTGCTTCCCCAGAATTCTTCAAACCACTGAGCTTCCCTGCCACAACGTCTCACAACCCTGCTGATGGCTGTGGCCTCTGTTTTAAAATCTGAATGCATGGGAGGATGTATAGGCAAATGCATTCTCTACCAAGTGGATGCAATTTGCTAGAGTTTTATGGATTGACTCAATTTCTGGGTGACCTTGACAAGTTACTTAATCTCTGGGTATGTTCTATAAAATGGGAACAATAGCTGCGCTTATGGATGGGTGCGTGGGTTGAATGACCTAATGCTTAAACAGTGATTAGAACAATGGCTCTCACATTGTTCTCAATAAATATTAGCTATTACTGTTACCCTTCACCTTCACTTGTAGTATCGATTTCCTTATCTGGAAACTTGAACTAAAAAGCCTCTCAATTTCTGAGAGTGTATTCCTGTGCTGTGTTATTGGAATGTTGCAAGTATGATGGAGTTACCTTTAAACCTTTCACCTGGCTGAATGATATGGCCTGACCGCCATGCAGAGGTCAGTGACCAGGTGTAAAGGTCAATTATAATTTCTAAACCACATAGCTTCTTCCAGGTTTATTAATTTTGAACAATCTGTGGTGCTGACCGTATGACCTTTGTAGCAGGTTAGAACTTACTTGAAACCGTTATTCTTTCTGCGTTACAAAATAACAGGAGGGAAAATAGAAAATGTGGTCCTGGTAAGATCAATGTGCTCCTAGCACACTGCTGTGTAATTTGTGGCAATGTATTTCATGTGCCTGTATCTGTTCCCTGAGTGATAAAATGGGTTAACAATTAAAAGCTGCTTCAGGATTACCAATCAGGTTTTCCACATTATATGACTAAGTATTGTTGAATTACAAATGCTCCTCAACTTACGGTGATGCTATATTCTGATAAACCCATCATAAATCGAAAATATGGTAAGTAAAAAATACATTTTTTACTACAATAAACCCGTGATGAAGTAGAAAACTTGTAAGTCAAACCATCCTAAGTCAAGGACCATGTGTGCTTATAAACTTTAAACAAATATCTTTTATATGAATTTTCATTTTTACCTTTTAATTTCTTAAACATTTATTTACTGTATAGGTAGTATTGTCAAGATGTAAAATCCAACATGTTGAAAGGGTAAACAAGGAAAAACAAACTTCCCTCCATACTCATCACCTGCCTACACCGTCTCTATCCACTGAAACTTTGTTTTTTCAATTAATAGACATTATTTATTTGAGCAGTTTTAGATTTACAAAACAATTGGGTGCAAAGTACACAGAGTCACCATATACTGCTGCCCCACATACACGCAGCTGCCCCCTCTAGTTTCAACATCCCACACCACAGTGGGACATTTGTTACCATCAGTGACCCAGCATTGACACATCATTATCGGCTGAAGTCCACAGATTACATTAGGGTTCACTCTTGGTGTTGCACGTTCTGTGGGTTTTGACAAATTTATTTTGACATGTGTCCACTGTTAGAGTATCACACAGAATAGTTTCACTGCCTTAAAAGTCCCCTGTGCTTCACCTACTCATCCTACCTTCACATTAAAGCCCTAGAAACTTCTGATCTTGGTACTGTCTTCATAGTTTTGCCTTTTCTAGAATGTCATATAGTTGAAATACTACAGCATCTATCCATTTTAGATTGGCCCCTTCCACTTAGCAATATGCATTTAAGTTCCCTCCATGTCTTAACTCACTCATCTTCGAATTCGTCTTCACCTATTTCTATTCACCTATTCAAGGACATCTTGGTTGATTTCAGGTTTTGGCAAGTATGAATAAAGCGCTGTAAACATTCATGTGCGGGTTTTTGTGTGGATGTAAGTTTTCAGATTGAGACTTTTAAAACCATAGCTCTGAGATACAAGGAAATCTTAACCACTTGGGACACAGGACTGCCTTTTATCTCTCACATGCATCTTGTACTGAAGTCGGTTTCAAGCAGCTAATATGATCACTGCCATAGTGTTTTCAACAAACATTTCTTAAAACATGTGTCTTTTAAACATTTTTTTCTCTAGGCTGACTCAGTAAAATATTGGTTAGGATGCTCTCCCCACCAAGAAGCTGAGGTGAAATTGAAATGTTACCTGTTTGATCATCCTCTCTTGCCTCTGGATCTAGATAAGTCTCTCTACTGATGACATAACCATCATCCCAGTGTTCCCAAGTACATAATCCTCTGTCTGGCTGGCCCATCCTCAGCCACACTCACCATGTCTACCTCCCACCTTATTCCTATATCCATGGCTATGTCACTCAATATCCTTATTGCTATTTCCCTTACTTAATAAAAGCTGCTATATTCCTGCCCTACCTTCAGAATATTATACAATAATTTGCCTGTAAGAGGTGTTTAGTAAACATTTATTGCTAGCACAAATGTTGTTGACACTGTTGCAGATAAGAACTATTTGACTAATCAGATTCTGTATCCCCTTGCATGAAAGATGCAAATTCATAAGAGGCACTTCTGGAAGAATAACAATAGCTATCATATTTTAATATTCACTACATATTAGGCATAATGCTAAGCATTTTCACATGTTACCTCACTTATCCTCATCAAAATCTCTATTTGTTATTATTACTCTCATTTTACGTATGAGGAAACTGAACCTTTGCAAAAATAAATAACTTGACCGAGGACCTATGCAAACAGCCCATGTACTACAAGAATTCCAAGATGCATATCAGGACCTATGGCATGCAAAACCCAAACAAATTTTAATTGATCTCACCTGTCACATTGAAGTGACTTATTTAAGTCCTTGTCAATATAAATTTGAGCTTCTGGTTATTTGGTTAGTGTTTGTTTCCCTCCAAAGACTGTAAACTTTGTGAAGTTAGGGACTGTTTTGCTACATATACAAATGGTCCCCAACTTACGGTGGTTGCAATTTACTGACTTTACCATGTATGAAAGTGACATGTATTCAGTAGACATGTGTTCAGTAGAAACTATACTTTGATTATGCATACAACCATTTTGTTTTTCACTTTTAGTGCAGTATCCAATAAATTACATGATATCTTAAACACTGTATTATAAAATAAGCTTTGTGTTAGATGATTTTGCCCAACTGTAGGCTAATGTGTGTTCTGAGCACATTCAAGATGGTCTAGGCTAAGCTGCGATGTTTGGTAGGTTGGGTGCATTGAGTGTATTTTCAACTTAACAATATTTTCAATTTAAGATGGGTTTATTGGGTTATAACCCCATAGTAAATCAAGGAGCTCTTAGCAAACTGGCCAATCATAGGTATTTTTAATCTATAAATGACTTCAGCCTTCCTGTGGGTCAACAAATTCATCTCTTGACACATCAACCCTGCTGAAAAATAAGGCATTTTGGAACCTGATATGAACAGTCATCACAAGGAATGTATTATTATCATTTCCTAGAACCGTGGTACCATTCCTATGTTTCATTCTTCAGGTTAATTTCTGGTATAGATCTTTGATGGAGAAAAACTGGGTCTAGTGAAGCACATTTTCTAAATGATTTGTGTAATATTAAGACCTTCACGTCTATTCTTAAAATTCTAACCATACTTATGTGTGTTGGTTGCTGGGATTACATTATTGTGCCTACCCATAAATTATCAATTTTAACCCAGGAAGGAAGAATTTATGTTCTCACAGTTAGTGGCTCAATGTATATATGAACCAAAAATGGCTATTAGAGATTTGTGTGCTATCACAAAGGACAGTGGAAGCAAAACCAGAATGTATTATTGTACTCTTTTCAAAAGCATTGCGTTTTCGCTATTGACTTCCTATTGCTTAGAGTTTCAAGTTTTAACTTCTCAGCCTGGCATTCAAGAAACTCCATCTGATGACCCTAGCTTACATGCTCACCTTTATATAATAGTCCTCAATAGGGCCTCTGGGCTGCTGAAATGGATTCCGCTGTCCCTGTCTTATGTCAGGGTCATTTTAATCCACACCTTGCTCAGATAGCATGATTTGTTCACTTCTCTATCTATCCATACTCTCTGTAATTCCTCAAAACCAAGAATAAATGCAGTTTTCTGCTTTCTCTGGATGACTTCAATATATACTAGGAACTTGATCACAACTTAGCAGTGTGAATAAGGGCTCAGATTCTGATTTGGTTGAAACAAGTTTCATTATTTGCTCTCTAGGTCGTCTCGAGGGAGTTACTAATTTCTCCAAATACAGTGTCCTTATTTGAAAAATGTAAATAGATAAAATTACCTTATAGAATTATTAAAAGAGTAAATGAAACTTTACATGTAAAATGCTTAACAGTGAACACACAGAAATCAAAAGCTATAGATTGTTTTGAATTCCTTTAAATTATTTCAAATGTTAGCTTTGTAAATTAGATTGTAATTTCTTGTGTGAGAACTGAGATTATAATTTACATTTTGAATTATCACAACTGTAATTGCTTAATACATTCTTTCAGACCCAAGTAATCGGAGAACAACATGAAGTTAAAGGAAGATATAAAAACTTTGACATATGGTCCTCCAGTCAAGTCTGCATTATACTTCAACCTATAATAGTCAAGAACACAAGAGAAGGACTGCTCTATTAGTGGTGGTGATAGAGTAGGATTTTGTGTTGAATTTTAGTAATGTGAGGTTCAGGAAAGTATAGTGCCTTCAATAAGAAGCCAATGGGGAGTAGGATTCACAGGTCTGGCAGTGAGAGGAGAGACAAGAGCTGGAGATACCAACTTCTGAGTGGTAATTGAATCCATAGGCATGCAGGGTACCACCTGGGAGGGAAATGTAGCATGCAAAACAGAGAGGATTTAGGAGCAAGGATTGTAGACTTGCTTATAGGCTGCACAGATGATGATTACTTTGCAAAGAAAGTGAAAGAGCGAGTAGAAAGATAAAAGTAAATCAGTGGTAACACTGTCCCCAGTAGAAGAGAATATGAAGAAGATGGGCATGCTTGATGTTGCCAAGTGCTTCTGAGGGGCCAAAGAAGTGAAGGTCTATAATAAACATTGTGTTTATCAGCAGGAGGCCACTGTTGACCTTTGTGGGAGCTCTCAGAAAGTTATTTGAAGTAGATCAAGAAGAGAATGGGAAACAAAAAAAATAGAGACATCAGGTAAAGAAAACAATTTTAAAAATTACTGTTAAAGAGTGAGTAGAGACAGGCACAGGGAATCTAGAAAGAAATGTGAGCTTTATTAACCTTTTTCAAGGGAGAGTTTTGAACATTAGTAAAAGCCAATAGGGAGGTTACAGATCTGTTACAGGTTGAATTGGTCCTCCTATATTCATGTATAAAAGTCCTAACCTCCAGTACCTCAGAATGTGACCTTATTTGGAAATAGGGTCATTGCAAGTGTAATTCATTAAGATGAGGTCATACTGGCTTAGGTTGGGTTCTAATCCAGTATGACTGGTGTTCTTTTAAAAAGCTGAAATTTGGACACGGAGATGTCTCCATGGAGAATGCCACGTGAAGATGAAGGCAGAGATTGGGGTGATGTTTCTACAATCCAAGGAATACCAGAGATTGCCAGCATTCCACAAGAAGCCAGGTGAGAGGAATGGAATGTATTCATTTTCACAACCCTAAGAAAGAACTAATCTTGCCAACAACCTTGATTTCAGACTTGAGCCTCCAGAACTGTGAGACAATGACTTTCAGTTGTTTAAGTCACCCAGTCTGTGGTACTTTGTTCTTGCAGCCCTAGAAAACTGATACAAGATCATAGGAAAAAGATGAACATACAAAGGATAGTTGATGGTATGAGTTCCTCAGAAGGTAAGAATGGGATGCAAGTTGGTAAGAAGGCTGATAGAATGTAATCAATGTGGGTAGGCCTATTGTTTGTTATTGAAAAGGTAAAGGATTTCTCATCTGATGGCTTCTATTTTCTCTGTTAACTAGAAGGAGAGGTGTCTAATCAAAGTGAAGAAATACAAGGGGGAATTTTGAGGACCTAAGTGAGTTGGCCTCAGGATTCAAGTCATTCATAATCTGCTCTCTTGTGTAACTCTCTTCAGCACCAGCTGAAGTCACAGAGAAGTAAATAGCTGAGTCAGTGCTGGAGTCTAGCAGGACAAGACAACTAAAGTATAGAGCATCGAGAAATGTCACTGAAACAATATCTTGTGGAATCTAAGCCTACAAGCTGGGTTTGAAGGATATGGTTGATGGTTTGAAGATGGTAAAGGAGTCCTAATAAGTTTGCAGAATGGCAGGAGAAGTTGAACAGGCAAGACAGGAGAGAGATGTGGTCATGGGACATCTGATGATGGGTCATGACAAGTCTCAAGACATGGCTATTGGAGCAACTAGACCAAGCCAGGGAAGGGGAGGAGCACAAAAAAACTGTGAGGCATGGGCCGTAGATTACTCAACAAATAATCATTGAGTGTTTATTATGTGCCAGACACTACTCAAAGTGCTAGGAGTAAAATTGTAAACTAAACAGGCATATTTATCTGCTTTGCAGAGCTTCCAGTGGAAAGTGTCAAATAACGAAAATATTATTGAATATGTCAGATCTGTAAGATAATAGTGCATTGGAAAAATTAAAATAGTGGTACTAGATCTGTGTGTGTGTGTGTGTGTGTTACCATGTTAAGAAGGGTGGTTGAGTCATACTTCCTGATAAAGTTATATTCTATTCAAAACAAGTGAGAAAGGAAGCCATTTTCTTGTCTGGAGGAACATTTCAGAAAAGGAGAAAGGCAAGTAAAAGTACTGAATCCATATACACAATTCCATTCTAGCTCTTTTGAAATAAATGAGTGTCTTTCAGTGTGATTGCCAATATTTCTGTGCGTTTCCTCACAGAGGGTGGCCTCAGGGAAATTCTCACAGGGGAGACCTCGCAGGTGTCCTCACAGGGAAACCACACAGTGTCCTCACAGCTGTCCTCACAGAGAGAGGCCTTACAGCCCAGGTGTCCTCACAGGGGGGGCCTCACAGGGCTTCCCTAACACACCTGCTGGTAGCTTCTTTTTTTTTTTTGAGACGGAGTTTCGCTCTTGTTGCCCAGGCTGGAGTGCAATGGCGTGATCTTGGCTCACTGCAACCTCTGCCTCCCAGGTTCAAGCAATTCTCCTGCCTCAGCCTCCCGAGTAGCTGGGATTATAGGCATGTGCCACCACCCCAGCTAATTTTGTATTTTTAGTAGAGACGGGGTTTCTCCATGTTGGCCAGGCTGGTTTTGAACTCTCGACCTCAGGTGATCCGCCCACCTTGGCCTCCTAAAGTGCTGGGATTACAGGCGTGAGCCACTGCGCCCGGCCATGGTAGCTTCTGCTCTACTTTACCTATCTTGTTGCCACACTGCTTCCTCTGCTGCTAAGACCCTGGTGGGCCTCTCTTCTCTTGAGCATAGTGGGCCTCCCTGTGAGGCTATCGGATGCCCCGCTGGCCTGCCACAGGATGCTTCCTATCTCAGGTGCAAAGAGTCAGGGTCCCGGCTATTGCCATGCCTCTGGGAAGCTACAGGACTTGACTGCTATTCTAGGTGGTGGCCTCGCCACCAACCCCACTTCTTTGCATGACTGCCAGTGCCACTTCCAACTCTGGTCAACAGTACAGACTCATCATATCCTTCCGGAGGTTGGGGCCACATCGTGCCTGTCACTGGAAACAAGATGTCCTTCCAGAAAGAGGAGGGAAGTCCTGGTCAAAATCTTGTCTCATACCCAGCTCTGAGAACAACTACTTGGCATGTTAATTGGCACCACCTGTTTTTTTTTTTTTTTTTCTGGAGAGAGCCCTATCACAACAGGGCACTGTCTTGCCATCACTTCAAAGAAAAAACTGAAATACTTTGACAACGGTACATTTCTCAAGGTCTAGGTTATTTGGCCATATTTACAGTTATCTTTTTACCATGGGAAAAAATTAAAATGTGTTTGAACATTTTTAAAGGGCAAAAATCAATTGCATAGGTAATGAAAGTTTTATTATATAAACAGATACATTGTAAGAGGCTTTACACTGTGTTGAAGTGGATATAGTTGAGAGAGAGCAGTGACATGTTATATAAATCAGTGCTTATAAATTAGTAATTTTATAAAAATTTATCTTAGAATTTCAGCATTTACAGGGATTTTATAATGGGGAATTTTGTAAATTTAGATTACGAGATTAGATATCTCTATTTTCTAGATGAGTCTATTCAGATTTCAGGCTATAATAAACCACATCTCTATGTACATTTAGAAATAAGTGAGCACTCATGTGGGTCCATTTGACTGAGTTTAGTGGAAAATTTGCCAGTTGAATAAATTGCAGTTACTACAAATCATATGAAGTAGAGAAATAAAGTTAAAAAATTTTTTAATCTCAAGAAGAAAACAACAGGGGCCTATTTAATTCACTACCTAGAAGATGAAAATTTTGGAAGATTTTATGTTTTTAAGAGGTTAACTATTTCAAAAATACTCTCCCATAATTTTTAGACCTAACCTGACAGTTTTTGAATGACCAGAAAAATAGACTAACTCATCATGACCAAAATCCTATAATGACCATGTGCTGCGCAGCTCAAGCTAAAATTTCCCACGGAGAGGTAGCTAGTAAGGCGTGGGGTTTGGGAGGTGCTGTGACTTGCAGCAATGTAAACACAGTTGCGTTCTTCTTCCACCGAGGATATTGATATTTCTGGTCTAGGCCATCCTCTGTTCTCAGGACCCCAGTGTTCACTTTCACAAGAAATATATACATTTTTTAATACCTTCTGTTCACCTTGTGATCCATCTTAATCTCTCCTTGCTCTTGTGACTTGCTTGTTTCAGGATTTGGGGACCACAAAGCCCACAAAGTCCTTTCTCTTCATAACCTGCCATCCAAAGACATTTTTGATGCTCAAACAATTCCCTGCTGTTTACCACTTCAGAGGTATCCTCCAAATAATTTTCCCCTCTTAACTTCAATAGTACTGTTTCTACTTTTCATCTGACTTAGTAGCTCATGAATCAAGAGACAGGAGAGGGAGAATGAAAACCACCTTTACTATAGTTTCTTTTATTTTTCTCTTTTTCAGGGGTTATTTACTAAAGGATAGTTTTCCATTTGTTCTTACTTTTATATTTTCACATCTTTTTTTTTTTTACAACTGAAACTTGTGGATTTCCTTCACTTCTCTTTAAAAACTATTCTGCAATTCCATAGAAAAATTATTGAAAAGTATTGTAATAATTGACATATTTCTTGTTAGTAAACTTATTCTAATTATCTTGATTCATATTTATAAACTCTTGAGAGAATATACATATTTCTCACAAAATGGGTATGTATGATATTTAAAAATAAAGTAGAACCTTCAAGAGCATTTTGTTCTTCACAGATTTGAGTGTACAGTAATTTGATCATTTCGTTAAGTCATGGGTCTTACCTTTGTCAGTAAGGATATATTCAGTTTCAGCAAGAGAAAACCCATACTCAAACTGGCTTATCAATAGGATAGTTTATTATCTCATGTGATAAGAAGTTGAGGAACAGGGCTGCCTCCAGGGGAAGGAGAGAGGCTCCTGTTCTATTGCGTGCCTTCTCTTGGTTCTGTCTACCTCTGTGTATTGGCTTCCTACTTAGGCTGTGAGCAAGGTGGCTGCAGCAGTTCCAGATATAACAAAGTCCAGGGGACAAAGAAAGAACTGTCTCTCCTTGTGTTTCTTTGTTAGAACACAGAAACACATTCCTAAATGCCCTCAGACAGATTTTCCTTCACTTTGAATTGACGACTAGGATTGAATCTTGTGCATATCCCCGAATCAGTCATTTGCAAGGGAAATTTGAAACACCATGAGTGACCTCTGCTATTCATTTGGGTAGTAGTTGACTCTAGGCTTCCCCTTTCACTTTATGTCAGTCACATTAATAATGTGGGGGCCACATAAACTACTAAAAGACACCACAATTTCAGTGTAATATGATATTCTAAGATGGTTGCCCATTTCGTGTTCTATGGCCAGATTCATTAAGGATTCAGCTGCATTCGTGCGCAGCCTGTGCTCATTCCAAGCAAAGCTGGAGCTGGGAGGAGAAGAGGCAAAACTTCTTTGGGATATTATTAACTCCCAGGGTTACTTTCCCAAGTACATTTAATACTGGATGCCTGTTGTCCAGAGAGGAAAGTAATCTAGGGATGACTGCAACTCTCTCCTGCGTTTAATTCAGTGTGTATCAGGGAAGCTCATAAAACAGTCTTCCAGTTACTGATATGTAACTCTATTAGAATTTAATTTACTGTAAGATAATTATAGCAAGGTCTCTCCGTGTAAGACCAATAAAAAGTGAACAAATTTTCCCTCAGGAGAAGAGTTCCTCCCCAGACGTTCACCTGTATTCACTCAACATGAGCATCATCCTTGATTATTCCCTTTTCCTCATCCTACAGCTCGAATTCAGCAGGAAAACCTTCCATTCCGCTTCCAAATGGATCAGAATTCCTCCACCTTTCTCCGAAGTAGGCCACTTCCTAGTGACCTGGAGAGGGCGCTATTGGGTGGACTGCCTCGTGGTCTATCCTCTTCCCCCAACTCTGTATTACTGCTCAGCCTTCCAACCCGTTCCCAACACAAGAGTCCAGGAGAAACTTTAAAAAATGTAGACTTCACATCACTTCTTAAAATCCTTTAATAATCTTCCATTGCATTAAGAATAACATATATATGTACTCTTGGCTGTGGCTTGTAATGTACATGTTATTACTCCTACTCTCCTCTGTATTCTCACCTGGTACATCCTACCTTTATTTCAGCCACACTGGGCTACTTTCTGCTATTGGACATAGTTAAGTGTTTCCCCATCACAGGACCTTCAGTCATTCTCTTCCCTTTGCTTTGACCATTTTCCCTCTGTTCTTTGGATGGCCTTTTCCCCCGCTTCTGAGCTGGTCCCAGCCCAGTCATTACTTTCCCATTGTGGCTTTCCCTGCTCACGAAATAGAGTAGGGACCCTTTTTAGGGGCCTGCTGGGCCTCCCAAGCATAAAAATGAAATTAAAAAAAAAAACCTGAGTCCTTTCAAGGAAAATTGAAGGCACCTGAATAGGTTTGAGAAGTAAATGACCAACCTGATAAGCAAGACGATAATAATAGCTTAAACAACAGCCACCCAAGCAAATTAAACAAGATGTTTGGTTCTCTACACAAACTAAAGATAATATCTTGACACATGTAACTCAGTTGTTTTTTAGAAACCCAGATCCCCACCGCATGGAAAATGCCAACTTCTGTTGTGTAGGCCTCAGATAAGGGGAAACCGAGGACTAAACTCTGACCTCTGTTCTTTGCTCTAAATATCTTCCTGAGAGGCCTGGAGGAAGTGACATCCACAGGCCAAACTGTAACATTCCCTTCCGTTGACCCCAAGTTTTTTGGACAAAGCTTTGCTTCCTTAATCAATTACAAATCAAAGAATCTCTGAATCCACCAATGACCTGTAAGCCCCCACTTCAAGATATCCTGCTTTTTTGGGCCAAATCAATGTGTGACCTTCATACATTAATTTGCAATTTTGCCTGTAACTTCTGCTTTCCTGAAATGTACCCCTGTCTTTAAAAGCCCTCACCTGTAAGCCATCAAGGAGGTTGGGTCTTAAGTGTGAGCTGCCTTTCTTGCTTGAGCAGCACCATGAGCATAAATGTTCTTTTTTCTCTTGCTGCAAACCTCAGTGTCAGTGTTTGGCTTTACTGTGCTAGGTGAGTGGACCCATGGTCAGTTTGCTAATGCTCACACTATCTATACAGACTTTCTCCCTTGGGTCGGGAGTGGTAGCATAATTTTAACCTGTTCTTTACCTTCACAAGCCTCTTCCCAGTTTGTACTTGTGTGCTTCTTTGTTTCCCTGTTTATTATCTGTGTTCCTCACTAGACCTGATGCTCCATGAGGGCCAGGTTGGTTTCATTCTCTGTGGATAGGGTCTAATGAATAACCCCCCTGTATCATGGTGATTCTCTTGAGTATGAGTAATGTCTCTACCCTGCTAGCACCTAACAGAATGTTCCCACATACTATGTCCCTAGTATGCGTTTATTGTTGAATGAGTGGGTACCTATTGTTAGAAGACTAAAAATTAGCATTTGACTACAGAATCAAGAATGCAGGAATGGATTTCTCATTAATTTGAGAACTTCAACTGCATCACTGGCAAATATTCCACAGGGTTTGTGATGTTTTCAGTAAGTTTAGAGCCATGATAGAAAATAGCTTTTGTTTTTTTTTTTTTAATGAGAAAAGATAATACTTGAAAAGTCAGAAAGCCAGAAGAAAATAATTGCAAAATAGGTGAGTAGGAGAATCACCTCATCCAAATCTAACCTGATCATGTGAAGCAACCTCACAGACTCGTGGAAGGTTGCAAACAACTATAGATAAATCTCTTTGGTGACATATAATAAAAGTTGGCCTTGTCAGTTTTAGCATCCCATTTCACATTACCCCATGGCTAGTTGAATCATTTCAGACATATATTGTTAGCACTACATAGTACTTGTGAACCTAGTTTAGTGCATTCACTCATTTAAGGCTTCCACAACCTCGTCAGATAGATTTTATTATTACAATGATTTTACTGAAGCATAGAGAGGTTAAGGGACTTGACAAAGATCACCCAGCTAACAGGTGGCAGAACTAGGCTACAAACACAGGCCTATGATTATCAAAGAGTAAAAGACTCCCTTGGAATGAGTACACTGAGGAAACGAAAGATGAATGTGAATTAGAGTTATAAATGTTAATGATTGTTTTCTTTCATAATTGTCACAGTTCTCTGCATCCCACAGATAGTACCTGTGTCAGCAGTTTTTGTTTTCGTTTTTAAATAATTTTAGGCGGGCACAATGTAATGTGTACACATACAAATGCAAAAAATATAAAATTAACTGATTTGTATTATAAAGAATTTTTGCTTAGTTCCTTCAAGTAGCATCCTAGAGGTACTATTTGATAGCTGAACATTAATTGATTAGTAAATTGGGGAAAGACGAAGGGAGAAGAGTAATGGACCAGACTGAGGACACCTGGGGGTGCTCTGCCCTGCTTAGCTCTGCAACTCTTACCTTCTCTGGGTCTCAGTTCCTCGGCAAACTTAGGATACTGGGTTAAGTGCTGTCTAGCTCAAACCAACTCTAGCTTTGTATAATTTTGTACAAAGGTGCTGATATGTTAATAGAAAAATAAAGGCCGGGTATGGTAGCTCATGCCTATAATCCCAGCACTTTGGGAGGCTGAGGTGGGCGGATCACCAGGTCAGGAGATCAAGACCATCCTGGTCAACACGGTGAAACCCCGTCTCTACTAAAAATACAAAAAAAAAAAAAAAAGAATTAGCTGGGCATGGTGGTGGGCACCTATAGTCTCAGCTACTCAGGAGGCTGAGGCCAGAGAATGGTGTGAACCCGGGAGGCAGAGCTTGCAGTGAGCGGAGATTGTGCCACTGCACTCCAGCCCGGGTGACAGAGCAAGTCTCTGTCTCAAAAAAAAAAAAAAAGAAGAAAAGAAAAAAAACTGTGTAACTATCGTCTTATTTTAGACATGGGTTTTCAGGAAGCCATCCTAATCCTATCAGTCCTATCTTCATAAACATTCTAGTTCCAACTAGAAAATTGCCTCTAGTCTTAAATACCTTCTAACCAGTTTCTTACACTATTATTGGATTTTTCTTTTTGAGATAAAATTATTGGCTTTTCATTCCCCTGCTTAGGGTCCTTCAATAGCTACTCTTTCACTGAGATATGTCCGTGACCAAACTCATTCCTATTCTACCTTGAACTTTGTGCTCCTCTCTACCAAACCATGTGCAGCTCTTTGAGCTTCACAAGCTATCTCACATCTCTATGCATTTGCTCTGGTTATTTCCTCTGCCTGGAATGCTACCTCTTTCTGTCCCTTGTTTGTTTGGTGGACACTTTCAAGATTCAGGAAGATGTCAGCTCTTCTGTGAGCCTTTCCTGCCTGGACCTTCTTCCATGCAGCAGGTTCCCCATTACCCCGCCCAAGATAGAACTGACTGTTCCTTCTTTGGTGTTTCCACTGTCCCCAAAGCCAGCTTCTCTACCTGAGACATGTTAACATTTATCTTCTGTGTACTTCTCCTAATGCTCTCAACAGTAAAGAACATGTTACCTTCATCTTTGCATCTGCAGCAGTTAGCACAGTGCTCCATATATGGTAGCAGCTCAGTAGATACGAACAGATGAATAAAAAGATGAATGTAATTTGAATGAATGAAAAGGCATCAACTGTCTAAAAAATTATTGTAAGTTTTCAAGTTTTTTTTGCCTAATGCTTTCAGAGATGGCAATGGAAGAGAAAAATGTGTGAAGAGTGAAAGAATGTTGTAGGGAGAAGGTCTTTCATTTCATTGTGTATATTGTTTTCAGCTGTTTCCGATACTATGATCTCTTCTGGATGTTGTTAATGAAATTTTCAAGTATTTGATATGATATTAATAATGCTCCAATATGTATTTTGAAAACACTCCTAATTTTATTTGGACAGAAAACTAAAAAGGCTGGACGAGAGTGCACATACTGCAATAGGAATTAATTTGAGAGCATAGTGGTTCAGAATACAGTAATTATTTTGGGTTGTCTTTTCAAATTCAGCGAACTCAGATACTTATATGATTTTGAAATATTGCAGTAAATGGACCAAAGCCGACTCCAATGTGTGAAAGATAGATTTTATACACATGCTTACATTTTTGATTAATTTATTCATTATTCAACCTACATTCATTGAGCACCTTCTTCTGCTCAGCTGTACCCTACATGCTTTGGATTCAAAAAGATGGATTGGTGGATGGCTCTTTGGTTATTCTAGACAAAGTCCTTGATGCTTGGAGAACGTTTTGCATTCATTTGTTGTCATGGTGATAGTTGCCCCACACAGACTCTCTAGGCACCCCAGCTCCTGTTGAATGTTCTGTCCTCTTCACCGCCTTTCCAGCAGTCCTCTGCTAGTTCCTCTAGTGTATAGTATGTGCTCCCACCTTTGAGCCTTCCAACAGGTCTTTTCCTATTTGAAACCCTCTTATCAGAGAACTCAACTCATCTTTCAGACTTGCTTGGGTCAGTTCATTAAGGGAAGCTTTCCCTGATCCCATAATCAGACCAGCTCCGGGACTGTAGTGGTGCTTCACAGGCCTTGTTGATATCACAATTAATTAATAATGAATTTAGCTGCTTAATATCTGGTCTTCCTGCTGAAATATAATGTACACAAGAGGAGGATCTGTGTACCTGTTTTTCCCCATCTACTTCCAGAGTTCAGTCACATGATGATATGGAGAGATTTTTAATAAAGATTTGCTGAATGAATAAATGAACTAATATTGGCAGAATTGCTAGGATGGACTAATTCCTCTTTTCCCTCTCCCAGCCCGTGTCCTGCCTTTCCTCATTTATAATAAAAAAATGCTTAATGGCTTAATGATACTCGGAGAGCAATTCCCTTTCCTAAATTGAATCGTACATGTTTGAACTCCCATAGTACATAAGGCCCTGTGGCTGTCAGTGACACTTGAGTATCCTTCTTACTGCTTCTCAAGTGGAAGGAAAGAACAGGAGAAGGAAGGTGATCCCTTTCTCAGCCAACCCACTCTTAGAGAAATAGGAAAGATCAATTGTGGGTATAACAACAGCAATCTCTTTCCCCGCATGAAAGAATCATGTTGCTCATTCATGGTTAAAGTAGGATTTTAAAATAGCCAATCTAGCAAAGGCAGTGAGAATCAGGAGCAGAGACCAAAACATGTAACAATTCATTTTAGAAAAATGTCCTATAAACCGATCTCACAGTTGGAACTTAAAAGGCCCCAGATACAATCATGTTCTGTAGAGCCCCTGAAATTGCCTCTGGCACTAAAGAGATCCTAAGCAATATTACTCAGGGAGGAAGAGGAATAGGGCATCCATCACATTGTCATGTTCTGCCTTGTTCTCAAATTACAAAGTCAGACTCAGTCCAGAGTTGAGGGATGGTGTTCTCATTCTGCTTTTGTCTACCCTGTGTAGGTTATGGCGGCTGGCTGGGGAGTGTGCTCCTCCAGCTTGTTTTCAGAGTCCATCTCTCTTGATTACCTCGACATCCCTTCCGCCTGGCCTGGGAGGTCTCTTCCTGTATGCTGTCTCATTTTTCCATATTAAGGTGGCTCTAAGTATCAGGCTGCCTTAAAACCCCTGAAGTTTTCTTTTCAGAAGGGGTTTGGAAGTCTCACCAAGCTCACTAGCAGAACAGAGCATTTCTTTACTCTATGGAAATGGACTAACTCAATATGACATCATTTCTGCTGCAGCCTTGTCTGCTTCCATGACCTTTGGAAACCATATTCTAACGAACATCCCGTGACATTGTTTCTTTGGTTCTGACAAAAATCAGAATTGTACCCACTCTTATAACATATTCTCTTGCATTTCCCTAAGACTCCAAGGGTTAATATCCTTTAGGGTTTTATCATGCCTTTCCAGACTGTCTTTTTGCTTCATCTATATCAATGGCATCAGTTTCACTTGGAGCAACATGATTCTTGGCCCTATCCCAGACCTACCGAATCATTAACTCTGGAAGAGATGCCCTACAATCTGTGTTTTAACAGTTTATACAGGTAAGCTTGGCGGAAGTTTACCTTTGCATTGACTGATAACAAAAAAAGGGCTTCTTCATTAAATTAATAGTTCAGGAGAAATTGAAACTACTGGGGAGAGGGAGGGCCTATTGAGAACCATCCCAGCAACCTGACCACAGCTGGTCTTCCCTGGACACCATGAACCACACTTTCCAAACCTTCTTCACTCCTGCCAACAGCGGCCGCTCCTGCAATTATGAGATGCTCAAGGAGGAGCATGAGGTGGCTGTGGTGGGGGCGCCCCACAACCCTGCTCCCCCAATGTCCACCATGATCCACTTCAGCAGTGAGACCTCTGTGCCTGACCATGTTGTCTGGTCGCTGTTCAGTACCCTCTTCATGAACTCCAACTGCCTAGGCTTCATAGCATTTGCCTACTCCATGAAGTCTAGGGACACGAAAATGGTTGGTGACCTGACCAGGGCCCAGGCCTATGCCTCCACCACCAAGTGCCTGAACACCTGGGCCCTGATTGTGGGCATCATCATGACTGTTCTGCTCATCATCATCCTGGTGTTGATCTTCCAAGTCTATTGATAGATCAGGAGGCATCATCCAGGCCAGGGGCTCTGCCCGTGACCTGTATCCCATGCACTCCATCTTCCATTCCTTTCCCTGCCCCCGGAGCCAAGTCTTGTATCAGCCTTTTGTCCTCACACGCTTTTATACAATGGCATTCAATAAAGTGCACATGCTTCTGGTTAAAACAAAAAAAAAAGTTGAGAGCCAGGTGAGGTGGCTCACGCCTGTAAGTCCAGCACTTTGGGAGGCCGAAGCAGGTGGATCACGTGGTCAAGAGATGGAGACCATCCTGGCCAATGTGGTGAAACCCCATCTCTACTAAAAGTACAAAGGTTAGCCAGGCATGGTGGCAAGCACCTGTAATCCCAGGTACGCAGGAGGCTGAGGCAGGAGAATTGCTTGAACTTGGCAGGCAGAGCTTGCAGTGAGCTGAGATCACACCACTGCACTCCAGTCTGGGCGACAGAGCGAGACTCCGTATCAAAAAAAAAAAAAAAAAGTTCAATAAAGATCATGAATCAATGGTTTAACATTCTCATAAAAACTATATAACATAGTTTAAAGCAGATTTATTTATGCATGAATAATAAATACACTAAAACTATGTGGTTGTATCAAATGAGTCATTATGTGCAAAATACTTAGAATAGTACTTGGCACATAATATATGATGTACAAATATTAGCAGGTATTAACATTATTATTATTTGGCCCCACAGGATATTCATTAACTAAGTATAGCCGCCCCTCGCCATTTTCTCCCAGAGAAGATTTAAAGGGACTTACCAAGACAAAAACTAAACAACAGTTAGTAAATTTGAGAGACAGTAAAAAATAATCACATTAAACAAAAAGAAAATGAAATTTTAGTGCACGCCATAGAAATACCCATAACAAACTCTTCAAATTTTAATTATTGCATCTACTTTGTATTATTCTGTGTACCTAAAGTAAATGAAACTGGCTAGCTGTTCACCCAGTCTTTTCCGTTTTCTTTCTGGGCACTTCTTCACCTGACCCAGCAAACCCTCCCCTTCTGTCCTCCACTCTTTCTTTCCAAGGCTCCAGGCTGCAGGTTGGCACCTACGATGACCTTGCATGATGTTACAGCCCATGACCACCTGGGTCCTTAAACGCATGAAGTTAATCTTCCTGCTGGTCCCCTACATGCTGTATTTATCCTGATTTTAGCAGAATAATACATAGACTTCTTCTGTAGTAATTTGAGCTCCCTGAAATAAAATACGGTGTAACTGAATCTTATACTTATTTAACTCTTCTGTCGTATGAGTGTTAACATGAAGTGGCCAGTGATCTGCTTTGAAGTTTCACCCACATGCAGTTCTATGGCAAGAGTCAAAGTGAACTACATCAAGACAGGCATATACAAAAAATACCATTCTTTTTCAAGGCACCATGCATATCCAAATGGTATCCTTCTATAAGGTATGAAAACATCTAGTTCCTCTCTGTCAGAATAAAAAACTACAGAATTGTTGTGGAAGTTAAATGAGTGGGTTCTCTCTTCAAGTTTTAGAAATGCATTCAAATCTCACCATTTACCAGCTGTATTACCTTGGGGCAGCTAGTGAACATTTCCAAGGATTAGGTTTCTTCTTTAAGAAATGGGGATAGAGCTGTGAAGATTAAATGAAATGAAAGCATTGGAAAGTGCTTCTCACGATGCCTAGCCTATTGATGCCTAGCATTGATGCTAGTCAATGCTTTCTTGTTATTTTATACAGATCAGGAATAAAGAGGAGAAGGATAGATTAGTACCTTGTGTCAGAGAACCTTGCTGAGTTGGCGAGGCTGCACCTCTTGCCAGAATCATATTGCAAGATGGAATTTATGTGCTAGGCATGAAGGGAATGCCTTTGTAGGAGAAACGAGAAAAAAGACGAAGGAAAATTTTGTCTTTCTATATGCAGACACTTGCATAACATTTCCTCCTTGAGTTCTTGAATCCCAATGAGAGACATGAGCGTATGTTTGGGAAGAAGGCTCATGAATTAATATTTTTCCCAATGGAGAAGCTCACAGAAACTTTGAAGTGTTTATTAAAGAGTTGATAATGAGGAGAAAACTTTTTGAAAATCATATTAAAAAGTACCTCCCAAACTGCTTCAATAATTTAACCTTGGAATCACAAGACTCTACTGGAACAGAAAGAACACATTTTTCTCTTCCCCCAACAGTCCCGGGTGTATCGCATGCATGCTGATAACTCTGATGGCCTCTTGCTAGGAGCTGGCAGTGGAATGATACCCTTTTGTGACCAATCGAATAATTACTGAAGTTGAAATTTGTAAACCTGATATCAAATATTTCATAATGACATCAATTTAAACTTAATACTGCTCTTATCTTTTGACAAAAATAAGGTTTAATATGTTTTTTCTCCTACAGGGGGTGAAATAAGGAAAGACTTTATTATACAAGATAATTAAAATTCTTCCTGAGGTTAAAAGTGATTTAAAAAGAATCACAACATGAGATAATTAGGCCTTATTAGACACTTTATCTGCTTCACTGAAGTCACTTTTTCCAGGATGATAAAATGTGCCTTTGTCTTTTTTTAGAAAGCTGGATACCAAATTTGGGGAAAAAAATGATCTTTCCTCCTCCTCTTAGACTCAGCACATGACTGTGTGAATGGATTTGTGGAAATAATTTAATGACAGGGTTACAGTTTCCAAAAGCTAGACCTTTATAGAATGTGATGGTTTTCAAGTACTTATTCATTTTTCTAGTGGAATTACATTTTACCCTCTATTTTTAGTTGGTTAACAGAAAATGATATGAATTTGTGTTTTCTGATTTTTTTTTTCTCCTGATAGGCAGAATAATAACAGGTTAGTGTTGGGATATTTAACAAAATCCTTTTGTTACTTGACAGACTCGTTTATGCTTTCTTATGCTATAACAGGTAAGGCAAAGAATGTCAGTGTTTGTGTTTTTAATGTCTAATGAACATACAATAACCGTGTAGTAGTGGATGGTATTTTTTAGATGAAAAGTGGTTCCGGCATTTAAAGCACATGAGGTTTTTGTAAGAGGAAACAGGTACCCTAGGAGCATGGGAGTTTTGCCAGAGTTCTAAACTGTATCCCTACATGAGGTCTGATATTGCTTTTCTATTCTGCTTTTAGGCTCAATGATGATGATGCTATGACTGCCGCCCTCTGCTAATGGCTCTTTGGGCTTCCAGTGGGTATTTTCTTTTTTTAAGTGTTCAAAGCAACTAACAATAAATGAATGAAGTACCGACTTGTGCCCATAAGTTGGTATCCAACTTATTTTCATCTATTGACCAGTGGATAAAAGGAAATTGTTATACTTTGCCTTTAAGAAAACATTTTGGTTTTATTGACAATGACTTGTTATATAGGTTTTTATCCAATCTTTCTGAGTGACCCTTTCCTTCAAGAAAAGGCTATGGATAGATCAGTGCAGCAGGGTTAGGTAAAAGATACAGGTCTCTTTGAATGAAAGCTAGAAATATAGAATTGTTAAGTAAATGTCTATTTCAAGGTGACATCTCTGGAAGAAAAATAGTATGCTTCGATAGAAAAATAGCTTCTGTCATACTTTTGTGGGGTCTATTGTAAATGATATAAAGAAAATTGCTGCTTTAAAGAGAAACTTAAACAGTAAAACAAGAATGGAACGGAGCCAAAATTGTGAGCATAAATGGAGTTACATCAAAAGTATCCATTAAGTGAGGTTTTCAGCATTCACATGTAAGAGTACTGCTGCTTTTCAGGGTAGCAGTGCTGTATACACTTGCCTCTCCGTCAAGCTGGTAGGTCCTGTCAGGAAGCGTATGACACCTTCAGGGTCCTGGCGATGCGTAAGAGTTAATAAAAAATGCACAACACAAATACAGCTTAAGCAACGATTACAAAGCCAGTGTGCATATAGCCACTACCTAAGTAAAGAAATAGAACACTGTCAGCACAGTTCATTGCTGTATATTGATTTTTGAATCAGGTAAACTTGCTACATCTTCATTAATTCGAATGATTAATGGAATCTTTTAGATTTTTCTATACCCACCTACATGATCTGTGAGTTACGACAGTTTGGTTCCTGTCTTTCCAATCCTTTTACCTTTCATTCTGTTTTTGCCTTACTGTAGTGTCTGGGGCCTTCAGTACAATGTTGAATAGAAGTAATGATGTCATCCTTGTCCATTCCCAGTCTCAGAAGGAAATGTTTGATGTTTCACCATCAAATATAATGCTTGATTTTCTAGGTTGTTTGCTAGTATTTATCTCAACAGGATGCTGAATTTTGTCAGTTGTCTTTTCTGGCTCTGCCCAGGTCATCATAATATTCAGCAAATGTGCTGAATCACATCAGTTGATTTTCTAATGTTAAAACAACTTCAAATTCCTGGAGCAAATCAAAGTTGGTCCCATTGTACTAATTCTATGTATAGCTGGATTTAATTTGCTAATATTTTATTTAGAATATTTGAATCTCTGTTAATAGGTGAGATTGGCCTGCTATTTTTGTGTGTGTCAAGTTTTTTTTACCAAGGTTATCTTGAAATGTATCCTCTTTTTCTGATCTTTGGAAGATTTCTTGTAAGACTGGTGTTCTTTCTTTTTTAAATATTTAGAACAACTCACTAGTAAAGCTATCTAGGCCTGCAGTTTCTTTGTGGGAATGTTTTAAAGCCTATTTATTTTTATGTCAGCTTTCTATGTTTTTCTAATAATTTGTCACTTTCTTCTATGTTTCCATTTTTTTGCATAATGTCGTTTGTGTTTTCCTCATCTTTAATATTGCAGCAACTGCAGCATTGTCTCCTTTTTTTTTCCTGGTATTGATTACTTATGCTTTTCATTTTTTCTCCTTGACCAGTCTCTCAAAGCACTTATAAATTGAGCTTTTTTTGGTTCTCATTTGTATATTTTTTTGTTACATTTATAGTCATGCCTTTATTATTTCCTTATTTTTCATTACTGGATTTAATTCACTCTTTTTTTTCTAACTTATTGATCTGGAATCTTAGCTTATTAAATTTCAAGCCTTTCATCTTTTCTAATGAATGCATTGAAGTATATATTTTTTCTTCTAATTCCTGTGTATTCTCAGTTCTGTAATAAATACTAATTTTGTTATTCATCATTTCAAAAACTCTCTTTCTGATTTTTCCTTTGATCCATTGGTTAGTTAGATGTATTATTTCTCAGATTAAGCTGTATTGGGAAATTTTAAGAGTTATCTTATGCTTATCAATTTCTAGCATAATTACATTGTAATTGGAAAATATATTCTGAGATTTCAGTTCTTTTAAATTTGTTGAGATATTCATTTTGGTCTACATATTGTTATTACTAAAATAATTTCATGCATTTTTGAAAATAAAGTGTATTCTGCAGTTATTGAGTTTGATTGTTCTACATGTCCACCAATTTTAGGTTTATTAATTATGTTCTTCAAATCTGCTCTATCCTTACTAATTTTTTTTTTTTTTTTT
>NW_012123154.1:5386692-5399505 GCF_000951035.1 Colobus angolensis palliatus | reverse complement strand
ATTGAACGTTTTATCCTTATGAAGGAGCTTATTTTTCTTTCCTAGTGTCTTTTTTCTTAAGTTTTATTTTGTGTGGTATTTATATGCTACGTCAGTTTTTTTGTGGTTTATGTTTGCATGACATACCTCGTTACATTCTTTTGCTTTAATTCCTTTTGTCCTTTGTTTTATCTCTCTCTCTCTCTCTTTTTTTTTTTTGAGACGGAGTTTCGCTCTTTTTGCCCAGGCTGCAGTGCAACCGCTCGATCTTGGTCCACTGCAACCTCCGCCTCCCGGGTTCAAGCGATTCTCTTGCCTCAGCCTCCCAAGTAGCTGGGATTACAGGTATGTGCTGCCACCCCGGCTAATTTTGTATTTTTAGTAGAAACGGGTTTCTCCATGTTGGTCAGGCTGGTCTTGAACTCCCGACCTCAGGTGATCCACCTGCCTTGGCCTCCCAAAGTGCTGGGATTACAGGTGTGAGCCACCCCGCCCAGCAGTAAATATCTCTTTTAAATGCATATATTTTATTTTAAAAAAAGGCTAACAAGCTTTGTCTTTTAATTGAAACTTTATAATCTAATTACATTTAATGCACTCATTTATATATTTAGCTTAATTCTACAATTTGCCTCTGTTTTATTTGACCTGCTCTTTCTGTTTTTTTTTCTTATTTCACCTGAATTGTGTATTTTTAGTCATTCAATTTTATTTACCTTATTAATTTAAAAGTCTATATTCTTTTTTCTGTTCTTTTAGTGATTATTTCTAGAAATTAGCAAGCCTCCTTGACTTATCAAAATCCAATGTTTGTCAAAATTTATACTCTTCACCCAGATAACACAAGAATCTTAGATCACTTGTTTAACTTTTGTCATTTATTTGGTAAATTTCATTCTCTCTCAAAATGTATTTTAAATCCCACTAACATTATTATTTTATACACTCAATATTAATTAACAATATTAGTATTATATATGTGTACTATATTTATACAGAGAAAGAGAGAGAGGGAAATTTATTTCAAGGAATTTGCTCATGCAATTGTGGAAACTGGCAAGTCTGAAAACTTAAGGCAGGTCAGCAGGCTGGAAATTCTCAGGTAGGAGTTGATGCTACAATCTTGAGGCAGAATTTTTTCTTCCTCAGGGAAACCTCGGTTTTGCTTTTAGGGCCTTTTAACTATTTAGATGAGATCCCCCACATTATTGACAATAATCTCCTTTACTCAAAGTCAACTGATTGTAGATGTTACCCACAACTACAAAATACCTTCCCAACAACATGTAGATTAGTGTTTGCTTGAGTAACTTGGTACTATAGCCTAGCCAGGTTGACACATAAAACTAACCATCACAGACTTCATTTAAACATTTATTAGAAAGCTTTTAATATATTCAATATCTCTTACCATCTCTTCTGTAGGTTTTATTCTTTTGTCTCTATATTAAGTTGTGGATTTTTTTTGTAATGTACCTTCAAAGGTACTAATTCTCTTTTCAACTGTATCTAGTCAACTGTTACATTCATCTGCTTTAAAAAATACTGTCACTAAAGCTTGTCTTTTATTTTTTTTAACCACAGAAAACCTAGTTATTTTATAGTACATACCTGTTATTTCTAATATCTCAAGTTCTTGTTGGTCTTTCTGTTTTCTGTTGTTTCTGTGGGTATGTTTTAGTTTATCTTGCATCTTTGTATTTGTGTTGTCTGTATGGTTGCCTTTCTGTGCTGGATATAGTATTTAAAAAATTATTTGTAGAGCTAATTTGAGGACAAGAATGAGGGTATCTTCCTCCTTAGGTGATTTTTATTTGCTTGTCAGGTGCCTGGATGTGCTGGCCTTTCAAAATAACTTTAATCCATGTTTAAGGAATGAAATATCCTGGGCTATCCAGATGAAAGAAGACGTTCTAAAACTCTTTCAATGCTGGTTTTAATCTGTTAATATTTACTACTGGGATGGATACAGCTTTTAGGAGGCTTGGCTCAAAGTAAGTTGGGAGGTTACTTACCAAGGTTACCATCCTGCAGATCAAGACCTTGACTTTTCATCTTTAGCCCTAGCAGTTTACCAGAAGTCCATCCCTTAGGCTCCTCTTTTTAATCAGCAAAAGTGGTCTTGAGTGCCTTTCTCACCTTGCTGTGTTCTTAGCATGCTGGGTCACCACCTGGCAATTCCTTACTATCATATTAGTTCTTGGATTCAGTTTTTTCAGTGTCCTCAGAAGGAAGGATGGTCCGAGTTTCCCAGGCCTTTATTATAGAAAGTAGATGCCTCCTATTTATTCATTTTTGATGTAAATGATATCTTATTTAGCTTCTTAACTGGAACTTTAAACACGTAGTAATTTGCTTACAAAAAGACTAATTACCTATGAATAACCTCTTTCTGATTTTACCAGTTTTCCCACTTTCATTAATTAAACAATGTGGAAAAGATGAGTTAGAGTAAAGATAATAGACTTTCATGAGAAACTGATAAGTCTCTTCTAGTTGTAGAGAGTTTGATCACTGGCTTGATCTTTTCACCCCAATTCATTGTTTTCTTTTTATCCAAATTGTTCCCTTTCTGTCCTCTTTTATCATCTTCATGCTCTTGTTGCAAGGACCTTACAGACTCAGATGACTCCTCTAATCCCTTTCTCATTCATCTTCACTTTGCAGGCTCACTCATACTGACAAGGCTGAGGGAACTTTCATATCACCTATAGGTAGAGCCTGTAAGCAATCACTTTTCAGGTCATCTTCTTTGTAGTGTGCCTAAGGGGCTCTAGTCATGTATACTTTCTTTAGTGTTTTCTAATGCTAATGTATATTGCTCATCTCTCAATTCTTGACTCATACTCTACTTCTCTGTTGGAACCATTTCCCTGTTTTGAGGCCTGATCTCTTGACTAGTCCACTCTGTATACAGATAGAGCATTTTCCTTCAATTACACTTGCTGCTTGATGTCTTGCAAGGAGTGAACTGAGTTCTTAGACACATGGCCTCACTTCTGCTTGCAACATTCTATTGCTTTGTCCTGCCTCAGAGACTGAATTTCTATGGCCGTTGGAGTTCTTCTACACCAATTCAATGTGTACCATATCTCTTTGGATCTTCTGGTTTGTACTGCTGTGTTCCTGTCCCTCTCTCACTGGAACTACCTGTTTGACTTAGCCTATTTCCTACCATCCTGAGCCACTAAGGGCCCAAGAAGCCCACTTTTGTGTTATTTTTTCCATCTTAGGCTTGAAATACCAGTGGCAACTATGGCTTTGTTGACACTGGTATTTTTGCACTCTTTATTTTGTTTTTCTTCTTTTTGCCATTTACCTCTTGCAACTTTTCTATTTCCTATGGCTACATTTCTTATCTTGCACCACACTGTTGATTTTGATGTTTTCCCTGCTCTTCATTCATTGCAATTTAAGTTACATTTATGTTATTTCTGTTCTCTACACATTCCTATTTTCTGTTGTTCTTTCCTGCTGTGCTTTGGCCATATATTCCTTGAGAACAGGTGACCTTGCACGGCTAAGGCGTTATGCACTGGCCACTGTAGGCTTGATTTATTTGAGCTTCTAACTTCCCTGTCATGTAGTTGTTACCAGGACTTTCTTAGGAAAAAATTGGCCACCAGGGGGACTCTCCTTTCTGGAAACAAACAGTTGTGTATCTGAATATCAGCAATGTTCTCATTTTAGAACAGCCACCCCTATTGCTGTATCATAAGATTGAAAGAAACATTTGTCATGGGACTCAATACTAACAGAAGAGATCTTTTTTTTTTTGTTTAACATTGTTTAAAACAAGCATATAAATAACCCAAACAAAACTCTACTAATCACTCTGTGTTCTGGAAGTCGTCATTAAACTAGAAGGTTTGGAGTGGAAGGGTATCTTTTGTAGTAATATGAGGAAGCTAAGCATAGAGATTACACTAAAAAATTATTATTTTGGATCATTAACATCTGTGAGAAGCTTGTACAGTGATGTTACTCATCTCATAAAGCATGGTCTCAAAATGAAAAAAAGGGGGAGAAGAACTAAAAACAATGAAAACATTTTTAGTTAAAAAAAACTGCCTCACCCACATAATGCAGTTTGTCCTGTCAGAATTCGTTGCTTAGAGCCACAAAGAGCAATGGGAGAATTTTCTCTCTCATTTAAATTTGCATCCTCACTGCCAAACAAGCTGAACAATGATTCACATGAGAATGATTTTTCTTAGTATTTATAACTCAGTCCATAATGACTCATTGGGGAATTTACAGATGAGAACAATTTTAACAAGAGTCTCACTGACCTGTTAGAAAAGGTCTCTGAAAGGTAAAAATTGAGGGTAAAGAAGAAAAATTTCCCCAGAGAACTTTATACAATTTTGATATCGTCAAGAATTACTGTTGTGATGTAGCTTTCCCTTTTAGATAAGAAAGAACTTAGTTACTTTCAGGGTGTGAAGCAGATAGAAAGGTCACAATTACCAATATGATTACAGACACCTACACACTATTTCATGGAGTAATGAAATAAATGAAGAATTTACTACAAATGGATACACATGTGCTTATAAAAATCACCAATACCATAAATAGCAATGAAAGTGACATTAAACATGGACTAAAGAAGTACACCTAATAGAAATAATTGGAAAGTATTGCTGCCTCTTAAGTTTCTTCCAGAAAAAGTTAATGAACTGATTTTGGAAACACAGTTGGGAACATCTGGTTGAGGGTAAATTGAGAAGGAAACAGATGTGATGTCACTACTGTGGATGACTGGACAGTGAGAGGAGGGAAGGATGCATTCCTCATACAGATTATCAAACAGGTGCAGGAATATGATCTGGTTGTGATAGGAAACTTGAACTATCCAGACATCTGCTGCAAGCCTTATTTTGCTAAAAGCAGGGCTTTGACAAACGCTTCAATTGCCTTGATGAGACTTTGTTCTTCAAGAAGAGAGAAGTTGTAATATGTAGAACATTGGAGCTAATTCTTACTAGTAAGGAAGAAGTCGCTGGTGATGCAGAAGTAATGGAAGACATCTCAGATTTCATAATAAGATAAATATAAGATAATTCCCATAATAATCAGACATATAGATTTTTGTTGAAAAAACCCAAATCAAAACAAAATCAAAGAAAAGTATAGTTGATTGGCAGGTGTTTATGGGGGAGAACATGGTTCAAGATAGGTAGAAGGCTCCAAACATAGAAATTCAGAAAACAAAATATAGCCCCAATGCACTTGAAAATGTAGAGATATAAAAAGAAATCAATGTAGCTGCATAAAATGCTGTCTGCTGAGATCTAATTTTGTAAGAAATCCACTAATATTGCTTTCAATATTAGACTTAAATATCAAAAAGGTATGAAAGATGATAGAAAAACTAAAATCTAGAATTTTCACAGGCATAAGATGATTGCTTAAGAAACAGAAAGGAACTAAAGCTGGGCTGAAGCAGTTCAAGGATGGTGGGAAAGTTGGTTCCCAAGCTGGCCCTGTTTAGCATCATTCTCTAAATATTATAAGCAGAACATCATCTCCTTCAAGTACTACCATTCACTAGACTTACAGGCTTCATCTCTTTTATTTGGGTTTATAAATGTGCTGGAACTTTGTGGTGCTAATTTGGACAGGGACAAGAAAATATCAAGTTGTGGATAAGTATTACTTTATATAGTCACTGGATAAGGTGCTATAACCACCGGATCAGTCTTACCTGATCATATTCTGTTGATAACAGAATGCCCAGTTACTTTGCAGGCACAGAGCTAAAAAGTTGTAAATTTAACAGTAAGAGTATGGACAGGAAACTTTGACCTCTTTTAAAAGCAAAGAGTCTGTTTTCTAGGAATGTCTGGTGAGAAGAACCCTCCCCATACCTTACCATAAATAGTCTTTGAAGTTCTTGCAGTCAAAACCTGCTCTGCCGGTGCATCTGTACAGCAACCTGTACAGGTTAAAACTTCCCTAGCCCATACAACTTGCCCCAAACCCCAGATAAGAGAGATGTATTTGAGCATCACCTCCTGTTTCCTTGCTGGTCAATCTCACAATAAGGCCTTTATGTTCTCAGAAACCAGTACCATAGTATTGATTTCTATGTGCATCTGGCAGTGAGCCCTTTTGCTTGGTAATAGTGCTGGCTGCTGACCAAGGAATGCCCTTCATCGGCCACTGGTGTTTAGGGGAGCTGGCATAGGATAAGACTGGGTTGTGCTCACCTTAGAGAAGGTCAGGTAGTCTGTGGGCCACGGCTTATGATCCTGGTTCATTTAACTCCTGGTTCCTGAAGCAACGTGTCGCAGTAACAAGAACCTTTGCTGAAGCATCACTTATTTCTGTCTCAATTGTCTCATGCCCTCTAAGGACTCTTCAGTCTCTCTTTTTTTCTCAACTTCTCTCACCCCACTCTATCCTGATGAGGGAAAATTATTCTTAGACTGGGGGGATATTCCTTTCTCTTCACACCCTATTGTCTACACAAGCTACCCATAAACCTTGCCTGAATCAAGGAAGTAAACTGAGAAATGGTAAGGAGAAAACACATGGGAGAAAACACACTTTTTTCCCTAAAAATTATTTTGTCTTAATATTAAAAAAAAATTTTTTTTGAGATTTTAGGTTCACATGCAGTTGTAAGAAATAATAGAGATCCAGTATACCCTTTACTGAAATTCCCCTAATGGTAGATAACATCTTGAAAGCTATATTATAATATCACAGCCAGGATATAAACATTGATACAACTCAACAATCTTAATTCTGATTTTTACAGCTTTTCTTGTACTAATGTGCGTGTGTTTAGTTATATACAATTTTATCACATGTGAAGTTTCCTGGGGTCACCACCACAGTCAAGGTGCCCAACAATTCTATCACCAAAGAATTCCTTCATTTTGCCCTCTCACCACCATTACCAGTTCCCTTCAATGCCCTCTTAAGAAGCCCCGGGAAGCCCATTCATCTCTTCTCCATTGCCAAAATTTTGTATTTTCCTGTCTTTTCAAAAGTGTCACACAAATGAAATAATTTAGTGTGTAATCTTTTGGGATTGGATTTTCTTTTTCCTCAGCAATTCAGCATATTTTAAGAATTAAGAGAAAGGCGATAACCTCTATTTTAGAGACAGATGATCACAGAAAGACAGACATGCACATTCTCATTGGCTTGCTTTCTTTATTGAAAGTAATATTCAAAGTGGAAAGGCTAGAATAGACCATATGTTGCCAAATGTATATGACGAGTTCCAACCTGTATTCTAAGTTGCAGATCAAGATTCTCACTTCCTTCTGGAAAGTTCCACATGAATCACTTGAAGAAAACTAAAATGCAATGTGTTCAAAATCAAATGTGTCATACATAATCCTTTCCCCACAAAAACATCCATCCACTGCTCCACTTGTACTTCCTGCCTTAACTAAAGCTGCTCAAATCCCTAAATTCACCAGTCTTATCTTACTCCTGCCACCCACTCCACCTCACCTCATAGTCTTAATGTCATCAGCATCTTAATTTTTCCCAACCATAAATACCTCAGCATTGTGCTTCTCTCCATTTGCATTGTCATTTTTTTTTAGTAAGACCCTCACCTTCTCTCATTTAAATGATTGCAAGGCATCTTAACTGCTCTTTCATCCCTTTCCATTCAACATCTCATTACCCCCATTGTTGTGATTATCCTTCTAAAACAGCAACCTGATCATATAATTCCTCTAATATTGATTATTTTTAGTGCAATCTGTAAAAAAAAGCAGATTGTTTCCTAATGCCATATTTCCCATAGAGGCCAGTCCTAGAGTTTGCAACTCCATGGTTCGTTTCAGCAGTCACATTTCTAAGCCTACATAAGAAACACCTTTGAAATCCTGGCCTACCTACATCATGCTTTGAAACTGCAGCAACAAGTAAGGATAGAAAAAAGAGAAATAGGTAATTTCTTGTAATGGATGAGGGAAAGCCGTACTCTAGTGGTAAAGAGCTCATTATCAGTTTGGTCCCTGAGGTGTCTTCCATGAGGTCAAACTTCAGAAGTCCTGCCTTGTCCTCAGCCTTCCTCCTACTCTCCATCATCTGCCAAGGACTCCTTTCCCAGGTGGTCTTTGGGCATTTCTGGTTATTTCCTGTACCTATGTTGTCCAGTTCCCTGTATCCCCTTAAATCTTAGCCAAATGTTATTGAACTGGAACTTCCCCAAGGGCAGGCAATCACACTTAGGATTTTGATCTAGAGGAGAGGGAATCAGTAGTAGAAGTATATGTGGAAAGATATACCCAGGAAGTATAAAAGACAGAGAGAACTGAGCTGTGCCAACTGATGAACATCAGTGCAGTGAACATAACAAAGTACAGGTGGAAAACACTGAGAAAGCTGGCTTTTGGAGTTGTTGGATCATAGTCATCCGTTTTGTCCCTAAATTGGATTCCTTCCCCAAAAGGCCTGTCTGTATGTCTCTTTCTAGATACTGAGAGATCCCTGTTTCCATTGCTAGTTAGCATAATACCAGGTTAACTATGCATGAGGTAACCTGAATGAACCTCTCTGTTCCTTGTGGCAAGCAGAAATTTTTTTAAAAACAGTCTTTGCATGATTAATATTACTCTCTGAAAATAACTGGGTGAGGTTGCACAATTAAAAAATAGGGACATGTTGACTTTTCTGATGCAAAAAATGTACTGTAGTCCTCCCTTATTTGTGGAAGGTATGTTCTAAGACCCCCAGCAAATGCCTGAAGCTGTGCTTGGTACTGAAACCTATATATACTATGTTTGCTCAATCTGATAACGGAGATGAATTATAAATAACTAATGGGCAGATAGGATCTACAATATGGAGATATTAGACAAAGAGCTGATTCATGTCCTAGGCAGGATACAATGAGATGGCATGAGATTTCATCATGATACTCATATAGTGCACTATTTAAAATTTATGAATTGTTTATTTCTAGAATTTTCTATTTAATATTTTCAGATGGCATTTGACCATAGGTAACTGAAACCAAAGAAAGTGGAACAACAAATAAGGGGAGATACTATACAGGGAATTGGCTGAGTGTGGATTCTAGAGCAGACAGAAGTTAATGTTTTCTGCTTCTTGCTGGCAAGATGGCTGAATAGGAACAGCTCTGGTCTGCAGCTCCCAGTCAGACTGATGCAGAAGGTGGGTGATTTCTGCATTTCCACTGAGGTACCCAGTTCATCTCATTGAGACTGGTTGGACAGTGGGTACAGCCCACGGAGGGTGAGCTCAAGCAGGGTGGGGTGTTGCTTCACCTGGGAAGCACAGAGGGTCAGGGGATTTCCTGTTCCTAGCCAAGGGAAGCCATGAGAGACTGTACAGGGAGGAACAGTGCACTTTGGCCCAGATACTGTACTTTTCGTATGGTCTTCGCAACCAGCAGACCAGAAGGTTCCCTCCGGTGATTGGCTTGGTGGGTCCTACCCCCATGGAGCCCAGCAAGCTAAGATCCACTGTTTTGAAATTCTCACTGCTAGCACAGCAGTCTGAGGTTGACCTGGGTGCTCGAGCTTGGTGGGGGGAGGGGTATCTTCTATTGCTGAGGCTTGAGTAGGCAGTCTTACCCTCACAGTGTAAACAAAACCATCCATCGGGAAGTTCGAACTGGGTAGAGCCCATGACAGCTCAGCAAGGCTGCTGCGGCCTGACTGCCTCTCTAGGCAGGGCATCTCTGACAAAAAGACAGCAGCCTCAGTCAGGGACTTAGAGATAAAACCCCCATCTCCCTGGGACAGAGCACCTCGGGGAAGGGTGCGGCTGTGGGTGCAGCTTCAGCTGACTTAAACGTACCTGCCTGACAGCCTTAAGAGAGCAGTGAATCTCCTGGCACAGTGTTTGAACTCTGATAAGGGACAGACTGTCGCCTCAACTGGGTCCTGATCCCTGTGTATCCTGACTGGGAGACACCTCCCAGTAGGGGCTGACAGACACCTCATACAGGAGAGCTCTCACTGGCCTCTGGGCGGGTGCCCCTCTGGGACGAAACTTCCAGAGGAAGGAACAGGCAGAAATCTTTGCTGTTCTGAAGCCTTTGCTGGTGATACCCAGGCAAACAGGGTCTAGAGTGGACCTCCAGCAAACTCCAGCAGACCTGCAGAAGAGGGACCTGACAAACAGAAAGGAATAGTAGTAGCAACATCAACAGAAAGGATGTCCACTCAGAGACCCCATTTGAAAGTCACCAACATCAAGGACCAAAGGTAAATAAATCCACAAAGATGGGAAGAAACCAACATAAAAAGGCTGAAAACTCCAAAAACCAGAACGCCTCTTATCCTCCAAAAGATCACAACTCCTCACCAGCAAGGAAACAAAACTGGATGGAGAATGAGTTTGACGAATTGACTGAAGTAGACTTCAGAAGGTGGGTAATAACAAACTCCTCCAAGCTAAAGGATCATGTTCTAACCCAATGCAAGGAAGCTAAGAACCTTGAAGAAAGGTTAGATGAATTGCTAACTAAAATATCCAGTTTAGAGAAGAATATAAATGACCTGATGGAGCTGAAAAACACAGCATGAGAACTTTGTAAAGCATACACAAGAATCAATAGCCAAATCAATCAAGCAGAAGAAAGGATGTCAGAGATTGAAGATCAACTCAATGAAATAAAGTGAGAAGACAAGATTAGAGAACAAAGAGTGAAAAGAAATGAACAAAGCCTCTAAGAAATATGGAACTATGTGAAAAGACAAAATCTAAATTTGATTGATGTACCTGAAAATGACAGGGAGAATGGAACCAAGTTGGAAAACACGCTTCAGGATATTATCCAGGAGAACTCCTCCAACCTAGCAAGGCAGGCCAACATTCAAATTCAGGAAATACAGAGAACACCACAAACATATTCCTCGAGAAGAGCAACTCCAAGACACATAATCGTCAGATTCACCAAGGTTGAAATGAAGGAAAAAATGTTAAGGGCAGTCAGAGAGAAAGGTCAGGTTACCCACAAAGGGAAGCCCATCAGACTAACAGTGGATCTCTTGGCAGAAACCCTACAAGCCAAAAGAGAATGGGGGCCAATATTCAATATTCTTAAAGAATTTTCAACCCAGAATTTCATATCCAGCCAAACTAAGCTTCATAAGTGAAGGAGAAATAAAATCCCTTACAGACAAGCAAATGCTGAGAGATTTTTGTCACCACCAGGCCTGCCTTACAAGAGGTCCTGAAGGAATCACTAAACATGAAAAGGAACAACTAGTACCAGTCACTGCACAAATGTACCAAATTGTAAAGACTGTCAATGCTATGAAGAAGCTGCATCAACTAACAGGCAAAATAACCAGCTAGCATCATAATCACAGGATCAAATTAACACATAACAATATTAACCTTAAATGTAAATGGACTAAATGCCCTAATTAAAAGACACAGACTGGCAAATTGGATAAAGAGTCAAGACCCATCAGTGTGCTGTATTCAGGAGACCCATCTCACATGCAGAGACACATATAGGCTGAAAATAAAGGAATGGAGGAAGATCTACCAAGCAAATGGAAAGGAAAAAAAAAAAAAAAAAAAGCAAGGGTTGCAATCCTAGTCTGTGTTAAAATGCTTAAACCCACCAAGATCAAAAGAGACAAAGAAGGCCATTACATAATGGTAAAGGGATCAATTCAACAAGAAGAGCTAACACCAATACAGGAGCACCCAGATTCATAAAGCAAGTTCTTAGAGACCTACAAAGAGACTTAGACTCCCACACAATAATAGTGGGAGACTTTAACACCCTGCTGTCAACACTAGACAGATCAATGAATCAGAAAATTAACAAGGATATCCAGGACTTGAACTCAGCTCTGGACCAAGTAGATTTGATAGACATCTACAGAACTCTCCACCCCACATCAACAGAGTATACATTCTTCTCAGTACCACATCACATTTATTCTAAAATTGACCACATAATTGGAAGTAAAACACTACTCAGCAAATGTAAAAGAAGGCAAATCATAAACAGTCTATCAGACCACAGTGCAATCAAATTAGAACTCAGAATTAAGAAACTCACTCAAAACCGCACAACTACATGAAAACTGAATAACCTGCTCCTGAATGACTACTAGGTAAATAACGAAATGAAGGCAGAAATAAAGATGTTCTTTAAAACCAATGAGAACAAAGACACAACGTACCAGAATCTCTGGGACACATTTAAAGCAGTGTGTAGAGGGACATTTATAGCACTAAATGACCGTAAGAGAAAGCAGGAAGGATCTCAAATCGACACCCTAACATCACAATTAAAAGAACTAGAGGAGCAAGAGCAAATACATTCAAAAGCCAGCAGAAGGCAAGAAATAACTAAGATCAGAGCAGAACTGAAGAAGATAGAGATGTGAAAACCCCTTTAAAAAATCAATGAATCCAGGAGCTGGGTTTTTGGAAAGATCAACAAAATAGGTAGACTGCTAGCAAGACTAATAAAGAAGAAAAGAGACAAGAATCAAATAGGTGCAATAATAAATAATAAAGTGATTATTACTACTGATCCCACAGAAATACAAACTACCATGAAAGAATACTATAAACACCTCTGCAGATAAACTAGAAAATCTAGATGAAGTGGATAAATTCCTGGACACATACACCCTCCCAAGACTAAATCAGGAAGAAGTCGAATCCCTGAATAGACCAATAACAAATTCTGAAATTGAGGCAGTAATTAATAGCCTACCAACAAAAAAAATCCAGGGCCAGACAGATTCACAGCTGAATTCTACCAGACGGAGAAAGAGGAGTTGGCACCATTCCTTCTGAAACTATTCCAAACAACAGAAAAGGAGGGAATCCTCCCTAACTCATTTCAGGAGGCCA